>NC_133658.1:755296231-755655763 GCF_037893015.1 Macrotis lagotis
ATATCCTTCCACTCTTACAGAATATCTGACACATGGGAGATACTTAGTAAATGATTACTGAGTGATAATATGCACACACATATATAGTATGTATGTTATATACATAATATACAAATATATGTGTATTTATTTGTATATCTTGTGTGTATTATTTACATGTTGTCTGCCATTAGAATGTATGTTTCTTGAATACAAGGACTAGTTTTGCTTTCTTTTGTACCCTTGTGGATCTTAGCAAAGTGCCTGGTAAATATAGTAAAGATTTAAAAAAATACTTGTAGCCTGATTGATTAGCAGTTTATATAGAGTATTGTGAAAAACTAATTGTATTCCAACCCAGACAGAAATACATGATGTCTAGGAGCTGCAAAGAAATTAATTAAGACATTTGTGCAGACAGTATCACAACAAATGTTATGTGTGACTTTGTTATTGAGGCCACAAAGACCCTATTCTGCCCTCAGCCTGCAAAGGGCTTCCCCACCAATGCCAATGGGTCCTCTAAGCTAGAGAACCTAACCTCTTGCTTTGTGTAAGACGTAACAGATTCCTTGATCCATGTGCTTGCTCTTCTGACCAGATAGGGGAAAAAGGCATTTGAGAGAGTAGAGTGAGAACTTTGCCCTTTAGGACCAGAAAACAGTTTAGGGCTCCAATTAGAAACACTGAGGCAACAGTGAAAATTTGGGTCATCTTCCCCTCCGTCTTCTTCCTTCTCCATTTCAAAATTTCTTCCAGTGACATTTTAAGTAACAAGACTCCTGTCTTGGAACTTTGACTTTGAATGTCTCCCCAGACTGGCCTTAAAGAAGACAGTGTCATCTGTGACCTTTTTAAAAGACTGCAGGGGCTTAATTAAAAACTAAACATGGCCACTTAATTCAGAGGTTCCTGTCGACTCCCCAGTTCTGATGTGAACTCAAGCTTGTCAGCTCACTGTTGCTGCCAATGTCTCTGCCCCTTAGCTTCCTAATGCCATGTTAGTGCTGAGAGAGAACTGGCAGATAGGTAAAGTCTTGGGCTAGAAGATGACTGTGATAGTTCTTGGGAATTTAGTAGACACAGGCCAATATCTATAGAATTCTAGAGAAGGGAGAAGCCCATCAAAGTAGAATTGGTTAAGTTAGGAAAATGATTCTGAACTTTGATAGATTGATGTGAAATAATATTTTCAGGAGTCAAACTTGCTGGTTTGGCCTCAAGTCTTTCCTAATCCAAGCCTGTTAGCACAGGCAAAGAGGTAGGGTTGGTGTAGGAGCCAGAAGGTAGCAGTTGTCCTGACCAAGATACTTGACCACCATCTTCTTTTGAGGCTACCTCAACATAGATGATCAAGTCCTCTGGATCTGTATTTCTAAACTTGCCCTTTTACTGTAGCTACAGAAAAAAGAAAAAACAAGGGAACAAATAAGACTTCTTCCTGGCAGAGCGCAGGGGCTCTTATCTAGTCTAATCTTCCTCTCCGGGTGGCTTTCTCTGATCCCCAATATTTTTGAATATCCCTAGAGAAGCATCATACTCTGGACTATACTGAAAGCTTCCTAATGATGTGGACACACAAAGGACACCTAAAAATTTGGGTTAACAATGCCACAGTCAATAACAATTGCACTTTTTAACACCATTTTCTAGACCCTTCTCCCATGTCTTTGTCTTATGCTGTGGGACTCTACACAGCTTGCTTCATATTTTGGATTGGTACTATCTAATATAACCTGGCCCCTGGGCGGGGTCAAAACTTGGGTTAAGGATGAAGCATGGAACCTGACATGGGCAGATTCCATGATGCAAAACAAACCCTTTTCCATAATGGTTATGGAAGGGTATTAAATAGTTCCAGAGCCATTGCCATTCCATTCATTCCACAAAACAAAGTAAACCAGTTGAATCAGACAATTAACTCAGAAAAAAAAAAACAGATGTCAAAGGTAGTATCAGGGAAAGAAATAAGACTCTGAACAGAGATTTACAGAGAGGAAAATAAAGAGAATTCATACTATTTCAGAGACTGCTAGGTGGTTCATGACAATATGGCATTGAACCTAGGGTCAAGAAGACCTGAACTCAAATTCAACTTCAAATCTAGCTAGCTGTGTGACTCTAGACAAATCACTGTAATTTCCTCACTGTACAAATTGGTGTAATAATCTCATCTTCCTCACAGGGCTGTTATGAGGATTCATATTTATGAAGATAATTTGAGATAATTGATTGTGATATTATTTAAAAGAGCTTCACACAGTGCTAGAACATGTTGGTAGTAATTTTCAGTCATTTCCAACACTTTGTGACAGCATTTGGGGTTTTCTTGGCAGCAACTGATTTGCCATTTTCTTCTCAAGTTCATTTTACAGATTTGGAAACTGAGGCAGGCAGAGTTAAGTGATTTGCTCAGGGTCATGCAGATAGGACATGTCTGATGACAGATTTAAACTCAAAAATATGAATCTTCCTGAATTCAGGCCAATACTCAATCCATCTACTGTACTTCCTTAGCTGCCCTACCTGGAAAAAAATGGACATTTATTAATTGTTTATGCCCTTACTTCACCAATGAAAAACTGGATTTAAAGTGCACAAGAAAATAGATTGTTTTGTTCACAAGGAATTATAAGATATTGGGCTGAAACACTAAAAGTAAGATATTGGATTCCTCAATCCCCAAAAGCCAGGAAGTTGAAGGATTGTCATAGTATTATCTTTACCATGCCTAATAGGACACTTATGAATATATACAGTGAGGCAATACGTATTATAGAAGGAAACTCTCTAAAACAAGATTCATGATCTGGGGTCAACTGATAGATTTCAGAGGGTCCTATGAGCTTGGATTGGAAGAAAAAATATACATCTTTATTTTCACTACATCTCAATTAAATTTAACATTCTTTCTAGTATGAATTTAAAGAAAAATACTTGTTCTGCAAAGGGATCCACTGGTTTTACCAAAATGCCAAAAAAGGCGAAACACACACACACACACACACACACACACACATACACACACACACACACATACATGACTAAAAGCTAGTGGCCCTTTCATGTAGAACAAAATTTTTATGAAAATTTTCACGGCTCCTGACATTGACTCCAGGTTCTGACATTTACTAGGTGTTGTTGATCTTGAACTAGAGGCAACTTTTCCTTGCTTCCATTTTGTTCCCTGAAAAATGAGAGATAGAACATCTCTCAAGTTGGTTTAATTCATTTTGGCAAACATTTGTTGTATCTATTTAACAGTGCAGGACCTGTGTTACACACAGGGGATTGAAAGACAAGAAGAAAAAAAAAATGTTCCTCCTCTCAAGTAGCTTACATCCTCCTGGGAAATACAGCATGTAAACAATAATTAAGTACAAGATAATCTGAGGAGAAGAGCATAAGCTAAGAAGATCAGGAAAGGCTTCCCATTGGTGATGGTTTCTTAGCTGAGTCTTGAAGAAAGCCAAGTAATATGAAAGATAGAGGCAAGGAGGGCATTTATTCTGGGGATGGGGAGCAGCCTATGAAAAAACAAAAACAAAAAAAATGGAATAATAAATACTGGCAAAAAGCAAATAGACCCATTTGGCCAGAATAACAATCCTTTCCAGTGATGACATTCTAGAATTATATATTCCTATTTCTCCCAAAGCAAGGGCGTAAAAGAGAGGTAAAATACGCTAATAATTATTTTGGATATCATTTAACCCTCTGGCTCTCAATTGCTTCATCTATAAATAGAGATAATCATACCTGGCTTGCCTAAAAGAAAAGGGAACAAGGTCAAATGCAATTGGAGAATCATAATAAGTTTAAAGTCTGTACTTTTTTCACTCTTAAGTGTTAGGGCAAATAAAGGAATTTTTGTTTCACATCTCTAAAAAGAGAGCCTAACCCATCTGTACCACTTGGGGATGGGGGGAAGGGGGGAAAGGAGATAACCACAAAGGAAGGCACCTTGCTCTAGAATAGGGCTCCCAGAGCTGAAAGTAGCATTATTCCATCTGCCTGTGGGAAGTGAATGATGGATGGGATTATGTCAACAGGTAATCATAACATCCCAGGACTTATGTGAAAACCAGGTTTATTACAAGAAAAATGAACATTCATGTGGAACTCAGTGGGTTCCCAGGCTTTACAGAAGTTATACTTTTAAACTATCAGGACAAAGGGAGGAGGGGTTACCAGGAAGGAGTGTGACATAGGAAGGAGACCAGTGCAGCAAAAGTTGGAAAAAAGACAAGACCACATACCATGGGGAAGAGCAAGGGGATGGCAAAAAGCCTTATTCTTTTCCCTTAGCAACTGCTAGATTATGAAGATAGGTAGGTCCACTTATCCACAAAGGAACCCACTGGTGCAAGCATTATTCCAGCCTGGCACAGTCTGTCTGTGCCTTTCTTGTCTCCCAAGGATACACAGGGAGTCCAGCTTGGGTACAGCCACAAGTTGTGTCAGTTCAGGGAGCTTTGTCCTTGATACATTCAGATCCTTCTGCATGCTCTGGGTCCAACATTTCAGGAAAATATGACAACTCAAAATGACAAGTTCAGGGAACCCCTCAACAACATCATAAGTTCTTAAAATTACATAGACCATAAAGAGAAACTCTCAATACAGAAAGTCTTCTCTGTCTCCCTCTCCAAGGAGGCCTCCAATGAGACCTCAGCTATTATCCTCATTCTTCCAAGGAGAAGATTATGACTATGGATATGGAGCCACATTTGCCACTCCCATGTACTTGACATTCTATAAATCACCGTTTATTCATTCTTCTTCACTACCAAATGAAACTGAAAAACAAATGGTGTCAATCTTGTCAGAACCAAGGGTTATTTACATGAATGACTCCAAAGAACACTGTGCCACATCATTCCCTATCACCTTGGCATGTTTTCTAAGATCATTGCTCTAGAGCTGGAGACTTCAAGAACCAATCAGTCCAACTCCTTCAGATGTAAGAACTGAGGCATAGAAAGGTTTGAGTGATTTCCCCAAGGTCACAGAGGTAGTAGGTTTCAGAGGTGGGATGCTTATGGCTTGGCTGTGTCATCAGTGTGACCCTAGAGGACTAATATGCTTGAAAATCAGTCATGAGCCTTTTGGGAAAGTTATGATTAAGGAAGAGATGAGCTGAGACCCAACTATGGTACTAGACCAAGAACCCATGCTCAAGGGCTTCCTCTCCCCGAAAAGTGTGTCTCATCCTTACCCTGTTGTCTCCCTACTGATTACTAGACCCAAAAGTACAATGTGGTTCAGGCAAAGGGACTATGCCAACTTCTTCCTCTTGTCCCTCTCAGCCTCCAGCACCTGCCTGCCAGGAAACAGCCAACCATGGTATAGAGGCAGGATGGCTTTAGCTCCTTTGTCTGTCCAAAAACAGGAACCCAACTTCCTCCATTCCCCTCACCCTTTCTCAAGTGGGTTAAGTGCATTGGAATAAAGAGAGGAAAGAGATGAAGTGGATCTCAAGTACACTCCAGTCCTGGCCCAGCAGCCCACAGACCTTGTCACCAGTGTTCCAGCTGCATGAAAACAAAACTAGACACAGCTGAGTACAAACCCTTCATCCATATTCAGTAACTGTCTGATAATAGAACGGGGCTTGCTCCAAGAAGTGCAGGAGGCAGTCATTACTGAAGAGATGAAGATGAAAGGTGGGAGAAGAGAGGAAAGGGACTGGAGGCAGAGGGAGAAGGTTCACTTCTGGACCACCAGGAACCAAGTTTCCAAAATAGCTCACCCAGAAGTCCCTAGAAAGTCCTCCTCCCCCCACCACTAAACCTACCCCTCAGAGTGACCATGAACAACCTGGTTCATGGTGTTATTGAATAAAGTCAGTTTTCGATTACCTATTTGGAAGAAGAATTTGGATAATCCAAAATAGCAGATAAGCCCCAAGGCCTTTATCTCTGGTCCTGGAATTTCATATAGTTTTTAACAAGAGATTGCTAATGGTTACTGTAATTAAGTTTGTATTAAGATTAGTTTTATTCCCCTGAACTAGTTGTGTCTACAAGGCAAGCACCTTGGGGTGGTGAATGGGGGTCCAGCAAAAAATAATACATTTCTGACAAAGATTAATACATTTCCCAGAATTTTTCTCAACAGAGAGAACAATAATTCTTGTTGTAAGGAAGCTTAAGTCAAGGCTCAGAGATTGAGTAGAGAGGCCCAGAAAGGCAGCAAATTTAGTTAAAGTAGAGGATGCAGGCCAGAATGTGGCAGGAGAATTGGCTGGAACCCTGGGAATTGGGTGAGGCCTCTGCAGCCTGTGTACCCAGACAGGATACAATGCGCTCAGGGCTTATCTACAACTGGGAGAGGCTCTGGCCCAGGTCAGCTTCACACATTCCGCAGGCGTCCTCAGCTGTTGTGGAGCCGAAGGAGGAATGGACAGGCTTGGGTAGTTCCAGGTGCCCCTGTTGGTGTGGTGTGCCTGCATGCTGCAGTCAGCCTTAGAAGAAGCTAAGTGGAGTGGAAATGCTCGTGTCCCTGCAGCCTCCTGATAACAAAACTAAATAAAGGTAATTTTCAAGTCACCAGTTAACAAAGGCTGAGTGAACGAGGTGGTGATTGTTGAGACAGTAAATTATCCATCCAAGCATTTAGGGGAAATGCTCCACGGAACTCCCACCACTACAAAGTGCATCCATCCACACAAGGCAGAGGTGACCTGGAAAATACTATGGTACTTGGGTCACCAGATAGGAGCCAGCCCCTCAACCTTTAGTTTTGCCAAAGAATTTATTTTTATTCTAGTAAAACATGAATTTCTAAGGTCAGTTAAAGTGGTATAACAACTTCAAACTACTGTAGCTAAGCTTTGGCAATTCAGGAGGCTATGCGAGGGAGGGAAAGAAAGGGTGGCAGCCAGACCATCCCAAGGTGGGTACCATCTCTTCAGAATGAAAACCCCATCCCCCAGAAACCCACAACTGGTTGGGTCCCGCACCTCCAGAGATCAGTGTTTGCCACTGCCTAAGTCAGCATCCTGGTGCAAATCTCTACTGGTCTTGATTTGTTCACTGCCTCAAGAACCCAATGGTCTTGCTTAAACTTTAAAACAATGCTCATTCCCTGAAGTCTGGTTCATGCCCTCCAGCCTCTCCTCCAATATTCCTTCTCACATTACCTTCCAGCCCCATCTGCAAGCCATTCCTTTGGATTTAGGGAGAGACACTAGATACCCCCAAATTGTCAGCTTAAAACAGCCTTTCTCCTAGGCACTTTCCATTGCTCACTTCACATTCGACTCAAAGAGGAGAATGTCAATTATTTACTCTGGTCAAGCACTTAAGGAACAGAAAGGAAGGATTCTCCTAGACCCCAAGCTCCTTCTTGGAAGCTCCCTCTGCCAGAATAGGGGTGAGGTATACTAACAGCAATTCACAGTTCAATAGTACTTTAGGTGGCCCAGTTGATAGAGCACTGACCTTAGAGAAAGAAGGACAGGAATTCAAATCCGACCCCAGACATTTGACTGTTACTACCTGTGTGACCTTGGGCAAGTCACTTAACCCTGATTGCCTTGCTTCCAGGGCCATCTCCAGTCATCCTGATTCATATCTACCCAATGAACTCAGAACCCACTTTCTGGAGGAGAAAGTGAGACTGGTGACTTAGCACACAATACAATTCATGTGCATGTCATGAAATCACCTCCCTGATGTCTTCACTTGAAAATTAAGAACAATTATTATTATTATTAAGAACAAATATTATTATTATTATTGTTGTTATTATTATTATTATAAACTTTGAAGGACTTTAAATAGAAAAGGCTCATGTCTCTACTCAGAATATTACTACACTACCTCTCAGAATAGGAACCTGCTTTTCTTCAGAGAGCTCATTTGCCCTGAGGTTTTAATTTGAGAGAGGACTGAATTCAACAATCATTTATTAAGCACTTACTACATACAAACATACTAATGGAGCCACTGTCAAAAGCATAATAGCAATTTAGAGCTAGAAAGAACTTGAGAGATCAGCTAGTATAATTCCTGCATAGTCAAAAAATACCTCCATAGTATAATTGGAAAAGTACAAAGTTTCCCACCAATAAATATCAATGTTATATATTTGAAAGAGTACTAGATTTAGAAGTGGAGAGACCTAGGTTCAAGGGTAATTGCCTGTCCCTCTTAGTTTCCTGACCCTTAAGTTTTGTCACTTAAGTTTTCTGAGCTTCAATTTCTTCATCTATAAAATGGAAACAATAGCGTTTGCACCACCTACCTCATAGAACAATACTTGGTAAAGCTTGAAGTCCTATAGAAATGTAAGTTCTTATTCTCTTTCTTAGCCACAGAGCACTGAATTGTGTCATAGGGAATTACTGGGTTAAAACTTAGTCTGTAGTTGAAATGCATGTACCCTTGAATCAATAGCAACCAGCTATTAATACTTGAGCCTAAATTAGTTCATCAGATAACTTTCTAACTTGTATGTTCCTTAAGAAGGTGGGGGGGTGGGGAGAAGAGAGACAGCTCAGTGGTCAGTAGATAGAGCACCAGACCTGGAGTTGGAAAAACTCACCTTTCTTTATTCAATCTGGCCTTTATTCAATCTGGCCTCAGACACTTAGTAGTGTGTAACCCTGTACATCACTTAACCTGTTTACCTCAGTTTCCTACTTGTAAAAATGTGCCAGAGAATGAAATATCTTCCAATATGCCAAAAGGGGTCATGACTGAATCAACTGCACAACATTAGAATAGGTAGATAAGACTTGGGGTGTACTGCAACCAGCTTTGGGAGAGTCATTACTAAATATTCACTGTGGGCATTTACACCTTAGAAATCTACCAGTGCTACAAATTAGAACTTGACTTAAGGTTTTATTGATTATCTAGACTTAAGAAAGTGTTAATAATGCAGATTAGATTTAAAAGTGTGTGTGCATACATTTTTCCCCCCCAGAGTCCTGTTGTTAAACATTTACCAGCCCATCCCCATTAATTGCTCTATAAACATTGCTTGAGCTCAGCAGGAGAGCCGTGGAAGATTCAGGGAATGAAGTCTTTGCCAGACAAGAGGCCTGGTGACTGCAGACAACAACAACAACAATAATAATAACAGTAATAAGTCTTTGTATAAAGATTTAAGATTTGTAGATTTATATCCATTCTATCTTCTGACCTTGATAATATGCCCCCACCACCAGTTAAGATGTGGGAGAGGCTAAATTTTAGTGAGATGAGGGCAGAAGGGAGGCATTATGTGGAATAAGTGAACCCCATCAAAAGAGGCATTAATAATGTTTATTCTTGGTACAGCTAGGTGGTGCAGTGTATAGAACACTGGCCCTGTAGTCAGGAGGACCTGAGTTCAAATCAGACCTCAGACACTTAATAGTTACCTAGCTGTGTGACCTTGGGCAAGTCACTTAACCCCATTGCCTGGCCAAAAAAAATAATGTTTATTCTTCCTTCGTATTCAAAGAGGACCATGCCAACCCAGGTAATAGTTGCATGATTTGCACATTTTTTTTTATTAAAATGAGGGGTATGTTGTACAAAGACATCTTTCTCATTTGCCTTCATCCTATATCACCAAAGACAAAACAACTAAATTCTTTCACAAACTTTCAGCAGCAGCATCCCATGCTCCATCCTTTTTTGGTTCTCATTTCCTGACTGCTTATTTAGGACAAACAATGATATGTGCAAGCGAAAGGCAGTGGCATGATAGGTTCAAGCCTTACTCCTGCCACATGACCCTGTGACATGTCACTTCTAACTCTAGATCTCAGTTTTTTCATCTATAAAATGAAAGGGTTGGTTAAAAGACCCTCAAGATCACTTCCAACTCTAACATTTTATGAAACTGAAATATTATACTTACCCTATTTCTCCTTACCCAGAAAAAAAGTGAGTTACCTCTGATGTCCGAATCTCCTTGAGCTGAGGCATCAGCCCTGAACACAGCCAGAACACTAATTACCCCCTCTACTATTCTCTTGCTAAGGCTAAAATAGGAACAAATCTCAAACCAACAGTGGCAGTGACCTTCTCGAGTGGGGCTTACTTTTATTCAAGCCTCAACTTGCCCATGATTATATTATTTCTTCCTTTTGTGTTTTTATTAAGTGCTAGGACCAATGGCAGGCTCCTTAAGATATTGCCAAAGAAAGAAGGGAAAAAGAAAAGAAGGTAATCAGAATGAAACTCCCAATCAACTGTTCTATCTCCAATGACCTCAAATTCAGGTCATTTCAAATATATACCCCCTAAGGTTAAGATTGGTAGTGAGTGGGGCAGGGGAGAGGGGAGAAAGATGAAGTTTGGATCTACATTTTTATGTCACAGAAGACAGAGTCAGCCAAAGCATGTCAGCCAATCAACAGAAATATCATATGTATGTGTATGATATGTATAAAATGTTTGTATGTATATGATATATAAATACATGTATATCACATACATATAGGCAGATAAATGTATTGTATACCATATATATATATGTGTATATATAGATATATATATATTGTGTGACAGATTAAATCACTTCTTTTTGACTCCTAATTTCCTTCTATGTAAAATAAGAGATTTGAATTGAACAACTACTGAAGTACATTCCCATCACTTTTTATATCCTAGGCAGTTTGCTGGATGCTTTCAGGATGGAAACATGAATGGCGCAATCCCTGTCCTCTGAGAGTTAACAACTTAGCTGGAGAGACGATACACAAAGGAAGCAATTAGAAAATAACTAAGGACTAAATTATGTGGTGCTGCCCTTAAGTGCACTTTGGAGTTCAGAGAAAGGAAAAGAGCAGTGTGGGGGCTAGAGTAGTAAAAGAAGCTTCATGGAGGAGATGGGAGTGAACTGAAATTTTGACAGGTGGAGGACAGAAGAGAAATCATTTTAGGTAGGAGGAACAGCATGAACAAGGGTCTAAGGATAAGAATGAAAATATGTTATGTGGAAAATTGAATTTGGCTTGAATGAAGGGAATGGAAAGAGTATCTACTGAGTTGAAACTCAGAAGACTTGAAATCAGTTCTAAGACCTGCTATTTATTACCTGAGTGACATTTGGCAAGTCATTATTCTCTCTTTTTTTCTAAAGACTTTATTTTCTCAACTGTAAAATCAAAAGGTTGGACTAGATCAGTTCTAAGGGAATTTCTAAATTTAGATCTTTATCAGCAAAATGAATGTGACCAACTTTTCACTAATCGTAATCCAGGAGTTATGATGAAGATCAATTGAAATTATATATGTAAAGTCTTTGTAACTACTGTTGTTGTTACTGTTGTGTCATTTCAGTTGACCCCATTTGGGGTTTTCTTGGCAAAGACACTGTAGTGGTTTGATATTTCCTTCTCCAGCTCATTTTACAGATGAACAACTGATCAAAAGGGTTAAGTGACTTGCCCCAGGTCTTTGTAACTGTAAAATCTATATAATTATCCAATTCCATTATTTTTATCATTGTTACTCCATCATCATCTTTTCTGATGAACTTCAGAAAGAAATGGTATGAGAACAAATCACTATCTTGCTATTATTCCTCTGTATTAAATGACTATTATATAGAGCAATGGAATTGCTGCTTTCTTGGTAATTGAATGAGTATAAGTTAGAAGTTTATCTTCTACAAACTCATTGA
This sequence comes from Macrotis lagotis, assembly GCF_037893015.1. Taxonomy (NCBI): domain Eukaryota; kingdom Metazoa; phylum Chordata; class Mammalia; order Peramelemorphia; family Peramelidae; genus Macrotis; species Macrotis lagotis. Next base: position 755,307,839 of record NC_133658.1, read on the forward strand.
AAACATCAGTGGGACAGCTCCAGACAGAATTACATATTCTCTTCCTTTTATCATGTGATCTTAATCTCTTCTGCTGTCTCTGTATCTTGAAAGATTTTGTTTTATGCTGTTTGGGGAATGTTACTCTTAGGTGTGGAGACATCTATTTTTTTTTTCATTTTTGTAAGGCAATGGGGTTGTGACTTGCCCAAGATCTCACAGCTAAGTAATTATTAAGTGAACATCTGTTCTTAAAAAATATTGTTCTGGATTTGAAGGATCAGTGCTATCTGTGCCCATACATTTTTTTGGTAATGACAGTCAGATTGCAAGAGAGGGAAGGAGAGAGAGTGGGGGGGAGGGGGAGAGAGACAGAGAGAAAGACAGAGTGACAGAGAGACAGACAGAGAGAGAGAGACAGAGACAGAGAGAGATTTAATTCTCTGGGATATTTTGAGATTTGTCATCTATTAGCTTATTATTTTCTTATATTTTATGCTTTGCATTCTGTTGTACCCAATGATAAGATGACTAAAAAATAAATTAATGATTTTTGAGACTTAAGTTCATCTTCTATAGTTTTACCAAGAAGTCTTTGGCACAACTTGAGGAGTAGGTAGGTTGACAGGAAAATGTGCCTCATTCTGTTTCCACATGATTCTGATTTCTCCTGATAGACCTTTCTATTTTGAAATTTTTTATTATAAATAGTCTGGAGGTTGAGTATTTGCTATGACATCAGTAAGTTAATAAGCACTTATTAAGCACCTATGCTGAAGGTACAAAACCAAAAAATGAAATAATACTGACTTTCAAGGAGTTATGTGCACACAATAAATACAAGGTAAATATGAAAGAAGAGCACTAGTAGTTAAGGGAAACAAGAAAAATCTTTGTAGATAAAGTGGTGTTTGATCTGCATCTGGAAGAACTATAATTGAATCTATTTTATTATATAATTGTAGCACAGTAAGTCATGAGTGTGGAAATGAGTCATAGGTTTTATAATAATCAATGAAGGAATAAATATGATAGCTCTATCAGATGACTCATTAAATAATTACTGAATTGAATCAATAGTAAGTTGCTTTTTACATCCAAAGAATTTCTGGATCACCTTTTACGAACCTGAGACAACAGGTTTTCTTGTTAAATGTTTATAGAACTTCTCCATGATATAAGCTATGAATGCTTTACATAAGATACATAAGCAAAACATTGACCTATATGTGGAGAGGTCACTGATGTTCTCATCTTTTGGTAATGGATATGTAATACCATCTCTTAAGAAAGGAATAATATGGTTTGCAACTGAGAGCTAGTGATTTTCTAGTAATTAATGCATCACTGTGAAACATTTGAGCCAATAATTATGGATCTTACCCAGTCCCTTGCCTTTCCAGTTTTGAAGGATACTAGAATTTCCATTATCTCTCTGGACTTGATTCTTATATAGTTCATTATATCAGACAAGGCAAGCTTTCTTTTCTCCTATATGATCTAATTTACCTTTTTTGTTGTCCTATAAATCTAGCAATCGTATAGATGACCAGAAATTTTCCACATGTTCCTTCTAAAGGAATTCCATTTCTCCTCTGACTTTTTTAGCTTCTCAAGTCCATGTTGACAAAGATTTTGATTGATATTAAATTGTTCATTTTGTTATTTGTGCACCTTAGCTTCTTGAACTTGCCCATAACTGCTTTAACTTTTTATTATCAACCACTGACTAAAGAAATATAGACTTTCCAATGTACCTTTACTTTCTAGATTCAATTCTGCAAGTTTCTTTTGTTGCTGTTATTACCTTTAACTGGGCCATATGGACTCAAGTTTTCTACTGCCTATTGCAGTTAGATATTGATATAATAGCCTATATAATTTCAAAAAGGAGTTTTCAAAATTCTAGTTTAAATATTCCCATTTCTTCTCCAAAATCATTTGAGATAGCATTATTGTTTTGTTATCCATTTCATTATTATGTGACATTTCTGAAGTTTGTGTCAAATGGAAATTTTCAATAATTGGGGTCCTTCAACTTTTCCTCTTCAGATTTTAGTAGAAACTTGGTTTCATGCAATTTGGGCTAAGGGAAGAAAGAATATTTTTATTATTTCCCTACAATGTTCTGCAATATGTTTTTATATTACTTGGATATAAGGGTACCTTGGGCTAAAAGCAGCCTAAGGACCTTGCTTATAAACCAGTAAAATCTGTTTCCAATTTTGTAATAATAATAATAATAATAATACTGCCATAAAAGGAAAATATTCACATCTTCATTCTGTTTCATGCACAGTTATTGTTTGCCAGATTTAGTGGTCAGCCTTATCTGCACTAATGTATTTTCATCAGGCAAGGTGTTAGCATTGCTGATTTCTTCCTGTGTATTCTTCCTTGTAATATTGATATAAAAGGGGCTCCACTCACTATGCTGTCCTCCATTTCAAGCTGATTTCATCAGAATTTTCAAATAAAGCAAGCCTACATTATGCTGCCATATACAGGATGTTCCAACAGTTCTAGTGGAATTGTAAACATGTTAAAACTTGTTGAAACTACCTTAAGATTTGTGAGACACTATTTATTTCTTTGACTCTTACAAGTAGTTACATCACTACAAATGGAGTGGTATAACCATAGCCCAAATCATCAGCATTTTAGGATTCCTGACAAATCTTCATAGCTACTACAGTGAGCTGGTGTCAAGAACTCAAATCCTACCTCAGTCACTCTCTAGTTGTGTGACCCTGGGCAAGTCCCTCAACCTCTGTCTGCCTCAGTTTTCTCATAGTATAAAATAGATAATAACAGCACCTGCCTCTTATGTGAAGATCAAACAGATAACATTTGTAAAGCACGTACAAAACTCAAAGCAATGTATACATTCTAGCCAGTAGTAGCACTAATATAACACACTAAAGGCTCATATTCTTGTATTAAAAAGTATTCACTTAAGCATCAGGAGATTTGAGTTATATAGTCAAAGTTTTATCAATTGGTTGTATGATTGAGAAAATCATTTACCCTCTGCACTTTCAGTTTCCTCATTTGTAAAATGAAAACAAGGAGAGGAAGGTGTTAGACAGGTGGATATTAAATCCCTCCAAGTCCTATGAGTCTAAACTTTAGAATCTAAAGGGAATTTGAATTGGAAAAGTAAGCAGGATCCAATTTGTTAAGACCCTCAAATGTAAGACATAGGGTTTGAACTTGCTAAGAATGATAACTGTAACAATTAGGAAGGTAGTTGGGATTCTAGTCTCACCCCTCCCGGGCTCCTGGTTCCACAAGAGACTTAGTGACAGTCCATTATAAGCACTGCTCCCTATCAGAGATGACTGAGGAGGGAAAACCTTGCCCTGGAGCTTGAAGGCTGGCAGCTGGTAACCCAGACCCTGAGGGCTGATTAGAGCCATCCACACTCATCCTTTTGTTTTTTTCACTGCCACTGCTGCCAACAACTCAAAGTTCTTCAGCCTTGGAGGACTTGAAGGGCCCTTGAACAAAGGCGATGTTATTTGTTGTCTCAGATGTCAAGATGAAAAGAAGAAAAATATTGTCTCCAGTCAGAAGAGCCATATGGGGTGGAGCAGAGATATCACAAGGGTTCAGAGAGGCAGTAATTGCTTTAGAGTCTAGATAGAAGGGGTTTTAGTCAGATTGTCAATGGTGAAATGACACAAGATCTCTGGTGCTTAGGAATTTCTTGGGGGCATTCATATCCCACACTATCACTGGATATCTTTGTACTATTATGAAATATTGAAAAGTGGAGCAGTAGAATGTGTTCCTGCTATCCCTATCTTCCTCTAGCACTTGACCTACCAGGGTGACCAATGAGTCCAATTTTAACTGCCTTTTACATCATTCACCTTTCCATCCTGAAGACAAGATAGATCTCTACACTTCAACTGAGAGAGCTCTAAGGAGTCATTTGGCCTATCCCTTATTTCCTGATAGGTTTTCATCTAATCCATCATATGTATATGAATACTCCCCCTTTTTAAACCAAAGAAAAATAGTGTGATCTAATCAATATGAACAGGCTTGGGAGACTGGAGATGTGTGTTCCAATCCCAGTATTGTCACAGTGAGGATGTTGGATTTGATGGTTCCTTGAAGTTCTTACCAATTCTAAATCTCTGATTCTTTATTTGACTCTTTTTATTTATCCTCCCTAAACTTCAGCTTTCTCTTATAAAAGTTAGAGTTTGACTAGATAATCTCTATGATCCTTTTCTGTTCTAATATTGTTTTTAGTCCTGGGCACCATGTTTTAGGGAAAATATTGATAAAAGGAATTTAGTCTATATGAGAAAAAACAGAACAGGAAAGTTTATGACATTAGAATAAATTGAAGAAACTAGGAAGAAGAGGGAAAAGAATTTTAAGGAAATTTAATAGTTGCCTTCAAATATTTGAAGGGAAAAATCTAATTCAAATGGTTCTGATTTGCTAGGACCAGTGGATGGGTGTTATGAAGCACTAGATGGATGTTATGTTATATCCATATAGATGGACACTGATTTAGGCTCCATGTAAGGTCCAACCAGTAAGACCCAAGTTCAATTTTTTCTTAGCTAGGTGATCCCAGGCAAATCACATAACCTCTCTCAGCCTGTAAAATAGGAGTCATAATAGCACCTATCTCCCAGAGTTGTGGTGAATGTCAAATAAGTTAACATGTGGGTTTGCAAACTTTAAAGTGTTATTAAAATGCTAGCTATTGTCATTATTGTTGTTCAGTTGTTGGTTGGTTCAAAAATGTTTACCCTGGAGAAGGAAAGAGCAAAAGAGATATGATAAGTGACTTTCAAGCATTTGAAGAGCTGCCATGTGTATGACATCTTAGACTTATTCTATTTAACCTCCAAAGAAAACTGGAACCAATGGTGAAATTTGCAAAAAAGGTCAGTTTTCTGCTTAAGATACAAAGGTTCTGAAAGTGAGAGTACCGATACAGAATTTATCAGATGAGGATATATGAGCACAGACTAGAAACTGTTCAATAAATATCTTGTAGAGGGGGTTATACTTTAGAAAATGGTCCCTTCCATTTCCATGTGTCTTTGTGTCAAGCATTACATAAATTAAACTAAGGCTCTTTCAATCACCCAACTAAACTCTTTTGGAAGGGGAGTGAGTCCCAAGGCCTGCCTTCATTCCCAACTCTTAGTTATCACTAAGACTGCCTCCTTTTTCTCATCCTCAGCTGTCAAGTTCAAAAAGGCAGGGAGGGTCCTTCTCTTCTCCACTGTACATCCTCTCCCCCAGGTCTCCTCTCCCTCTCTTAAAATCATTCATTTCTCAAATTCCATCATTCCTTCTATATTGGAAAGAAGAAGAAAGATAGATAGCAATAAGAATTGTGTTCAACTATTTTATTTAAGCTATAATCATTCCTAATCTAAATTTGCAGGAATGTATTACATAGCCTAATCATTCACATATATTGTACTGCAGTTTCAATTTAGGGAAAAGTAAAAGCCATTCGGGAGGCAGAAATATGTTAAATGAACATCTCCCAGATTACAGACCTTCAGATAAAGAAAGCAGGACTGATATTTTTTATTCAATGGCTTCTATTGGTTGCTCTGATTGGTACTGTATTTCCTGTTCTTGGTTATGAGCAATGCAGAGAAAAGAGAAGGTGACCATTTTGGAAAAGAAATTGTCTTCCATGGTTAGTTGTGGGATCAGGGGAACAGGTGAGAGTGTCGTGTACTTTGGGGCTTTCTCAGACTTTCTACTCCTTTAGCAAGGGACACTCTGACTTGCCCCCCTCATGACTAAATGGGGGTAGAATGCTAATAATACTTCACCGTATTTTAGTCCAAAGCAACTTAACTTTAGAACCAAAAGACATCAGTTTGATTTCCATCTTTGCTGCTAACTAGCCAAACAATCTTAGTCAAATTACTTTAACCAAAATCTTTGTTTCTTTTTCTGTAAAATGGGATAATAATATAACTCCACTGGCAGACCTGACAGGATTATTCTGAGGAACAGATGAGATGAGGTACATAAAAATGTTTTTTCAACTAAAGAGCTCTGTCTAAGATTTTTATTGTTATTAGTTGTGTAGTAACATCCTTTTCAAAATATTTTCATACTCATTATATACTGTGATCTCTAACAACCCCATTAAGTTGTTATTATTCCCAATTCTTAAGATGGGGAAAACTGAAATATATCAAATCAGTGGTTGAGATGAGAACAGTACAAAAGGACTCTTGATATCTACTCTACTGTACTGCATAATTATTATCTCCCTCTTGAAAGAAATGGAGGTCTTATGGTCTAGGGTTTCAGAATCCAAGGATTCCAGATTTTTCATGAAACAAAAACTTTCCTTCTTCTAACATAAAACCTCAAGCTAGAAGGAATTTTAGAAATTATCTATTTTTATCCTCTTGAAAAACAGAATTCAAAAGTGAAATGACTTGTCCATTCATGGTCATATAGCTAGTTAATAACAGGACAAGGAACCAAACCAAGGTTTTCCGACTTTCAGTACAGTGCTCCTTTCCTTATACCATAGGGAAAGGTATAAGATTTAATTTAGAGTTAAGTGAGGGAGTAGAGTATAGAGGACTAGCATGAGTTAGTAGAGATATCAATAGAAATGGAGTAAGGACTCAGACTTAGCTGTGTGACCCTGAGCAGTTCACTTAACCACTTTGAATTTTTTAAGTTTTAAATTACCTTAAAAGTGTGAGTTATTATCATTATATCTGGCAAAAATAAGTGAGTCACATATGTAGCGTAGTATGCTCCCAGCTGTCATACTTGGCATTTGAAGTGTAGCTAGAAATTTGATGTTATCACTTGAAATGGGTTACATTCTCTCAATGAGCATTTGCTGAGTGACTACTAATATTTCTACCAATAGTGTTATGATTGTGTCAAATATAGTTAGGAATTTAATACATGTTTGCTAAATAAATGAAAGCCCAATACATTTATGCTCTAGGGAGCTCTACAGGGCTGCAAGATAGAAACGGTCCCTCCCCTCAAGAAGCGTACAAATAAGTACACCGAACAATCTAACAAATGTCTCCAAAATGAGTCAAGATGAGTATTCTGGCATTCATAAGTTGTGTAACTTTGGGCAAATTACCTAATCTCTCTGGGTCTCAGTTTCCATATCTGTGCAATGAGTATATTAAACTAAGAGTCCTCTAAGTTTCCTTCCTGCTTTAGACAAGGAATGATTTAGACTGGAAAGGAGCAAGGCATGTTTTTCTTCATTGTCTTTCCTTCATATTTCCAAGAGATAAGAGAAAACCAGTACCATATCCTGATTTCATTGTGAGTCCTTCTTTGTAATGTAAAGTCAAATTTCTAATGTATTTTCCCTACTGTGCAAAATGTTCTGAGCACTCCTCATCTCTGAAATGCTGCCACTTCTGAGGTAGCTTTCTGCAACAGTTTTAACAGTATCCATTATTAGGGGAAGGGGAGAGGTGGTCAAGGATTGTTTTTAAGAGAAAGTAAAGAGTTATGTTCTCTATTCCAAACTACAGAGGGAATTAGAAAAACAGAAGGCAATTACCAAGACTGGATCCAAGCCAGGGCTTGTGATATCAGATTTATTTGCCAAGAAAAACACCTCTCTGATTTCTCTTAGCCAATGGAGGGAAGCCGGATGCCCAACTTGAATCACATTCCATGTGGTTGGTTTAAGAGGGGCAGACGGCAGTTAATGATAATGATGGCCATTTACATTTATATAGCACCTTTTAGCTAAAGGGACCCCCAGAGTTTGACAAACATTAGGAATGGATGCACAGACAGGCCTATGAAGTTATGGATGGATCACATCCTTGTATCTCTTAAAGTTATCCTCCCTGGAAGCCTCTCTGTCCTCTTGTCATTTAAAATGAAAGACCATCAAATCTTAAGACAAGAAAAGAGAAAATGGTTTCCTGTTTGGGACTTTCTAAAAAGGTATAGTGTTCCTTATCACTGTAAGTAGACTAAATGGTTCTTTATGGGGGACATTGTAGAGAAGAGTTTTGCTATCAGGTAGTTCTCTGAGATTTTCTGGCAACACTATCCAAACCCTGGATGGGAAGGGAGGGCAGCATTAAAAGTCTAACTTCTTCAGTGGGAGACTCTACAAATTCTTTTGGTCAAGGCTAAATTTTCATTATGATAAACATCTTGGTGAACTCTAAGGAAGAGACTTGTTAGAGGAGACTTCTAAGTTGCACAGTAAAGCCTTCAGGATTAGGGAATGAATAAAGGACAGTGTCAAAGAATCCCTGCCCAGGGAGAGACCAGAAGCATCAGATTGGACATACAGAGCTGGTTGCCAGGGATACGGGGATTGAGAGACCAGAATTAAATGGAACTGTCTGAATCAGAAGCTGGAGTCCATACTATGATTAAAACAGATAAAGGAGGTACAAAGCCTAGGGTCAAGATAAAAGACTTAATACTGGAATTGCAGAAAGGATCTGAATTTTATGGCTGTTCCCACATTTGACGATCCTCAGCTTCCTATGATACCTGGATATCTTTAGACCTGCCCTAATATTCCACCCTACCTTTTAGTCTCCCAGAGGAATGGAGTTATTTCCTAGTGGTGCCCAACATAAGAGGCAAATAATTTCTTGGGCAGGCCTCAGTTTTCCCACATAGAAAATAAAAGGGATGTTCTAGATTACATCTTGGATTCCTACTTTCCTTATATCTCTAAGATTCCCTAACTCATAGGAATGTTGTAAGTAAAATGCTTAAAACTCTAGTCTATAGGGATATGAGATTTCAGATGTTGATAAATTGTTTCATTGTAGAGAAATTTTCTGGTATCTGATATTACTTTAGGGAAGCACGTTGCTTTCTGAAGCTTTGGAACCCATCTGTTATATAAAAATATGCTGGTTGTAGTATCTTTAGTCAAAATTGAATTTGCCATCTAGCTTTCCCTTTGTTCCTATTTAAAATATTCTGTTATAGGTCTCTCCTAAATCCCTTCTAGTACAACTAAAAGATGGTAAGGTATCATGAAAAATGTTAGATATGGAGTTGAAGTACCTGGATTTATATCCCACCTCTACCATTGGTGCCACATTGTTACCCTGGACAGGTCCTTTGACCTTCGCAGGCCTTATTTTCTCATCTGTAGAATGAAGTTATTAGATTAGATGGTCTTTAAGGTCCTTTGAAATTCTAAGTAATCTATGATTTTCAATTCATCTCTCTAATAATAACAACTCAAAATTAGAGAACATTTTAAGGTTAAAAATACTCTGTTTACAACTCTGTAGGGAAGATGGTACAAATATTATAACCCCCTTAAAGAAGAGAAAAGTGAGGTTCCTCAGATCCTACAATTAATGTCAAAACTGCTATTTGAAACCAAGATCCAGCTCTTTCTTTCATCTCCACCACACCCCTTATTCTGTTCTCAGTGGCATCACAGCATTGGTGGTTGTGCTTATTGTAAGGTTTGGTGCTTCATGTATTCAAATTGGAATTAGGAAGAAATCAATTCAAATCTGTATCAGTGATTCTTAGACCTAATTTTCAAGTCTGTAAAGCACTATTGAAGTATCCAGTGACCTGGGATCTAAGATTCACATGGTTTAGAAACCATGGTTGGATTACCCACTTTTGCTGAGTTTGGTTGCTTGTCTCTATTGAACAGTAGAGACAGACAAAAAAAAGAGTTCTTTCAACAAGTAGATGTGTCATGTGATTTTTCTCCACAGGACAAAGCGGGAATCCTATTTCCAATCTTCTGTGTTCTGTGTAACAATGAACATCCTCTCCACAATGGAAAGAATAATTTAATCTCTCATCTCTCTTTCTCTCCTAATATCTCTGTGTATCTCTGTTTCATCCCCCTTATTTATTTTGGGTTTTCCCTCAGCACATACACACAGAGCCCCCAGATCCCCACCATTTTATTTTTCCAATTTCACTCACAAGGACAGCTTTGTGGCGGATACATCGTCTCATTTTCCTGGAGGTCCTGAGGGGCAGCCGCCAGATTGCAGGCGCTGAATGTCAGCTACATTAAACTAACACATTCACATCATTGAAAAACCCTATTTACACATAATAAACATGGGGATAGAGGCTGCGGAGGAAATAATACAGTATTGATTAAAACAATGGCTTGTAATGCCTTCTGAAAGGCTGTGTTCACCAGCAGCTCCCTTGTGGAGGCCCAGGCATACTCCCTACCTGCCAGCCTCAGGCCCTCAGTCAACTGTCATTTTTCAAATTTAGGAAAACATGCATTTCCAGACATTAAACAGACTAGATGCACTAAAGTACCTCTTTGTCTCTGTGACCACTTCAACCTAAACATCTATCTCTCACTGTCTCCTCTCTGTCCCTTTCCTAGCATCTCTCTGTGTGTCTCTGTCTCTTTCTCCCCCTTTATTTTGGGTTTTCCATCAGTGCATATACTCAAACATACAAGTACACTGAAACCCCAGGTCCCTACATTTTTTTTGTCAAGGTATTACTGATTACCCGAGTCTGAAAAAAAGTCATCACATGCCCTTGGAGCATTTTCCTATTGGGTCAGAGAGACTCTGACAGTTCTTAAATAGCAAGTTCGTCTATTTAGGACATATTGTTTATCTTTCAGTTTAGCCAGGTGTGTGGGGTGGCTAGGTGGCACAATGGAGAGAGCACTGGCCCTGGAGTCATGGACAACCTGAGTTCAAATCCAGCCTCAGACACTTAATAATTACCTAGCTGGGTGCCCTTGGGCAAGTCATTTAACTCCATTGCCTTGCAAAAGTAAAAAAAAAAAAATTAGCCAGGTGTGTGATCCTCAGAAGAACCAAGGCAATGTGAGTTTCAATATACAGACATGCCATTGGCCCTAGTTTTCCTGAACTGGGAAGAACCTCACTATCCCCATCCGGTTTAATCCATCTGGAAGTTTCTAATTCTCAGGCTTAGAAGCCCTGGGAGCTTCTAGAAAGGCTTAACTACTGAACCTAAGCTCCACAAATACAAACATTGACCAGTCTTCAGAAGTAAACCCAGAGTTGCCTGAGGACTTAAAAGTGGTTTGTGTTAACTTTTTAGAATCAGAGATCTAGAGATCTCACCAAGTACACAAAATATGGGAGACATCCAGAGGATCCAGAGGAGAACCAAGAGAATGATTAAAGGTTTGGGAAACAAGACCTGTAAAATAGGTTAACAGAATTGTAAGTAATTTCACTGCAGAAAAGAGAAGGCAAGAGGACTTAATTTTCAAGGATAGAAAGGGATATTTTGCAGATGATAGGGAGCAGCTGTTCTCTATTTCCACTGAAGTCAAAAAAGGACTTAACTGATAAGCAGGAGGGATTTAGGTGAGGTATTATCCAGGACTTCATGATGGTAGAGGTGTGAGATGTAAAAATGCTTTGTGAAGTGAGAAACGTCTCCTTGAAATATTTCAAATAATAAGATAGATACTTCTGTCTGAATCTAAAAAGTGTCAGGTTAAAGGTAACCTTAGCTAAAGGCAATCATAAAGGAGATGACTTCTCTAGCTTCCTACAGCTAACCCTAAGTTCTTGGGACAACAAAGTGTGCAGTGAATTGAATATTGAACCGAGATTCCAGAAGATCTGAGTTCAAAATCTTCCTCAGATACTTATTGACTGATGGTTGTCATTTGAACTTTGCCTTTCTCATCTATAAAAGGAGAATAATTATATTACCTATTTCACAAAGCTGTGATGAAGAATAAAGGAGATAGTGTATAGAAAGGAAAGGCTTCAAAAACCTTAAAATATCATTTAAAAAATACTAGCTATTCTTAGAATCCTTCTTTTAAGACCTACTGCTGGTAAACTCCTTCATCTTTCTTATCCTACCAGATGCCTAGATAGAGAGCTGGAAGATCATTCCCCCCACCCACCCAGTAGAAGGTAAGCCCCTTGAGGACAGGGGCTATTTGATTCCTTTTTGCATCCCCTACACCTATCCCAGTACCTGACATAGTAGAAGGTTAATAAATACTTGCTAAATTGAATCATGTCCAACTGCTCTGTCCCCTCCTCTCACCAAAGAGCAAACTGAGTTTGTCTGCTTCTCAGCCTTTCCTGACAAGTCACCAGCTCATAGATTTGAAAGGTAAATGTGCTGGCTTTGCATCTGCCAAGATCCTAGCTCCAGGTTCTGCTTTTTTCTGCTACAACTGAGGATTTCAAACTAAACCCTAAAGCTGTGTCTGGATTATCGCTCCCGGTTGAGCTGGGCTTTTGTAGGCAAAACACTGAACACAGAAACACAAACCAGGGCTTAGCAAAACTGGCAAGGGAGGGTCCACTTTGGGCTGATTCTTAACATATACACCCTACACACATACCTTCCCTTGGGGTAGTGACTAGGTAGGCAGGCAGTGAGAAAGAGGATAATTTTACTGATCTGGTCAGGGAGAAGAGGCTGTCATGGGCTGGGAAGCTAGAGTGATTGATGAGCACCATCAATATGCTTCTGTATCAGTGATTCTGAGACTTTCTTACTTCCTTAATCTGCTATCGAAAACTAACCCTGATCAAAAAAAAGAGAGAGAGAGAGACTTCTCTGGAACCAGGGTCTGGTATTGAGGGCTAGGATTTTCCTCTTCATGACTGGAGGAGCCCATTGCTATCACCACTCTCCTGGAGGGCAAAGAAGGAATCCAACTGAAGACTATTAATCTTTCATACAGTACAGTTAAGTCAGGTCTTCCCTACACCATATACCTCCAAAAATGAGAAAAAAATGAATAAATTTAGCAACTCAGGATCACAAATTTAGAGCTGACAGAAATTCTTAAGGTCATCTAGTACAATTCCCCTGATTTTAGGAAACTGTAACTGAAAGGTTAAGTGACTTGACCTCTCCTGTTACTTGTATAGTGAGTAATTTGCAGAAATGGGATTCAAATCAAGTTCATTTCATTCTAAATCCATTATCATTTTTCATTCTATCATGTTTCATCATCACATAGTCTAGGGCAGAGGTTCTTAACTCTTTTGTGTCTGCCCTTTGGCAGTCTGATATGAACCCCCTTCACAGAATGTTATTTTAAAAGCATAAAATAAAATACATAGGATTGCGAGGAAAACCAATTATATTAAATTACCATTATCAAAATGTTTTTTAAATAAGTTCACATACTTAACTAAAATCTATCTAAAGACATCTTGGGAGTCTTTGGAGCCCAAGTTAAGAATCTGTGCTCCAAGAAGTCATTTAAAAGGTTAGGAATAGCTTCTAAAAGGCAGAAAGCCTGAAGAACTTATATGTTTAGGATTCAAGATCTCGATAGGGACCTGAAACTTATAAAGAGCACTCCAGATATAAGGACAAGGTGAACCAGGTAAAAGGAAATTTAATATGAGCTAAGAACCAGAAAAGCCAACACTAATGTTAAGTCAGAGTACCACACATTGCCCAAGACAGAAGTGGGTTGTCACATGCCCTCAGGGAAATTTCTTTTTGAATCAGGGTCTCTTGGATGGCGGCAAAAGGGCATCTGTTGAGTTTCTCCCACTCACCCTTCTGCTTAGCCACATCTGTTACCCTCAGGAGACTGGAGTCTTCAGGATTTCCATAAGCATGCACACACACACACACACACACACACACAGAGAGAGAGAGAGAGAGAGAGAGAGAGAGAGAGAGAGAGAGAGCTAGTATGCAGAATAATTGTACTCATTTCCCCATCTCAGCTACTGATTCTCCTAAACTCTAGAAAAACAAGAATGCTAGAAGTCAGTATACATAGATTTGGCTCTGCTTCTAACTATCTGAATAAACTTGGACAAGTTATTTTCCCTGTCTGGCTTTTGATGTTCTCATTCATAAAAGGGAGAGTCTTGGACCAAATGGTTTTTTAAAGTCTCTTCTAACACTGTTTACTAAGATTCCAAGTGATTTCTATGAAAACAGTCCCATTGGAGGAAAAAAAAGTTTTACATTTGAGAAGAATAAAAAGACTAAGGGAAGAAATAGTTGATAGTGTCTAAGTGCTTAGAAAGACCATCATGTGAAAGGAGGTATTAGGATGTTCCATGTAGCTGCAACAGACAAAACTAGGACTAGTAGATTGAATTTATAGGAAGGTAATTTGGGGTTCCATATAAAGAAGAGCTTCCTAGCAATTAGAACTACTGAATGAACTAACACTGAGTGAAGAGAGCAGAACCAGGAGAACATTGTACACATTAACAGCAACATTATGTAATGATGGACTATGATGGACTTAGCACTTCTCAGCAATACAATGATCATAGACAATTCTAAAATACTTTTGATGGAAAATGTCATTCACATCCAGAAAAAATGACTTTGGAGTCTGAATAGAGACTAAAGCTTTTTTTTTTTACTTTTTAAAATTTAATGTTTTTTCTCATTCTGATTCTTCTTTCATAACATGACCACTATGGAAATATGTCTAGCATGATTACAGAAATGTAACTTCTATCAGATTACTCACTATCAAGGAGAGGAAGGATGAAAGCGAGGGAGGGAGGAAAATGTGAAAATTGAAGTCTTACCAAAAATGAAAGCTGAAAACCTATCTTTGCATGTAATTGAAAAAATAAAATTTAAATTTAAAAAATAACTGAAAATTATAGGGTGCTACCTCATAAAAAATTGAGTTCCCTGTCTTAGGAACTATGCCAACAGAGACTGAATGACCATCTTTCAAGGATACTGTTGTATTCATACAGAGATTAGTAGGTTAGACTGTGTGGTCTCTCAGGCTCTCATTCAACCTGTGATTCACCAGACTTCTGCACCTCCTTCCCTACCTAGCCTCTGATGAATTCCAGTGTTTCTTCTTCTGGGAACTGGTTTACAAGATGTTGTTGAACAGAATCCTCATAGGGGTATTTGTTCAGGGACTTGTGGAAGAACATACATTTTTGCAATAGAAACAGAAAAGCAGGGACCTGAATTCCTAGAATCTATGCCTAGTGACCTGATGTCACAAAGTCACTCACCCCTGCCAGCCCCTTATCGTAGATGGGAATGCTATGTGCATGTGGAGGACAAGTTCATCTCATGTGGCATTTTGATGAAGTTAGCCCTGAACTTCCTATGCCTTATTGATTCCAGATAAGATGTTCATCCTTTCAAAGACCACCTGACTGCGTTCTTAATCCCAGTGCCACATATTCAGTCAATATGAAATGTTGCCAAGTCAAACACTAAACCAAGCTGTTTTATCAGACAAAGACCTTGCTGTGGCTACATTCTCTTTATCTCTTCCTCCCAAAGTGTCTGTGACCTTGCAATCTTTGGAAAGGGAGGGAGGGATCAAGGTCACTACAAAAGTCCCATTTCTTTCATATCCTATGGCACAAGATTTCCAGCTATTGCTGGAGTTCCTTATTACTCAATAGGTTACAGAAAACAAAGAAATATTCTCCCACTGTATGTATCAGACACCCTGAATGAAGGATAGCAGAATGAAGAAACCCACATCTCTGCCTACAAGAAAGAAGGTATATAAATAGAATGTTTGAGAAATGTTTGAAAAAGAAAAACTCTAATATCACTTGGAAGAAAATAGTATATGTCACCTCCCTTTCATACACAGACACACACACACTCACACACTTCCATCACTCATTGGTTCAGTTAGAGGAAGCTAATTATTCAGACAGTGGCCAGCTTCCACATCTGTTGTATTGCTTTCTGGACAGGTATGCCAAAGACTTGTACAAGTTCAATAGCAAAAGCATTTAATTAAGACCTGAAACAATATCAATAACATGAAAAGAAATCAAAAGCACAACATTTCCTGCACTCATACACAAAAGTACAATCTTCTACAAATACAAGAGAGTTTTATTCTCATTCCCTTAATCTCTCCAAATTTCTAGCATAGCAGAATTTTAGTCACTTTGCACTCACAATGCAAAAAGTAGTTGTTTAATATATGACAAATTCTACTTGTAGGAGTTTTTCCTTAAATTCCCTTGGGACAAGTTGAGGAATGGTTGACAGTTTTCACTTTCAGAGTTCATATAAGATAGTGGGATTCAGGGTGACATAATTGCCAACCCAATTGCTTGACTTTCAGCTCTTTCCCCAATCACAGATCTACATCTAACCATCTCTATCCCTGCCCCAGCCTCTTTCCCTGTCATAAGGCAGCTAGATAAAATTCTGGATAAACTTTGAGCCTTGAGTCAAGAAAACCTGCCATCAAATCCAGCCCAGACACTTATTGTGTGACCCTAGACAAATTACTTAATCTGTCTGCCTTAATGTCTTCAACTATAAAATAGGCATAAAAATGACAACTTTCTCTTAGGGTTATGTGAGGACCAAAGAAGATAATATTTGAAAATAATAGGTGATTAATAATAATTCTTATTTCCTTTGTTCCAAGGCTCTCACAACCTTACTTTTCTAAATCATCCCACCTTCTGGACTGAGCTTCTTTATGAATCAGAATTCTCACCTAGTGAGTGACACTATAATATTGGCTATATCACTACAACATGAGCTCACAGAGTCCAAATATTGTGGGAAATGCAATCCTATGCATCTATCTCTTACAAAAATGATTTGAAACATAACCATGGAAGAAAAGTAGAAAGCATGACAGATCTATGTTACAGTTACAGATCTATGTTATAGTTATAGTCAGATAAAGTAGTAGAAGAAAAAAGAAAAGGTAGAACTTGCATGGGAACCTTTGCTCATATTTAATTTGGGTTGTTGTTGTTGAGTTCTGTCCAATGCCTCATGACTCCGTCTGAAGATTTTTTGATAAAGATACTGAAGGACTTTGCCATTTCCATTTCCAGTTCATTTTACAGATGAGAAAACTGAGACAAACAGTGTTAAATGACTTTAGTCACACAGCTAGTATCTGTGACTAGATTTGAACTCGGGTCTTATTGACTCAGGGCCAGCATTCTATCTACTGCTCCTAGGTGCCCTCCATAACTTATTAAAGTCAGTCAGGTGCCAGAGTAGGGGTGGTAAATGTTTAACAACCAGCTTCCCCAAAATTTTATACACTACATAACTTTTAAGTTTAATCAGCATTATTGACATCTTCTCCATCATTTTCTTGTCTCCATCACTTTTCTTAAACAATCAACAAAACAATAAATCAAGCCCTGATTTATAACATTTGCCAATTTTTAAGATCTAAATACTCATATTGAAAATTTAACATTTGGCTCTCACAAGTCAATAGGAGTTGATTCCAACACACACCTGATAACTCATACAGCTTTTCTCTTCTTCATTTAACTCTTAAGCTCTGCTACTTCCCAAAGTATCAGTGTAACACAAGGTAAAAGACTAAATGTCACTTACTCAAGTGTATGTATTTAATGTCTACCAAACCCTTTCAAAGGAAATAAAAGGAAAATTCCACATTCTCAAAAAATTGATAGTTAAAGGACTGTAGTTAATCTTGTGATCTGAATGGCCTTTGGAGGTCATAGGAGTTAAATCTGGCAGGCACTTTAGAGGGCTTCTATTCCATCCCCTTTATTTTACAGATGAAGAAACTGAGGCTCAAAGAAATAAGTAGGAAAAGCAAGATATAAACTCAGATCTTTTGACTCTGAATCCAAGCTCTTTTTGCTCTACATCTAATGGGAAAGACCAAAACCTCCCATATGACTCAAGTAATAAGAATTCACAGAAAGAAATATAAACTAGCGCACGTTAATATAGAGCAAACAGCATACAAACAAGTTTGGGTGAATGCCACACAATGGAAAATCCCCATTGTGTCAAGCCCTTAAGCAGAATTTTCAGGGTCTCAGACCACTCCTGCTGCTGCTACTTTACCTGAATAAGAAATTATTACATTTGGCATTCAGAGAAGTTATGGGCTATGTATGCATTTGCAGCTAGGGGAAGTGGGGGAGGGAAACCAGGCATTTCTTTTGCCACTAAGGAGACTGAATTCAGCTTATGGCAATGTCTGAAATAGAAATCTTGCCTGACCCAAAGGAAAATGAAGCAGAAGAGGAAGAATTAGTCCCCAGAAGTATACTTATCCTCAAAGCTACATGCCCCCCAGAAAATGAGGTGAAACAGGATTTACCTCCAATTCAAGCATGGTTGAATTGGTCAGCTCTTTGGTATATCCAGTCTGGTGCCCAAATCTGAGCAGATGTTGCTGGCCTGGTCTTCCTGCAAATGGGGCATGGGCTGAAGATATTAGGCAGCTGAGGCCCTGGGCAGCCAGGTGCTGAGCTTCCATCAACAGAATGGTCCCTCAGAGCCCCTTGAATCTTCTGCATCAATGTCCCTGGCAGACACCCCTCATCACAGCAACAGTCAGATGTGATCAACTTTCCGAGTAGCATACACTGTATTTGGATTCACTGATCACTGGGCCATCTGCTAGTTAAATTTCCCTCAGCATGGGGAACCTCATTTTAGAGCAAATCTGAGAACTGGTGTTTGCCCCACCAGGATCTTCTGTGACTTTTGACCAAAGCAGAGAGGCAAGGGCATGGTATCATCTTCCTGCTATCCCTCAGATAACCCAAGTAAAAGATTGAATGTTTGAACTTTCCATAATGTAAATTGTCAGTGTTAGTGACTAAGATGCTCTCTGAAGTTGTTCTCCTCCAAGACAAGTTTCTCACTTAGGTCTCTGATACATACAGGTCAAAGTATTTATAATTATTCTAGCAGTGATCCATGAGCACCTCCTAGGCTTCTGCTGTAATGAGTTGGCCACAGCAAGAGGGATTAAAGTTAGATATTAAGAAGTACATAACAGGGGAAGATAGGTGGTGCAATGGGTGGTGCACTGGCCCTGGAGTCAGGAGGAGCTGAGTTCAAATCTGGCATCAGGAGGAGCTGAGTTCAAATCTGGCATCAGACACTTAATAATTACCTAGTTGTGTGACCTTGGACAAGTCACTTAAACCCCATTGCCTTCCAAAAACCAAAAAAGGAAAAAAAGAAGTGCATGTATAGGATGCTGAAGCACTAAAAATGTTGCATAAGAACTGTTCTAAAATTTCCATCTCTGGCTAATTTGGGGGAAAGGATAGGAAATGTTCTTCTAAGGTTGGCTCCTTGGAGATTTTGAATAGTCTAAATTAACTCTTTCCAGCTGGTTGATTCTCTAACTGGCCGTTTTGACTCTGACCTTAGATACCAGACATTTCAGGGATCTCAGCTGTGAGATAAACTGGACCTTAAAAGAGGAAGGAAGATGGTTTCTCTGAAATAGGACACAGCAAGTATATGCCCAACAAGTACAAAATAGACAGATCTGAAAGACCTGAAAAGAAGGAAAGAAAGAAATCTAAAAAGTCTTTTATCTCAAGCACACAGAGCTCTGGAACATCCTAAAGAAATATAGCAAAGCTATGGACACTGTGATGACCAATGCCCCTATTCAGAGGGATGGGAATCTCAGGACAACTCAGAGCTGTCTGGCTGCTTTGAAGCCATGGAAAGTAATGGGGTGGGAAATCTCAGTCCATTACTTTTAATGGGCTTAAAAGTGTGTCTGGGAATGGCACAGCTACACCCATAGGAGCCAGGGAGCAATTTCCACACATCATTCACATTATGGCCCAATAGCAGGAAAGTGGGCCCTTAGCAACCTTGGCCCAACTGGCTATAGTAAGTGACACAACTTGAGAGAGAGGTTTGGTGGGACCTCAGACCCAAACTGGTTGTGCTCCATTGCAGCCTGGATTTAGTCTCTCCTAAGACACAACTCTTATCTGAGCTGCTCTCTCTTTCCTTTACCTTCACCTCTAAAAAGTGTCAGTATAAGGAATCAAGTGTCTAAAACTCATATCCAAACTCTGACTCCAATCGACTGATTCAAAAATGAAAGGTACTTGCCCCAAAATATTTTGTAAAGTTTTCCCCAAGTGCCAAAATTATTTATTTACAGTTTTGCATTTGATCTACCTTCCAAAGGGCCCTCTGAGTTTTAAAATACCATTTTCACCACAGGGGACAAGTCTGTGTCTTGGAAATTCCCTTCTTCAGTCCCTCTCTACCCCCAGACCCTTGATGTGCACTTCCAATTTTTTTTCTCTAATGCTATGCTCCTTCAGAGATATTAAATCCAAGTAGCCAAAACTAGGCTCCCCTCTCTAAACCCTACTTTTGTAGATTAGCAATCAGTGTCCTACAGTGATAGCCAAGAATAGTAAATGAACTTCCATGCCATTTGAAGTGACGGATGGTGATTCAGAATCAAGGCTCTCGGATTCATTTGAGTGGCTACTTTAATCAAAGTCATAGAATTTTCTTTGTTTCTTTTTTATCCCCTCACTTAGGAAAGGTCAATAATTAAAAGAACCAGGAAAGCCTTTTAGTCTTATAAATCAAATGATTGGCTGAAAAGCTCTGCTCATTCTGGGTTGGTCATAGAAAAGTCTTTGCAGTAGAAGGAATCCTAGGGTACCTAGGCATTTGACTTCATCCTATACAAAATCTGAGTTGGCAGATTTGTTGAATACATATAGATTTCCCTGAGAAAGAGTAGACACAGTGGGTATTTCCCTCTCTGACCCCTTTCTGGTACTATCTTTCATCTTTTATAACCCTTTATAATCTGATCTAGACAATTATATACTGATTTTTGTGCTTCTCAACCCTATTTTTAGCTTCTTAAGATTGAACATCACTATTCTAAGAGATTAACAGATATTTATAATGTTAGGTTTCTTAGTGGAGTTTACAGGGACTACCAGGTGCCCACAAAATACATCACTATGCATAAAGTGAAGGGTGAGACCCAAGCAAGGGATAGAATGGTAGAGACTTAAGTTTAAATCTAACCTCAAGCATGTGACACTGGACAATAAACTTATCTTCTGCCTGCCACAATTTCTACAGCTGAAAAAGGTTGATCATGGTAGCATCTCCCTCTCAGATTGCTGGTGGAAATCAATTGAGATAATATCTGTAAAGCACTTATCAAAGGACCTGGCACACATAAGTCCTTCATAAATGTGTGTTCCCTTCCCATAGAGTTTGGCTAACTTAGGTTGTAATGCTCCATTGCTCCCAATAATATTCAATCTTATATTTTACTTACCTTTGTATATTTCATGTTTCTTCATCATATTAAATGTTCACTGGGGCCAAGAAGTGTGTAATGTTTAATATTTGTGTCCCCAAGGTACAATCCTGCTCCCTCCTCTGTGGGTCCTCATCCTAAAACTTTCCCCAGCCTCCACTGGCCTGTCAGCTCTACTGCATTCCCATTCTGTCCCATGGACACACAGGGAGTCAAGGATCAGGGTTGGCTGGAAAGTGTTTTGATTTCTCATTTTTTTCCAAGGCAGAAGAAACTTTGGCCAAAGGGGAAATGGGATCATCAAGAATGAATAAATAAATAAATAAGTAAATAAAAATGAGCCTCCAATGAGCCTGAATTGCTGCCGTGCTGAGAGGTAACTGGCAGATACAATTTAATTATAAGATACAAAGTCATAATGGCATGTGTGTGAGACTTGAGGAGGATTTTCAGTAATAGGAGGACCACAGGGTTTCCTGCCTTTTCCTGTTGTGCCAAAACATTACTAAGTACTTTTCATCTATGTTATGAATTGGGTGGGAGAGAGGGCTTGGGGTGGGGAGGACTAAAGGGAGGAGAGGAGATAGTGATTTCCTAACTGTAGAAATCTGCCTGATCCCTTTCCAGGTTTTCCTCGCTTCTCCTGCCCAGTAATGACCTAGTTCAGAGGCATTTGCAAAGACAGACACAGAAAGATCATAGAAGGGAAAGGAAGATTATCTATGCTTCCCACCAATACTACCCATTCATTCACTCATGCATCATTCCATTCTTTCTGCTTAGGTAGAGTTTCAGTGCACTGAGTGAACAAAGTCCGTACTGTGTAGTGAATGAGGTAGCTATGACTTTATCTTTGGAGGGGACTAATGGAAGAAACATGTTTATCATCTGCTCTGTTTCTCATATTCCTGTCTTCTCTTCAGAATGAAGAAAAATCAGCACCCAGCCAAGCCAAGAGGTTTAGCCTTCCCTCTTCCATCCCCCAAATACCAACAAGCTCAAGTTGCCCTGGCCCAACTGGAGTGTGTTGGGTTGTTTCATCCCCCCCCCCCCTTTCACCAACTCATAAAATCTCCCCTCCCTGCTCTGGCTTCTTTGTTTTAAGACTCAAGGGGCCCATTCACAGAGACCAAGTTTCTTATCAGTTGAACTCTGATGATGTATTCTTTCAAGTTACATTGTGGTCCTCTCAGGACTCACTCAACTAATCCTAAACCTTTAAGATTTTATTTGTGCAATAAATGGATGACAAAATGGTTTGCTGACATATAAGCATGGTCAGAGCAGGATGTGACCTGTAAGCTGACAATCAATCCAGCACAATCCCTTTCCTTCCTTACTCCTCAGTCATGCTGCCCATTCTTCAGAAAGCAGCCTTTTCCCTCTGTATCCCACAGGATCAGTTGCTCCCCAAATCCTCTTTTTAGCTGTGTCCCACTTCTATTTTCCCAAAGAACCTGAGAGCTCTTGAGAGGAAGACCTCAAGTGTCATTCCTCACTTGGGTTGGTCAGTGTTAGGCCTCTTCATTGCCTTCAGAGAATGCCACCAGGAGAGAGTAGCTCACCCTTAAAGACTGGTCCCCTCAACCCCAGGTGACTATACTTATGAGACTGAGACCCCTTGGACATTGTGCTTTATTTACTCCAGAACATTCAGTTAAGGTGTCAGTGCATTTGGGGAACAGTCACAAATATCTAAAAGTTTAAAAAGATTTCAGGTCACATAGGTCCTCAAAAGCAAGAACCCTAGGAGGACATCCGTGCCAGTTGTGGGGAGGGGTAAAGGTAAAAGAGGAGGAAAATAATCAATTAGACTATTTCCCCTTCCTATTCTGCTAGAGCCAGGACTATAATCTAAGTCTCTTTTCTCCATCATACTAGGCTATGACAGGACAGTTTTCAATAGCCTCTTGACTACAGCTATCACTTTCAAATATCCTACTACCAATAAGGAAAAAACAAATACTATAGGACTAGTTTCACAATTTTCACACCTTCCTTATAGCCCTATCTTAATGACCTTCTCTGAACTCCCAAGACTTCCTGGGGTTCAACTCTAAAACAGAGTTGGAAGCATCTCTTGCCCTCAGCTAGGGCTTAGATGAACCAAGACACAGAAATATTGAGTCACATAGGTTTCCCCTTCCTACTAGCTGTAAAAAGAGGTGACAATGTTAGAATTTTAAAAAATAATTTTGCTAGATCAATCAGTGATAAATCAGAAAAAAAAGACAGAGAAAGAGACTGAAAAATCTAGGCAGATAGAAAGAAATAAACTAGTTTACTTAGCACAGCTTCTGAGACTTAAAATAAATGTAAAACCCCAAAATAAATTCGTCTTCTTGACATGAGTTCAAATCTAATTTCAGACACTTACTACTTGTATGACTTTAGGCAAGTCACTTAACTTCAACTTGTCTCAATTTTCTTAAATGTAAAATGAGAAGACTAACTATTGTAAACATCAAATGAGATAATATTTGTAAAGTTCTTTATATGATGTCTGACACACAGCAGATACTGCTAGATATTCATTATCAATATCATCATTGTTATGCTTGGACAAAGTTATTGACAATAGAGTTGAGATTCAAACCCAGGGCTGTCCTTACTCTTAGTACACTTTTTGCAGTATGTAAGGTAATTAAACAATATATTTGAAGAAGCTTTCTCGCCTCTTTAAATCAAAGGAGGATGGAGCTAGAAGTGAAAAATGTTTCCACCAGCCTATGTCCAAAGACAAAAATTATCACCATCAGTCATTGAAAGAGAAAATTCATCATTACCACCAATTCCTTAAAGAAAAAATTCGACAAGTATGTTTTGTATAATCCATTGTTTTCAGAATGTAATTTAAGACCCCAGCTGTTAAGGTTTTTCTCTTATAAAAATTTAATTGGTATGTAATAGCATAGTTAATTAAATACAAATCAATAGTTTAAAACTACTAATTGATACTTAATATGAATGGGAAAAAATAACTTTGTTCTAATATAATTAACTCAATATTAAATAAGCAATGAAAATGTAATTAGGTCTTTACAACAATATAAAGTTTATAGTTCTTTAATAAACTTAAAATTAGGAAGCATGAATTCCAAAAATTATCTAACAGGTATTATTGGGTTATTAAACATTTATTCCCCAGCCTAGAGGGACAAAGCCCATGCAAGTCAGAATTAATAAACCTTTATTTTGCCTTTGCTCTGGTCATTTCATTACAGAGATTCATCAGAAATGATGAACTCTTCACAACTCATAGCTATCATCATTGCTGGGATTTCAAATAAGCTATAAAAGGGGAATGAGCAGATTGAATAAGAAAAGTAGAATTTGACAGTACAAACCTTCTCTCTGGTCTCAGCCTTCCAGGAGGCTTCACTAAATTTGATAGGAGACAATAAAAATATTAACAATAACTTTCATTTAGCTTTATGTTTGTTGGTAGACTTTCCTAAGCATGAGCCTATAAGCTAGCTAAAGTACATATTATTTTTTTCTATTTTATAGGTGAGAAAACTGAGACATAAAATAGAACCCCTGGGTCTCAGCTTTTTTCTTTTTTCTTTGCAAGGCAAATGGGGTTAAGTGGCTTGCCCAAGGCCACACAGCTAGGTAATTATTAAGTGTCTGATTTGAACTCAGGTACTCCTGACTCCAGGGTCAGTGCTCTATCCACTGCACCACCTAGCCACCCTCAGCTTTTTCTTTTATAAAGTGAGGGGAGTTGGACTAGTAAATGAGGCCTCATCCAGCTTAGAATAATAAAACTTGGGTTTCTATCTCAACCTTGACACACTAGGTGGGGTCATAAAACATTAGAATTAGCAAACCTGAGTCCCCCAATACTCTCAGTCTCAGTTTCCTCATCTGTAAAATGGGCAAATAAACCAAGTAACATTTATTACTTGCCTCTCAGGGCTATTATGAGGATCAAGTAAAAATAATGTATGAAAAATATAAAAATGTTTTAAAAGCCTTTACAAATAAGAATCGCCATTGTGTCAAAAAGTAGCAGCTACCCCAATCTTGCATATTCTCTTTAACCTACCTGTTTTCTCCCTACCCAGTCCCTCAATGAAACAAATACCTCTAGACAGATCACACAGACTCTTTGAGCTAAAGAAACCTCAGATGTCATCTAGTCCAGTCTACATCAGAAAAGGCATACCTTTAAATCATACCCTAAAGTGGTCACATGCCCAGACTTTGCCTAAATATCTCTCAAGCAAGAGGACCGACAAGTCTGGGAAGTAACGTAACTTCAATCTACACTTGATTCATTGTTCATGTCCTTTTCTAAAACCTGAAGGGAAATAAGTTATTTTACCCTGGGAATGCTGGGAATCACCCTCTCCAGGCTCTTAATTCACTGCCTGAATAGCTAGGTGAAGCAATTGATGTTTATCCTTCATTCTCAAAGAAGATCATGACCTAGGGAAGTGATACCATGACATGCCTGTGAATTGAATTTGAGTGATGGGGAGAGGGGACTGTGCTAAGTCTCCAGTCTCACTTTCTCCTCTAGAGTGATGTGGATCCAAAGGTCAGATGTGAATCAGAAGGACTGGAGATGGCCCTGGATGCAAGATAATCAGGGCACACAGTAAGTATTAAGTATCTGAGACTGGATTTGAACTAAGGTTCCTCTGACTCAAGGACAGTACTCTAAGCCTCTGTACCACCTAGCTGCCCCAATTTAAGGCAATTAAGCAGTAGATAGAAACATGGACCTAGAGTCTGAAAGACCTGAGTTCTGGGGACAGCTTGGTGGCCCAGTAGATAGAGCACCAGCCCTGGAATTAGTATGGACTGGAATTCAAATCCGGCCTCAGACACTTAATAATTACCTAGCTTTGTGACTTTGGGCAAGTTACTTTAACCCCATTGCCTTAAATAAATAAAATGTTGCCTTTGATAGTATTTCATTGTATATCTCTCTCATGCAACCAGGTAGTACAGTGGCTAGAAGTCAGGCCCTGAAGTCAAGAGGACCTGAGTTCAAATTCAACCTCAAACACTTGACCCTAGTTGTGTGACCTTGGACAAGTCACTTAACTTTTCCTCCCAATCTCTAGTCATCCTGATTCATATCTAGCCACTGCTCCCAGATGGTTCTGAAGGATAATGTGAGGCTGGTGACTTTACACAGCACCTACCTCACTAGATCCAATTCACATGCATGACATGGCATCACTTCCCTGAAGTCATGTCTCTTTTGAGAACAAAGGACAAACAACAACAACTTAGACAAGTTACTTAACTTTCCTCTGCCTCAGTTTCCTTATCCATAAAATAAGAATAATAGCTCCTACCTCTCAGGATTGTTATGAGGATAAACTGAGATAGTTGTAAAACTCTAAGGCATTAAATGAATGCTAGGTATTATTGTTATGAATCAAGGGTTCTTAATCTTTTTTTCATGGGATGAGTCCCTTTGAAAATCTAGTGAATTCTATGATCTCACAAAATACAAACCTCATAGATATTGTTGGTTTGGTTCCAGACCACTACAATTAATTACATATCACAATAAAGTGAGTCACGTTAATTTTTTGCTTCTCAGTGAATACAAAAGTTTACATTATACTGTAGTTTATTAAGTGTGCAGTAGTATTATGTCTAAAACATGTATATACCTTAATTTAAAATTTTACTGCTAAAAAATGCTAACCATCATCTAAACCTCCTATTATAATCTTTTTGTTGGTAGAGAGTTTTGCCTCAGGATTGATAACTCCTGACTTATTAGGGTGGTGGTTGCTGAAGGCTGGGGTGGCTGTGGCAATTTCTTAAAATAAGGCAACAATGAAGTTTGCTTCTTCAGTAGACTCTTCCTTTCACCTGAACCCATTGTAGGGTTATTAATGGCCTAATTTCAATGTTATTGTGGCTCAGGGAATTTGGGAGATCCAAGGAGAGGGAGAGAGATAGGAAGGGCCAATCAGTGGAGGAGTCAGAACACATAATTTGTCAATTAAGTTCCCCATCTTTATTGCACTGGCAACTCAGCTCTGAGAGCCAACTAGCCAGTCTATGGCAAAGGTTATTTACTTATAATAAAAAGGTTTAAAATATTGCAAAAATTACCAAAATGTGACACGATGTAAGCATATGCTGTTGGAAATATGGTGCCAAAGACTTGCTTGACTCAGGTTGCCACAAGTCATCAATTTATTAAAAAAAAACACCTCTATCTGCAAAGCATAATAAAGCAAAGCACAGTCAAAGAGGGTATGTTTTTAAATGCATCCAATAAGATGTATAAGACTGCAATGGAAACCACCCATTTTGAAATACAAATAGCAGATGCTGTAGACCTCCAGAGAAGGTGTAAGTTTGTCTTAGTATTTGGAGATGAAAGATCAGCTCTCTCCTGACTATTGCGGAGTGCTATGGGCCCATGAGCTTTGCCACTTTTCAAACTAATTTCCACATTCTTAGACTTCCTTATCACTGTTTTTCTACAAGAAACCTCAGTTGTGGCTAATATGTCAATATTTGTTTAGTACTGAAGGGCAATTACACTATTTAATTCTCAATTAACAGAGGTCAGTTTAGGTTGCCACAGCAAAGAAGACAACACTATGTACTTGCATGTTTATGTCAGGTGTGTCATGAATAAAAATAGTCTGGTTACTCCTTGCAATTGCAAACCTATGCCTCAATGCTCATCTAAGGTTGATGAGGATCAATAATATTTTATTTCTTGTTCAATAGACATCTCAAGGCTGTATTCACTTCTAATAACTTTGAGTTTGGTTAGGAAAGGGTGAGGTTTCAGAGTAAACCTTCCAGAGCATTAGATGATGCTTCACAAAGGGAAGTACTCTGGATAACACCATGGACACATTGGGAAGTTCTGGGGTGCAAAGGGAAGGAGAGGAGGGGCACTTCGTTCCCAGAGAAAGTTGTAAGGATATTTTAGACATTTCCATTTAAAGTTAACTGACAGGCTCATTCAGTGGGTGTGAGGAGTGGCCAACTCCATGAGACAGACTTTCAAAGTCAAGATCCTTACAGTACCTGGGCTCCAGGGAAGCATTCCTAGGGGTGTATACAAATATTTCCCACCAACCTTCCATTAGCCTTCTATAGTTCACTGGTCATTCAGCTCCTTGAGAGGTGCTTTAGTATCACTGGAGCTGAAAGAGAACTTGGAGATTATTTAGTCAAATCCCCTCACTTTACAATGGAAAACTTGAAGCTCAGAGAAATTAAGGGACTTGCCCAAGATCATACAAATGGCTAACAAAGTCAGCACTTGAACTCATCCCCTTTGATTCAAATCTCAGTGATATGTTACTATACATCACTGCCTGTAAAGAGTCCTTCCCCTTGTCTTAAAGAGAATAGGACTGAGGTTTGGAAGAACTATATTCTAATCTTACTGTTGTTCCTAGTTCATGGCATGACATTGGTGACATACTTTAACTTCTCAGTGCCTCAGTTTCCTCATCTGCAAAATGTAGTTATTAATACTCATCTATGGCTATGAAGCTGAGATTGTACTTTGAAAAGCATGATACTACAAATGTGAGGTAGGATGGATTAATATTATTTTTATTGGCCCTAAGAATAATAAAAGCTTAATCCTGGAAAAGAAGTCATAATTTTTCTACTACTCTCCCTAATCCCCAAAAGATAAGCAGGAAGCAGGAATTGGTTCAATACTCTGCTAGGTATCAATAGATTACTCCTATGTATATAAATATCTTCAGTCAACTCTCCCTTACCTTCAGACATCATGATATAGTAACATAGCTGGACTCTGAGTTAGGAAAACCTTGGTTTGAATTCTGCTTTTAACACTAGTTATGTGACTGTGAATAAATCATAACTGAATCTGCTTCCCCATCTATAAAAATGAGATAATTATATCTAATAATACTTACTTCATGGATTTCCCATCCATTTGGTTTATCTAGTGGGTACTGATACTGTAGTAACTTAATTCAGAAGAGTTCAAATCTAAGATCTGATTCCACTGGACCATCCCTTCCTTTATTATTCTAAAATGAGAAACCCCTAGACTTATCATACTTAACTGATTCTATTGTCTTGTCTCCAGACAAACTTGTGTCTGGGTTTTCTAGCCTCTGTTAGACAGAGACAAAATCCTGTTTCCTCTGTGATATCCCCAACACACACACAACACACACACACACACACACACACCCTTCCCATTTTCACTCTCCATTTCCTCCTCAAATGTCTTGGATAGTAATGATTTGGGGTTTGTTTTTCTCCAGTTCATTCTGCCTATATATAGATTGATAAATGGAAAGATAGATAGGTAGATAGAGAGATAGATGATGGATATCTTGTTCATACATAGCTATGTGCACGTTGTTTCCTCCATTTTGTCAGTGAACTCACTGAGGGACAGGATTGGGGTTGTCTTTCTTTGTCTTTTTTCTGTCCCAAAGCTTAACACAGTGCCTACTACATAATAACATATTGGAAAAATGATTGCTTGCTTGACTCCCCCACCCCCTCCCCTGATGATTTCATTTACTTTCCCCTTTATTTAGCATACACACAAAAGAAAATGTGCTACAGGTTCTGATCCAAATTCTATAATGAATTTGCTGTGTGGCTGTGGGCAAATTACACTGGATCCCAGCTTCTTATCAGTACAATGATCAGACTAAACTGAATGATCTCCAAAGTTCAAATATTCTGTGAGTCCACTTGGTCAGAGTCTTTACTAATATCCTCAGTTTCTTGGCAATTTTTCTGACCTTTCCTCCATCACACAGACAAAACCCTTTAATGCATGGTTTGGGGATCCCAATTTATCTCTATATGTAGAGATATGACAATGAAAGCTTGTTCATCTTTACATCCCTAATCCTCCAGCCTTCACATTCTCCCAAGGATCTCACAGACTCAAAATAACATCTCAGTATAGACTCTAGAAGAAAACCTTCTCGTTTAGCAGCTTTCCGCAGCCTGCTTATTAGAGCCTGGTAATGTAGCCGCCTAAATAATTAAGACTAACTCACACATGTCAAATTCAATGAGCCACATACATTGAAAAATTGCCGCATCCCCAATTTCTTTTATTAATCAGGTTTTTTAAATTCCTTTTCTTCCTAATTTGCAAAAATCAGATGTTGTCAGTGAGTCTCCTGGTTATAATGATAGTTTGTAATATCTTTGCTATGTGCTCAGCACCTGACAAGCAAACTTAAACTAAGCAGCTACTAGATCCCAAGTCAAACCACTGCATGGTGAGCTCCATGATGTGGGAACCAAGTCTTTGCCACACTTCCAGTGGGTACCCAACAATATACTTAATATCCATTAAGTGCTCAATAAATATTTGGAGAATTTAATTAAACTGACACAATGAATTGTCCTATTTATAAGCAACAAGTGTGATACAATGGATGTGGCCTTGGATTTCAAACCCAAGGACCTGAGTGTGAATCCCAACTCAGACATTTATTATTGTATAACTATGGGTAAATCGTTTCTCTCTGAACCTCAGATTTCTCATCCATACAAAGAAATAAGCCTTGTTAACCACATAAAACTATTTCAGCGAGCCAATCAATGAACAGTGACTTTGTCTTTGACACAAAGGGGAACAAATGAGGGATACAATATCTAAAACATGAGCCATTAAGAGTCCCAGAATAGGATCTCAGCATAGAGTAAGTTAGAAAGCCCTATTGCAGATTTCCATAGCTATTAGGTGTGAGCTCTTAGATTAACCAAAACTCTAACTTTGTGTTTATCCCCTCTCTCCCCAAATTCTCTGGGGAATGGATAACTCTTCTTCCTTAACCCTATTTTCCTGCAACTCCAGAGGATAAACTGAGACTGAGTCTGAAAAGCATTCCAGGGTCTCTTGCTCTTCATGCATCTACTCTCTTCCTCCCTCCCTCCACTCTAGTGAGCTCTCTCTCTCTCTCTTTCTCTTTAATTAGGAGATGTTAGGGATGTGCTTTAAGATGATCATAAAAAGCCAATGAAAAATATAATAGACATTGTCAGCAGTTGTATCATTCCAATGACAAACAATGCATATGCAATCATAATGGGATAGTTAACTATGCTCATTGTCTGTGTGTTCAGGCTTTCATTGCAGTCTCTGTGGAAAGGCTATTGTTCCACTAAAACTCAGTGTGTCGCTTACACTTCCGCTTGCCCCTTCTGGGCAATCTGGATTCTTGCCTCTTGAAGATGATGTTAGAAAGAATCCACAAATATAGTAAGTAAACATCAAAGGGGCTTTGATCCAGGCAGTGCTATACAGCACAGGATCCCCTAAAGAAAGGGCCAAGGCCTTGGATGAGAGAACTTAACATCATCAATTTGGACATCTGAGATGGAGGTTTGTTTGAAGTGAGATCGTGTTGGCCGTGCCTTTAGATACGTCAACGTACTGGAAAAAAAACAAAGAAAGAAAGAAAGATATGAGTGCCTTTAGAAAAGTCACACTTAGATCTGCTTCTCTGCTCTTTACTGATAGTCAATAAGCCCCTTTAAAGAATCAAGAGATCAAAGCCAGTGACCTCCCTGGGCCATGGCATCCTGCCACTGCAAGCCCTGCATTTCCTTTCTCAGGGCAAGAGCCCCAAGCTTGATTTAGCTGTCTGTCACCAGCCTTGTTCTCCCTTTCATCCTGCTTCCAGTGGAGTGAGGACCCAAAGGGGAGGAGGCCTCAGCAGGTGCCCACCTTGACCATGGTTTAAGAGCAGAAACACAGACCAAATCAAGATAGGGTCTTGAAGGGGGAAGCAACCATGGCTCAGCATTCATTGGATTTTTTTTCTACTTCTCAAAGAATCCTATCTAGGGAGTAGCTTGATCCCCAGAAAGGTTTAGGAGAGAAGTCGGGGAGGAAACTGGAAAAAAAGGTAGGGAAGTGAGATCATTAGATGGGTTCTGATTAGAAAGAGCACAGGATTTGGGAATTTATTTTGGATTTTTGCTAGGCAATGGGGTTAAGTGACTTGCCCAGGGTCACACAGCTAAGTAAGTATTAAGTGTCTGAGGCTGGATTTGAACACAGGTCCACCTGACTTAAGGGCCGGTACTCTATCCTAACTGCCCCCCATATTGTACCTAATTAACCATGTAACTTTGGGCAAGTCCCCTAACTTCTGTGATTCTCTTCTCTCATCTGTAAAAGGAAGATGATCATGTTTCTCCTGTGTGCCTCATAGGATTATTGTGAGAAAAACTTCCTCTAAAGCAGGTTGGGCCACAGGCAGACTTCAAAAGCCATTCATGAGGCAGGAAAATTAAGAAACTGGTGTGCCAATGTTGCAGTATCACAGAGCAGCTTAATCTTTAACACAGCTTGATTTTTTCATGTAACTAACATTGTGTAGTCTCACAGAGTTAGGAAGTGTTTTTGTTTTTTTCACAAAACATGTGCATTTAGGATTTAGAATCTTTTTTTAAAAATGTTATATATGCAGCATTAATTGCTATTTTTGTCACAGGACTTTTGAGAAGAGATTTCAAGATTTTAGAAAACCAACTGCATTTCAATTTTATTTGTTACTCAATTGTCAGTTGACATCAACAGGTTGCCCGCAAACTTGCAAATAGAATGTATAGAGTTGGAATTAGACATTCAACTTAAAGAAAAATTTATTCACATATCTTTATTGGACTTTTATACGTTGTACCTACATAAAGAAAAATGGCTGACATTTCATTACCATGCTCCAGTCATGACATCTCTTTTGGGGAATTTGTAAATTTGTGAGCCACTTTTTTTCCCCAAATGAAGCATACAAAAAAAGTAAAAATAGAACAAAAATTTCAGACAAACATCTCAAAAATATTCTTTGCATTACTACAACCAATGCACTGGTATCAAAAAAAGCAAGGTCAGTGTTCAAATTAATGATATGTTTTTATTTTTTGTTTAAAAAATAAATATTTCATTGTTGTACTCATCATTTTATTATACTTTATTACATTATTATATATTATTATATTGTAATATTGGTTAGATTATAGTCATAAATAAATATTAAATTCAACATGTGGCCCTTGACAAGTATTTGTTGGGTGATGTGACCTAGAAGAGCTAAAAGGTGGGACATTCATGTTCTAAAGGAGAGGGGAACATCTGGACTGTGGGTCATTTGGTCTGGCACTACCATGGTAATCACAGGCAGGACTTGAAATTCAATAAATCTAGAAACTTTTTAGAGTGAATTAATTAAATGTTTGACCAAATATATGAGACAAATGATGCTATAAATATCCAAATGACCCTTGCCAGAAAAAGTTTCCCATCCCTGCTCTAAAGGTATAATCCTATTGTTCTATGACCTGGTTATTTGGACCAGCTGTCTAGCTTCTATCATTTATGACTTTTAGACCTAAGAACAGGGGGTGCTTTCTAGTGGTTAAAGCAGTGTTGCCTCTTATCCTTGGCTCCAGATCAAGGCATAAAAAGATTTTTCAAAATGTGAATTAAAAATAGGTTTGGACCTAAAAAAAAAATAGATTTGGAGTAGAGAAGATCTGAGATCAAATTCTTCCTCAGACATTAGCTTGCCAGTTTGCCCTAAACACAGCTCTCTTGGCCTCATCTGTAAAATAGAGAGAATAATATCATCTATGATATATCACAGGGTTATTGTGAGAATCAAATAATCTATGGAAAATGCTTTAAAAACCTTAAAGTATTACATAAATATTGTTGTTTAGTTGTTTCATTATGCTGATTCTTCATGATTCTATTTGGAGTTTTCTTGGCAGAGATACTGAACTGATTTTCCATTTCTTTCTCCATCTCATTTGACAGATAAGGAAACTGAGGCAAACAGAGTTAAGTGACTTGCCCAGGATCACACAGCTAGTAAATATCTGAGACCAGATTTGAACTCAAAAAATGATTCTTTCCTGACTCCAGCACTCTATCCATTCAGCCAACATAAATATTACTTATTATTATTTGCTTAAAAAAAACATATACTATTTTAAGTAATAGTGTACAGCTAATTGACACAACACTGGCTACTTTGTGTGGCTTCTCATTTTGAAATCTCTGTCCAATCTCCCTAACTAGATTGTGAGTCCTTCAAGGGCAGGAAGCCTGTATTAATAAAATTTGATATCCTCAGTATCTCAATGCATGTTGGTGATGATAACTAATATATATGCTGTGAATGATGTGAAATTGTCCAGAATTTTTCCCCAGACCTTAAAGTTTTCCCTTCACATACCAAGTGTAAACTTCCTTTGACCTTTCTGCCCTTGTATCTCCAACCCACACCTTATCCCCTTGTGGTGTCAAACTCCTCTTCATGCTCCTTCTTCTCCTTGTGTCCAAAAAAACCTGCAAATCTCTGATTTAACACTACCAAGTTCATGTGAATAGCTATTGATTGGCCTCTGGACTTTAGTTTGTTAGTACCGGACTGTATCCTGGGCCATAACTTTAAAGGAACAGTGGTAAGGGGCTCAGAGAATATGGGAAGTGGGTATCTGCTAAAAAACCTTGTTCCCCCAAAAGACCTCTTCTTGTAGTATCTGAGAAAAGAAGTCTTATTCCAACTGATTTGGGAACCTCTACCTCCCCCACAAACATATATACCCCTCATGTCACAAAGATGTGATTTTCATTTTACTCAATTTTGACTCATCTTTCAATGTGCTTTCTTCCAGAACTTGGACTCCAGAAGAGAGGATGCTGTCTGGTGCTGGGGTACATGTCCAAGGAAAAGTTCCGGAGGATAAATGAAGGTCAGTAAAGACCTAACTGTCTCCTGAGGGATTCATTGAGAGTGAAAGGATTATGTTCCAGAAATAATGGATAACTGACCCTGGGCAAATTACATAACCTTTGTGAACCTTCATTTCATCTGTAAAATGCTTAGTCTATCTCAGGGTTGTCATGAGAAAATTGCTTTGTAAACCTTAAAGCACTATATGAGTATGAATGATTGTTATTATCACTCTTAATAATAATAATGCTTTTAAATAGAAACTGAAGTGGTCTAGGGACTCTTAAAGAGAAAATAATGAACTTTTATTCACTGTGATAATTGGAAAAGAAAACTATTTATAATAAGAAGACCCAGGTTCAAATCTTGACTCTACTATTTATTATATATGACCCCCAGAAAAGCTACTTCCTTCTCTGGGCCTCAGTTTCTTCACCTGTAAAAAGGAAGAAGGAATACACTACTTACCTCACTAGATATGTAGTAAGAGAAAATTTTCAAAAACTTTAAAGCCTTATAGAAATTTGAGCTATTTTTCAAGCATATTTCCTAACATTTTCAAAGGTCAATCTTTTCACATATGCCTTACAGTATTTACCATTATTTTTCCATCTTTCCTCCTTTAGTTCATTCAAATACCTGCCTTGAATTAAAGTCATTCTAAATTCATTATCTTTTTTTCATTTTATTCTTATCAAATCTATCTTCATCCTGCCTGTCTTTGTCATTTGTTCACATTTGAGGAACAATTGTTGAGTGAACCGAACAGTGAGGGACACTTTAAGAGGAACACAAAAGATAAAGAAGGCACATAGTCCTTGCCCTTGAGAACTTTACAACTAAACTCCATACCCTTTTCTGAATTCTCTAATAACTCCAAATGTTATAACCAAAGAAGCGTTTTAGTTTGGCTTTTTTTTTTAGAACTGGGGATGACCTTGGAGATCACCTAGTACCATCTTAACACTGCTTCTAATTTAACCTCCCAGTCATTTCACCTTTGCCTTGTTCTGGGATTTCTCTACAGATGATCTGAATCACAGGAGAACTGGGAAAGTAATCTCTGGTATGCCTGTGATATGGTTAGAGGAAAGGACCTAGAAAGGAAGATGACTTGTGAAAGAACTCATGTAGGCAGGAATCTCTTTTAGTCAAACCTTTATTTTGTCAAGCAGCTTGGATCAGAGCTAGTTAGCTGACTGACTATTGGAACTAAAGGGGAGGGCTTTTACATGAGAATTCTGGAATGTAGCCAGATGCCAAGGAGTTTCCAATGGTTAGGGTCCCAAGGAAGTGGAGTTAGAGACAAGCAAGAGGAATTTTCATTTCTCAGGCTGAGGGAGGAGCACATACCTGGTGCTATAGATAAGGAATAAGGATTTGTCCTGTCCAAAGTTTTCTCATACTGGGTTCTCTAGAGGGGCAGATGTGGCATGGGAGGGGGAAGAGCTGTTCTCTGTTTACCAGACTGAAGTCAGTTTGCTGATGTCTATTTAGCTTTCTCCCCCTAAGGTCCCATTTTCTCTCACAGTCTAAGACAAGTACCAGTAATAATAAAGTTAACTCTCATTTATCCACCACCCTATCCACTTGGCAGTACATAGGATGCTCAGATGTCAGTTATCTAGTCAGAGAGGCAGTTTCTCATGGAAGGTAGAAAAGCTCTTCCCATGAGAAAACATCTAAACATTTTTTCTATAGTCTATTCTTCACAAGGTCAACATGGCTAAGGTACCAGTTTTGACAGTTTACTTCAGAAAGGCACATAATTTAACTATTTTCTCTCTTTTACACAAAGTCCCTATTAAAGACTTATAATACTGCAGTTAACCCCATTAATATAAGGTATGGGTGGCTGGGGTGGCAGAAGGAGTACTCTCACTTATGGCCACATTGCAATAAAGAAACATTCACTTTAATCTTTTACCATCTGTCTCCACACAGCTAATAACCTACTCTATCAGATGTCACAGACTGTTTGTTAGGATTCAAAAGTGGATAAACAATAACTGGGGATGTCATTTATTCATTAAAAATCAGACAAATGAAGCCTTCTCTTCCCACTAACTTGATTTGCTCTGAGCAAACCTCCCACTTACAAAACAAGTATCACTTGTGAAGAAGGAATGAGGGGACTCCAAACACTTCTTCTGATCCTTTACAGAAAAGAGCAGGAAGATAAAGCTAGAATAGCACAGAATTCCAGTACCAAGTTCCATCTCCAGAACTCCTTGAACGCTCTCCTCTGATCTATGAACTATCCCTCATCATATCCTTTTTCTGAGCTCAATGTTTTGCCATCTAAATGTCTTATTGCCAACATAGTGGCTGTAATGCATTAAATTATGAACAGAAGCAATTAAATAGTGAGAGGCATTCACTTCCTCATTTTCATCTGCCAAGGCAAAGTGGCAATAGTACCCACCAGAGTCTTACCTTCCCATATATGGTGAAAACAATTGAGAAGTGCAACCAGGAGGGTGTGCATTCACTACAGCTACTTTTCTCTTCTGTGAATGGTAGAAAAAGAGAAATATAGAAGTAAGAGCAGAAAAAGCCAGAAAAGAAGGAAAAGCAAGAGGAGAGGAGAGAGAGAGAGGGAGAGAGAGAGAGAAGTGAATATAGTGGCTTGGGAGTCAAGAAGGCTTGGATTCTGGTCCCATTTCACACAAACTGTGTGACCTTGGATCCATGACTTTATCTCTAGACCTCAGTTTCGTCATCTGTAAAATAACAGATGAAACTTATAAAACCCCTTGAAACTTTCAGATTTTATAAGCTACAAATAATATACCAAATACTTGATGGTGATGTCTATCCATCATGCTGAATGTATCTCTGAATGTGTCCTTTTCACATACTTTCACACACAAGGTGCAGCTAAGCACAGACAAGTAAAGAGACCTAGATATCGTAAGCAGTACCAAGATTTGAACCTCATGTCCCTGAGCTCTTATCTCCCACTAGGTGTGCACTAATCCATATATCCAAGTCCCAGAGACCATAAACCTGATGGAAAAGTGAGTCATCTCCCTTTTTCCCTGCTCCCTCTGTGTGTGCTCTATAGGATCTTGGGATGTGGAGCTGTAAGGGACCAAAAGATAGTTGACTACAATCCCGCAATTTTAGGAAAATGAGGCCATATAAGTAAATTAGTAGTATAGGCAGAACTAGGATACAGGTCTTCCAAAGGCAAATCCAGTGCCCTTTTCCCAGTTCCCTCATCTCATTGCTAGATCCACTAAAATGTCCTGAAGGACCGCCAGCTACCTCATATCTAGGTTCTCCTCCTGGAGTCAAGTATTGACAGAAAAGCATACTTCTAACGTATATGCAAAGAAGATGATTTTCTTTGTACTCTCCCCACCACCCTTTATGTGTAACCAACTCCACATCAACATAGACTAAGTCAAGATCAAGGAGTAAGACATTTGAGGCTTCTATAGTAGGTTCACAGATCTCTTCACTTGCACACCATACATACACACACACACACACACACACACACACACACACACACACACATACATACACATAAACATGCACTTGGAGAAAAACTGCAGAAAGCAGAGGACCCTTGTATGATGATGTTAAGGTTTCACTTAACCACTAAGGGAATGGATGAGAGCAGATTTTAAGCAGGAAATAAGAAGTTCAAGAAAATCAGGAGATGCTCTCAGATAGGGAGAAAGTCAGTGATGAGATAGTATCCTCAGCACCTCTCTGCTCTATTCCATTTTTAAATAATCTTGTCACTCTATCATTTTCTCAAGTTCAGTCTTCAAACATTTTCCCCTTCTTTCTGAAATTCCTAAGTCCAAATTCTATTATATCTTCTTGTTGTTCAGTTCTTTTTCAGTTGTATTCAATTCTTCAGAGACCCCATTTGGGGTTTTCTTGGCAGCAATAGTGGAGTGGTTTGCAATTTCCTTCTCCAGCTCATTTCAATATGTGGATCTAAGGCAAATAGGCTAAATGACTTGCCCAGGGTCACACAGCTTATTAGCTGTATCTGAGGTCAGATCTGAAATCATGAAGATGAATCTTCCTGATTCCAAGCCCAGTGTTCTATCCACTGTGCCACCTAGCAGCCACTGTCTATTAGTACAGAAAAGGCATCTTCAGGCAGAGGGAAATTGTTTTTATAGTTTGTAATTATCTCATACTAGTACCCAGAATAATTATAACTCTTTCATATTAATAATTGAGTGGCATCATACCCATGACATACATCAAAAAGGAACAAAAAGCATTTGCTCCATCTATACTATATAATACAATACCTTGGTATAACTGAACAATTAGAAAATAATAAAAATAATTATTTTCTCCCAACACTGAAATTAGTGAGATATAAGAACAATTAGTTGTTTTTCCATTAAAGATAAGGTGGTGATAATTTTGTTTCCAATTTAGAATAAATATAAAAGACCCACTTGTGCTACACTAAAGCTTGTTTGTTTGACTTAACGATATCTAATAGGGTACTGTCACAGGGGAAAACCTGTCTTTGGTTTCATTTGTTTCCCTGCTAATTTGATATCTTTTATCTCCTCTCCCCTCCCCCTTACAAAACAAAAAATAATAATAATAATAACATGAGAAGGAGCAAGAGGGAAATAATGAATGAATGGGAGCTTTATAGATCCAGGGTTTATCATAAGCTGGAGTAATCACAATTGGAGCTGCTAAATCACACAAAGCAATAAAAAGAAAATGCTATTCAAAGATCGTTTAAGGAGGCATGTGGTCAATGCAAGGTTTGCTCTATTGGAAAATAATTTAATAGCTTCTTCATTGAATCTGCAGCCTTTATAGGAACAGAGGTTGAAGGTGGGGTGACACTCAGTGTGTTTATCTGTGTATAAGTATGTTT
Source organism: Macrotis lagotis (assembly GCF_037893015.1). NCBI lineage: Eukaryota > Metazoa > Chordata > Mammalia > Peramelemorphia > Peramelidae > Macrotis > Macrotis lagotis. The sequence continues at coordinate 755,347,407 of NC_133658.1, forward strand.
TCATTCCTTGGTTTTTAGCTCCAACACATACAAAGGGAACAGAAGTATGAGCAGAAAAGAATTGGGAAGGAAGTAAAGTAAGACAAGAAAGATTGAACAGAGCACAAATTGAAAACAAGAGAGGAGAAAACTAAGTTTGAAAAGGAATCCAGAAGAAAGTATTGAGGATAGGTTTGTCCAAGGAGTTTTCAGACCCTGTAAATCATACTTCCTTAAATCAAACCTGTTAGGAGATTCCTTGTGTGTTCACTAGTTCCATAGAACCTACCCTATTCCATTTCCCTGATTTCCTCCCAAACTAAGGTCAACAATGCAGATCAGGGTGCCACATCCATACCTGAACAATTGAAGCATGGATGATTTAGTAAATAGAAAGTGCTAGGAGTAAAAGCAATGATCCATAGTGAGGGTAGAAGAAAGAGTTGTAAATCAGGTTTTCCTTTTGCCCAGATTCTCTCTTTTCCTGGCCCAGGTAGCAGATGAACCCTTCTCTGCCCACTTCTCTTCCAAACTTCACTGTTTCTATTGAAGGTATCACCATCATATTTCCAATATCCCAGACCAGATATGAGAGGTATTGTAGAGATAGAAATAAATAAAACTGGCAATTAATTGTACATATGGGGTCAGAGAGAGTTGTTTGGTTGATTATTGTCCTTCATTCTTTTTTTTAGGTTTTTGCAAGGCAATGGGGTTAAGTGGCTTGCCCAAGGCCACACAGCTAGACAATTATTAGGTGTTTGAGACCAGATTTGAGACCAGATTTGAACCCAGGTACTCCTGACTCCAGGGCCGGTGCTTTATCCACTGCACCACCTAGCTGCCCCTATTGTCCTTCATTCTTGAAGAGGAACAAAATGATATTACTATGTTGGAGTCAAGGAACAATGTTTCTGATCATGACATATCAGACCAATACAAGCTCAGAAGTCTCCACCACATAACAGGCACAAACAATCACATGAACCTTTAGAGTTGAGGTGTCTCTAAATTTAGGTAACTCATGTTGAACTACTGCAATTCAGCTTCACTCACAGAACACAGGACCTTTTGATGGGAGCACACCATGCTGGGAGTCAAAGATTACACAAATCTACTTGTATTTGCTGAAATATTAGAAGGATGACAGTGGCTTCAATAGAAGAGTCAGGAGCTTAAAAGAGATGAAGAATTAAGTGCAATGATAATGAGTTCAGTTCTGGATACATTGAATTTGAGGTATCTCCAGGAAATCCAGTTAGAAATAGGTATTGATATTAGAGTTGAAGCTCAGGTAAAAGACAGAGATACTGGAGTGGTTTGCCATTTCCTTCTCCATCTCATTATACAGATGAAGAAACTGAAGCAAAAGAGTTAAGTGATTTACCCAGGATCACACAGCTAATAAGTGTCTGAAGTCAAATTTGAATTCAGGAAGGGGAGTTTTCCTGACTTCATTATGCCACCTGGTTGCCCTGACTTTGAAGAGAGTGGTTTCATTTTAAGTGATGAATTAAAAAGTCAAGTTGCAAAGGGGTGAGGAATTAATGAGAGAAGAAATTTAGGCAGTGAGTAATTTAAATCATCTTTTTTTCTTTTTAAAATATATCTTATCTATTTCTTTAAATATTTCAAAATTACAGGGAAAATATTAACATTCATTTTTCTAAAAACTGAGTGTCAGGAAAATGATCAATGTTGGAGGGGATGTGGCAAAACTGGGACACATTGTTGGTGGAGTTGTGAACTGATTCAAACTTTCTGGAGATTATGCCCAAAGGGTAATAAAAATGTGCATACCTTTTGATCTGGTGATACCACTACTGGGTCTGTATCCTTAAGAAATCATAAAAGGGGTAAAAATTCTATACATACAAAAATATTCTTAGCAGCTCTTTTTTTGTAGCATCAAAGAATTAGAAATTGAGGGGATACCATCAGTTGGAGAATGCCTGAACAATTTGTGGTATTTGTATGTGATGGAATACTATTATTCTATAAGAAATCATGAATGGTGAGATTTCATAAAAGCCTGGAAAAACTTGCATGAATTGATGATGAGTGAAATAAGCAGAATCAAAAGAACATTATACACATTAACAACCAGGGGTGATGAGCAACTATCAACCATGATGGACATGTTCATTTCAGCAGTACAATAATAATCAAAGACAATTTTAAAAGACTTGTGATGGAAAATACCATCCATATCCAGAGAAGGAATTGTGGAGTTTAAATGAAAACCAAAGCTTATTATCTTTGATTTTTTTTAAAAGTTGTCTTGTATATTATGTCATTTTTTCTCTCTAGTGTTTTCTTTCTTCCATTGGATCTGATTCTTCTCTCACAATATAATCAATATGAATCTATATTTAGCATGGTCATAAATGTAGAACCTATATCAGATCACTTTCTGTCAGGGGTAGGGGGAGGGAAGTGAAAAAAAAGAAAAAATATAAAACTCAAAACCTTGCAAAAAAATGATTGGTAAAAACTACCATTGCATACAGTTGGAAAAATAATAAATAAAATAGTTTAAAATAATATTTTAAAATTGAATTTCAGATTCTCTCTATACCTCTCTTGCTCTTCCCCCTACCCCTTGAGAAGACAAGCAATATGATATCAATTATACATGGGAAGTTATGCGAAATTATTTCCATGTTGACCATGCCATAAAACAAAACAAAACAAAAAAGCAAGAAACAGAAAGTAGCATTCACAGTTCATCATATCTGTCTCTGGAAATGGATAGCATTTTTCAAAATGAGTCCTTTGGAATTATCTTGGATCAATGATTTGATCAGAGTAGCTAAGGTATAGAGAGCTTTTTCAAGGTATTTGGATGATAAAAGGAGGAGAGAATATAGAACAATAGCTTGAAGGGATGATAGTAACTAGCAAAGATTTTTGTAAGGATGCAATGGACTTGAGCATATTTGAAGAAACTAAAAAGATATCATTAATTAAGGAGAGGCTGATGATTAGGGAGGGAGAGATAATTGAGGGCATAATATCTGGAGAAAATGGGAGAATAGCAATATACATACAAAGGGTTGGCATTGAAAAGGAAGGCAGTCTCTTTATCAAAGACTAGAGAAAAATAGGAAAAAGTGAAAGATGCTGTTAAGGGTTTTTGAGATGAGAACAGAGGAAGAGGGAAGTCACATCCAATTGTCTCTTTGCCATAAAATAAAAAGCAAGATCCTCAGCTACGAGAAAAGAGAAAGGGTGGTATGGAAGACTTAAGAAGAGAAGAGGAGGTTTTAGAATAACTTCTGTGATGGAGATAAGGAATAAATTAGAAAGGAATAAAGGGACTACCATGCTGCAGGAAGACCCAGTTGAGGTTGAATGAATTGACTTTGTAATTTACCCAATTACTTCAGTTGTCAGACTTGCACCAGAAATATTCAGAAGCTCATGACAGATAATGGAAATAATCCAGGGCTCAGGTTTATTAAGAGATGGATGACTTATAGGATGTAGGAGTAAGGGAGTAAAGAGGAGGGAATAGTGTAGATTTGAAATGGTTATCTACTTTGTTGAGACTGGAGAGGGAAGAAAGTGAAGTTAGGGAGGATATAATGACCTGAAAGTTACTGGGAGGTGTATGGATTGGAGAGATTAATGAAACCAAAGATTTGGGAGTGGTGAGACATAGGGTGCGGCGGAATGATAGGAGGCTATGACCAGTTAGGGGAATGCCAGAGTCTCATAAGGGAAATGGAATACTTATGAGATAAGCTCTAGTGGATCACCATGCCTGTATAAATCTGAGGAGTGAAGTGGGAGGATTTAAGGAGATTGAGAAATTAGAAGGTTAGATAGTGTAGGTACATCTATGTAGCTATTAAAATATGCAAAACACTCTGTAATCTTTACAGTATAATTTTAATATGTTGTTTTACTCATAATTTGAGGAGTCATATTATTTTAAATATTTCCCCTCCCTACCCCAACAACTTTGGTTTTTCATGATGCTTTAAATTCCCACCACTAGAAAGACTCAGTTCATAATATTTCAATAAACATTTATTAAAGCACCTACTATGTACAAGGACAGGTTGGTGGTATGGATAGAGTGCCAGACCTGTAGTCAGGAAGGTTCATCTTCCTGATTGTTTAAATCTGACCTTAGATACTTATTAGCTCTGTGACCCTGGACAAGCCATAGTTTCCTCATCTGAAAAATGAGCTGGAGAAGGAAATGAAAATCACCCCCAGTATCTTTGCCAAGAAAATTCCAAATAGGGTCACAAAGAATTGGACACAACTTTAAAAAAAAAAACAACTGAAATAAAACTATGTCCAGGACACTGAACTAGATACTGAATACAATAAATATACAATCCTCACTCCTTTGGTTTATCATTGTTTCCAGAATGCCTCTTCAAATATATACCTTAATTAGAAGGAAAGGAAAGGAAAGTTACATAAGCATAAAAATAATAACTTAAACTTATATCATATTTTGTCTATAACAACTTGTAACAACTCTGAATTTTATCATCATCTCATTTTACAGGTCAAGTGACTTTTACAAGTTCACACAATTCATATTGGGCCTAGGACTCAAATCCAAGGTTTTGTACCTCAATTGCAAGCTTCCCCACATATATTAGCTAATATAATTGTCACTTGTCACTTGGAATACCACAAAAAGCAAAATCCTGAAGGTACAGGATGGAGGACAAACAAGATAGGCCTGGATCATGGTCCCGCCCAGGAAGAATTGGCTAAAAGAAGGGTGACTGATTAACTCTGGATAGCCAGGAAATAGAAAGGGAGGAGTGATCCACCCTCTATTAAAGCTCCCAGAGATTCCAGGTTGAAGAGGTTGCCCTTTCCCACTTTTTGCAAGGCAGAGAGGAGTGAAATGCCAACACTGCCTTTCTACTTTTCAAATAGCAGGAAGCATTGGGCTTTGTGCTTTCCTCTTTTCTGCACTGTGGTGGTAAAGCAGATATGCCCTCCAGCCTTATCATTTTCATCTCCCAGAGAAGAAACAATTGCAAGAGATTAGGAGAGGCATCTCCTAGCCAGATATGGATGTGAGACCTTTGTTCTTTATCTGATCGAGATGTTCCAAAGACAGAATCCACTGACTAGGGCACCTCTCTCTCCACTGTCTCAGTAGGAGGAAGGGGACTAAAAGGGCTTATGCGCCAGTTAAAAGAGCAATCCCTGCATCTCAGGATGACCAGAAAAGACACTTCATTAAACACACACACACACACACACACACACACACACACACACACACACACACACACACACACACACTCTCCCACTGAGATAGTTGTGTAGGCTTAAAAAACACTCATAAATTTTAAGGGTAGTCCCCTAAACTACACTGTCTCCCAAGTTAAGTTCAAGGATCTACTGGGTCCCTGGAAATGGGTTCAACAAACTTGCAACAACCACTTCTGATAAACCTACAAGCTGTTATCCCCTTTGGACTGGCTAAGGAGGGAATATGGGCATGATTTCATGATGACAGACAGTTGCTTTAAGAACTATTAACAAAATGCTCTAGAAATATAAGTACTGAGAGTCTTCAGCAGCTCGTAAACATCATGTGATGTAAGCTGGGTGATTTTACCTTGCTATTTGTGGGTTCCCCATCCATCAGAATAAACATGATATTGCCTTTTTCTTTTACTCCTGCCCTGTGAAGTTTTGGGTAGACAATGGAATCAAACCGTGAGTAACATACCATAGAGGAAGCCCTGACTTAGAAAGCATGCCACCAGGTCTCTACTTGACTCAGCTCTGCCACCAACTTACTATGTGACCTCGGGCAAATTATTTCACCTCTCTGGACCTATTACTTCAGTTCCCAAATTTTCTTCTTGCTCTAAAATTCAACTCTCCAAAAAAACTTAACTGCTTTCCCTTTCTATATCTTAAAATACTTTGAGATCATCAAAAGTAGGACTGTGTGGCACTAGAAATCCTAGGAGCTACCTACTCACTGGTCCTCATTTCTTAAGCCTTTGAAACTAATAACACAATCACAGAATCTACAGAGATTCATGATTCAGTTCCACAATCAGCTGTGGTCAGGTTGGCATTACCCCAGAGGATGCCAGAGCAATCTTTGCCTGGTGACCTAAGAAGCCATCTGTACTTTTCCAGGGAAAGGGAATGGTGCCAGATTGGGAACTGGGTCTAGCATGATGATATAGTGGGAATATGCCTGGCTCTCTGTGATATTTGTCCTGTACTGACTATAGCAGCCACCACAATCCTGACTTATGGCCAAGGGCCCGCAATCATTTTCTCAAGACCATTCCTCACTCCCTTTCTGAGCCCCCGGGATGTTGGCTAATACTGCCATTTTGTTAGCTAGGGCTTTTTTGGTGCATTTTTCTTATTTCATTTTTCTTGCTGATGTGTTTTCTTCCTCTGGGGCTGCATAGTGGGTTATTTGTATTACGCTCCTGTTTATTATTTATGGTGGGACTCCAATTTTCAGGGCACTTTATGATCGTTATTTAATTCACACAGCATCCAAGAATGACAGACCTACCATTTCCATTCTCCTTCCTTGGTGTAATGGAGAATTCCAATTCTTCTTTCCTTGTTCCCTTTCATAGCTTCTTTCCTCCAGTTATTATTCATGATGGGTCCAGGAACTTCTTTTTTCTATCCCAAAACAGACTGAGCTTTTTCTATCCCAAAAATGGAGTAACAGTGTAAAAGGTCAATAATCAAAGCAGAGTTGAAGCTAACGAGACAAAATCTAATAGGAATAAATATAACACTTTGCACACAGGTTCAAAACCCAACTATGCAGATGTAGAGTGGGGAAGCTGGACAAAAAAATAGATTTGATTAATAGATTATAGAATGCATAGGGCAAGGGAAATTTGACCACACCTGGTCAGACTACATTTAGAGTATTATGTCCAGAAGTCTTAGCAAAGGAAGATGATCAAGGTGATGACAGGACTAAAAATCATGACATTGAGGATCAAGGAAAGGAAGTGAAAATGTTTCACCTGGAATTGAATTGAAGACCTAGGGAGTCTTGAATAGTTGTCTTCAACTATTTGAAGGATTGTTGTTTGGAAGAAGGATTTTAGAATCATTAGATTTCAAGTTGGAAAGGACTCTAGATATAAGCTGGCCCACTCCCTCAGAAATCAGAGTTGAGAAAGCATAGGCTCATAGAACTTAACTGATTTCATCTAATTTATAAATAGTGTTTAGCCTTTGGAAGGAAAGAATAAGTCCAATAGGTAGAAGTTACAAGGAAGCCAATTTCAACTGGGCATAAAAATTTCCTAATAATTAAAGATACCCAAAGGAGCAGTTAGGTGGTGAAGCGGAGAGAGCACCAAACCTGGAGTCAGGAGGACTTGAGTTCAAGTATGCCCTTAGACACTTAGTAGCTGTATGACCCTGGGTAAGTCAACAGTGTTTGCCTCACTTTCTTCATATGTTCAACAAACTAGAGAAGTAAATGTCAAACCACTCCAGTCTCTTTGCCAAGAAAACCTCAAATGGGGTCACAGAGAATTGGATGACTGAAACAGCTCAACAACAAAATAACGAAGATATCCAAAATGAAATAGATATGGTCCAAAGTAGTAAGCATTCAGTCACTGTGGAGATCTTTATTCAAAGACCAAAGAACTCTTCTCAAGGATATATTAGATGAGATTAATGCATTAAGTACTGTTTGGACCAGACGATTTTTCAGATCCCTTTTAACTTTAAGATATCATGATTCTGTTTTTCCTTTCTGGCAGCTCTGCCCTATTCCAGTGAATTGCCAAAGTGACCAACACAAAAGGAAAAATACATGTTTTCTAGGCCCTTTCAGAAACATGGTGCTGTCTCTTTGATTATGTATATGCTGGAAAGGTGATACTATAAATATCAAGGGTAAGGAATGCCCCACAAATGTAACCATGGCAAAACTGGATGGGTCTATGATGTTATACAAAATGCTATAAGCATTGTTATAAACAAACAGGTTAAGGACAAGATTCTAGCCAAGAGAATTAATGTGCATATTGAGCATATTAAATACTCTAGAACAGAGATAGCTTCCTGAAACAGGTAAGGAAAAAATGATAAGGGGCAGCTAGGTGGCGTAGTGAATAGAGCACCGACCCTGGAGTCAGGAGTACCTGGGTTCAAATTCGACCTCAGATACTTAATAATTACCTAGCCATGTGGCCTTGGGCAAGCCACTTAACCCCATTACCTTGATCTAAATCTAAAAAAAAAAAAAAAGGAAAAATGATAAGAAAAAGAAGGATGCCAAAGAAAAAGGCACTTGGATTCAACTGAAACATTAGCCTGTTCCACCCAAAGAAGCACCCTTTGTGAGAACCAATGACAAGGAACCTGAGCTGTTGGAACAATCCCCTATGAATTCATGACATAAATAACTAAAAAAAATAAGCAATAAAAGGTTTCTTGGATTATGGGAAAAAATTGTGATTCTAAGAACTCCTTTACACTGCATATACTAGGATCAAATTTCTGAGAAAAATTCCTCAATTGTTACCACATTAAGTTAGGCAATAGTCTTAAAGACTGAACTAGATCTCTTCCTTGCATGCTGAAACCACTGGCAGATATCAGAGAAAATAAAGAAAAAGTAGAACTTCTGAACTGGCGTTCCCTAGGTCAGTCTGCTTGATTGTTACTATGGAACCAATCATCTTGACAAAAGTGAGGAATAGTCTGCTAGCTTAACTAAATTCTGCTTATACTGCTATTTACCTTTTTTATAGGTATGTCCTGTCACCCTAACTAGATTGTGAGCTCCTTGAAGGAAGAGATAATGTCATATACTTTTTTCATATCCCCTTCTGTGTGTAACAATGCCTTGGATATGGAAAGCCTTCCATTTACAAAATGGTCAAATGATAAAAAAAAAAAAAAGATCAAGTTTGAGTGGATCAGTCAGAGGGCCACCCTAAGGAAGTGAGTTTGGAGTCCCTTAGTTTTCAAAGTAGGCAAGAAACAAAAGCTTATTCTGATTTTCCAGATCATTAATAATTGTCCAAAATTATCTTTTTAGATTTTGCAGAATTTCTCTTATTACCAATTTGCAGAGACTAAAACATGTTTTTTTTTCCCACAACAAAAAAGGGCAAGGGACTGTATACCAGCTTTGGAAGTGGAACAACGGAGGTATTTAATAAATGTTGATGACTGACTGAAGTAGACAGAGAAAAGGTACTCCAGGAAAAGAGACTGGCATTGCAAATGTCCATAGCAAATCATCATTTAATAAGTTTACTAATCACTATCTATATTGGAAGCACTGTGCTAAGTTCTAAGAAAGTGATGAAAAAGTATAAGAAATAATCTTTTTCCTCAAGGAGAAATTATTTGTGCTTAACACATGTTTATTAACTGACTGCCAAGTTCTAAAGGCCTTGACCTCAGGGTAATGATTTTGAACTTTGTGGTTTAGGCAATAGGGAGCCAGAGAATGTCTTTGAACAAGAGTTAAAGGCAGTAGCTAACATGAAAAAGGAAGCTTGAGGAAAATTAGTCTGGAAATAGTGTGTGGTTTAGATGTAGATGAGAGAGAAAGATGAAATCTCAATCTAGTCCTTTGAGGGACAAGAGGGAAAACAATTTAAAAATTGTTAAAATGTCTTCAATATGATGAAAGGAATTCCTAGACTATAAGAGAATGGGGGAAAGGGAGCTGGAGAAATAGTATGAAGGAAAAAAATCATCAGAATTTATATGACTACTCCTCACTTCTAATTCTCTTCTAAAACAAGCAGCTCCTTCAATGAATTCTTCTCAAGGTCCTTTTACCATCCTTGTCAACTTCCTTGGGATAGCAGCTCTAAAGTTGTATGAAAATCACCTTCAGAAACAGGAGCAGGAGATTTAAGTAGAACCCCAAGGCACTATTGTGCCCACTCCTATGGTTGACCAAGAAACCTAACCTCTTTCCCATTCCTATAGCTCTAAGTAGAGCATTACCTTTCGCTCTACCTCTCTGTCTCTCTTCACTTTCCTTTGGACTGGAGAATGTTCATCACTTTATTTCCAGAGCCCAATGAGGACAAAAAAACACAGGGGATTCTGAATAAATGAGAGACTTGTAATGGTTTGCAATACCATAAAGTTTTTAGTGGCCTGGGTTGAAATGAGAAGTTTGGGGGTATTATGAATCATGCCAGGTTTTTATCTAAGGAGAGTCAATAAAACTCTGAAAAACTAACCCCTTTCACCCCCTCCCCAGCTTCATATTGTGGTCATGCCATATGACTCTGTCCGACCACAGACAAATGATAATTGTGTTGTGTGTTCATGTGGATGCATATATTTCCTCAATTTCTATTTGCTTTCTTCCTAGTTCCTTTGGTACTCTACATTCACCCTTTCTAAAGCGTATTAGTTTCCATGGAAACTATGTTGTTACTGGTATGGGTAGAGTTTAATAGCATTCAAAGGAACAAAATCAAGTCCATTTATATAATGGTTTGAAATACACATAATAGCAAAATGGAATGTGGGACATGGTGACAGTTTCAATAGCTACAAATAGAATATGGGATAAATAGGGCAATGTAGTATTTCAAACTGCAGAGTCAAATGGAACAATAGCAACATCTATACTTAGTATAAGGGGCACTTACCTACTGATGCTCATTAAAGGATCTCAAAGCATCTGAAAAATCTGCTCCTTCTAATTGGTTGGGGGGAGAAATAGACAATGGGCAATAACTTTCATCCATATGTATGATACATGCAGCTTCAGTGGGAAGAAATGGTGAACACCTGGTAGTGAGATACATATAAAGAAGTACATGGGGTCAGGACCACTCAGGTCTCTGCAACTACAGGTCCCTGGTGACCTTTCTTATTTGCATGCTGTTCCTCGCTGGGTAATTTCATTACTAGGCAGGTCATTCGGCTGGGCTCCCAGACCTATTTCTATTTGCAGATAAACACCCAACTTCCAGTACTAATTAATTTTTTGAATTCATAATTAACTTCCTTCTCTGAAGCCAAGGATTACATTCCTTGGTATTGCCTCCACTGACTCTCTCAGACTCCTTGATCCTGTTTACCATCCACCTCTCACTCAACTCTCACCTGTGGCTGCTATAAAAAGCTATGATATTCAAAGCATCCACATCTTGGTCATGCCATCTTGCAGACAGGCTAAACCAGGTTGAAGGCAACTGACAGGTCTCGAATACACCAGTAATTAGGTAGATGTCTCTGCAAAATATGTAGTCTTCATCAAGTGGAATGGGCAAATGAGAACAATTAGTTCCAATGACCACAAAAGCTACTGAAGCAGGCTCTGTAGAACCCTCAGAGCTGGTCAAGTATCAAAAATGCCAAAGTCATCCACTGCATCCTGAGCTATTGCCAGTTGTCCTCACTTTTATTTTGCCACTAGATTGTAATGCCTCTTGAACAGAGGGATAAACTGATAGATTTGTATAACTCTACCTCACTTAAATCCAATGCATCTGCATGCCAAGGTAATAGCCATGATGTCATTGGTCCTCTTCAAAAACAAAGAATGAACAACAGTGATGAGTATAGTGTGTTCTAGTAGAAATGCACAAGATGTTTTTCTGTGGGAAAATTATTTTGTTAGACCTTTGATTTAGAAAAATTGTTTTGGACACTGGGTGGAAGAGAGGTCAGAGAGGAGAGAAATTAGAAGGGAATCCAATTAGGAGACTATTTAGAGAGTCCCTGTCAGAGAAATAGAGACTAAGCTAGGATAATATCTTTGTGAATGGAGAGAAGGGGAAAGATGTAAAGGATATGCCTCTGGGTAAGTTGCTTGATTGGTCTTCCACAATTTCATCATCTGTAAAATGAGAATATTAATAGCAATTACCTCCCAGGTTTGTTGAGAAGATTATATATAAATACTAGCTATTATTGTTGTTGTTGTGAGGAGGAGGAGAACAAGAAGAGGTACTTTTCACAAGACTTGACAATTTATTAGATACGGGTGATGATGAAGAATAGAAGAATAAAGCATCAAGGATGACTCAGGTTGAGACCAGAAACAGTGAGATGAAATTAGGAAAGATGGAGAAGTCCATTTTTATGGGTGGATAGCATGGATGAATGAAGAATAGTATACAATCAGGCTAAAAAGATCAGGTGGAGATAATCTTGAATACTAAAATTAAAAGTTTTTATTTTGTTTAATAAGTCATAGTGAACCATTAATGATTTCTTGGCAGGGAAATGACATGATATGATTAATTTTTGTATTATGAAGGTTAATTTGGCAGCTGGAAAGGATAGAAACTAGGGGAAAGTAAACCAGTGAACCTCTTATCACAAATAGTCCAAGCATGAGGACCTGAACTGAAGTGGTAGCAGTGGGTGTGACAGGAAGAAGAGAGAGAGAGAGAGAGAGAGAGAGAGAGAGAGAGAGAGAGAGAGAGAGTAATGTCAACTATTTAAGATAGTCATAGATTTTGTTAATAATAATTTGAAAATTTTCAAGATTCTTGTACTTCAGATAGTATAAAATCTGGCACCAACCTTCTTCTTACTCTTACCTCACTTTTTTTCCCTTCCAAGGACTCTATGCTCCAGTCGAATTGAAATTATAGTCCAACTCAAATGAAGTCTTCTCTCTTATCTTCCTTGATCCTCCATGATCAATCAATTTATTTATTTATTAAATGACTGCTATGTTTCTAGCACCATGCTATAGGCTGGAAACACAAAGACAAAAACTAAATGACTCCTGCCTTCAAGAAGCTTAAATTCTAAAAGGGAAGAAAGTGCATAAATATAAAAGTATGTAGAAGATTATATACAATATAAATATGAGATAATGTTGGGGTGGGAGCCACAAGCAACTGGGGGAATAAGGAAAGAGCTTATGTTGAAGGCAGTTCTGGAACTGAGCTCTGAAGGCCTTTAGGAATCTAACAAGTGGAGGAAATGAGGAGAGTATATTCTATGCACAGAAAGAGAGAGACCTATGGCACACTGGGAGAACCCATGCAAATCAATACAACTTTCCCCCTCAGTCCTCAAGGAGGACTAAAGCATTTTTAATGCATTTTTATGCATTATAGTTATCTGTATTTAAATATTTTTCTTCTAGATTATAAACCCACTAGAGTAGGTACTATATTCTAGCTAAATTTTGTGTATAACATGGTGTATAACATGGTGATCTGACCATAGCTAAAATTTAATAAGCATTTACTAATTGATTGGAAGATGGGATTGAGAAGAGGGAAGAATCAAAGGTGACTGATTTTTTCTAGTCTGAATCAGTGGAAGAATTAAGGTACCATCATCATAAATCGGATCATTACAAGGAAATAAAGTGCCATTGGGGAAAAATTCTGAGGATTCAACTTCCTAAGATTAATAGGGCCCTGCACAATGGAGATAAGGTCGGAGTCAAATGAAGGTCTACAATAAACCATCCCTTCTGCTCCTGACAAGGCATGGGCCATGACTGAAGTCCTCAAAGTTAGTTCTTTCATGTGAACAGGTGAGATGACTGACTAGGGGAAAGAAGCAAAATTCCAAGATACAAAGGAAAACCAAGGTGGCCCTTTGGGCTTCTGACTATAAGTACAATTCTGAGAATAGATGTCTGAGGATTATGGTCATACAGAATTAATAATTCCTCTTAGACATAGAGCTATCCTTCTGAGGAGACAACTTCTTTCAGGAGACATTCTTTGCCATTACCTCAGCAATTGAAAATGGAGTCCTTCCATGTTTTGCCTTTCTCTTTACTGTGAGATGGTCTCATTCTTGAGCCTGCCATTCTCCTAATCACCAGTCCTTCCACTGAGCCATTCAGGTGTCTTTCCTGCTGAACAATTCAGCCTTTGCCAACCTAGAACTATCTCTCCTTTGTGCCTCCATTGTTCTTCCCACTATCAGTAGAACACCAGGCAAACAGTCACTTGCAAAGAGTGTTTATTCTTCTGATTAATCTTCTGCCTTATTCTCTGTTCCTCCCTATCCTTTCATTTCCCCAATATTACCATGCTTCTCTTAGAGTCCCCAGTTTTATCCATGGATCATAGATTTAGCCATTTACTAAGAAGCCATCTACTCAATTCCCTCATTTTACAGCTAGGGAAACTAAGTCTCAGAAAATACAAGGGGCACACCCAAGGTCAAACAAGAAGTACTAGAATTGTATTCTAAGTCCTAAGACCTCAGGTCTAGCCTTCTTTTCCCTGTACCATGCTTCTTTTTATGACATGAGTCATGAGGTTGTCTGTCTGCTCAGTGACCAGGTATGCCTGCTACTCTGGCACTTACCCATTTATTCATGCTCATTGCTTCTTCAGAACTTGGATTACCTGCATCTCTAAGAGTTGTCATCATATGGTGCAGAGATTAAGCCAGGCTTCCCAGTCATTGGAAGATCGAACAAGAACAGAGGAGACTAAAGTTTGGTTAGACCATCTCCCTCCCTTTCTTCTGAAAGAGATATGTCTAGAGGATAGAGGTGCCATTAGTCCCCTTCTCAGAGCTCCTTGCTCTTTTGGTCCACTGCATAACAAACAGACTAGGTCTTCCCTGTGTCTCTGAGTCTTTCTTCCCTATAGGGTAATTCAATGTTATCTCTGCCAATTTCTGCTCCAGAGATGAAGAGATTGCTTTAAACCTGCTGTCCCACAAGCTCTGCTCCTGGCTTCCAACACCATTAAGTTTCATTATAACAAATAAACACCGCAATGACATTTATAAGTTACCACAGAGCACAGAAACACAAATATGAAGCAGATAAACTGCATTTGATCCAAATAATTACTGCAGGCAATATTGGGCTTAGTCTGAGCTGGCAGCCGGGCACCGAGTAATTTATTGGATTGCGTAGGGCAATGTTGCACATTGGGTTTTTCATTATTGTGTCTCTTTCTCTCTCTGAGGCCTAAATAGGTTAGAGGAGTTTAGACAGAGCTGGGCCAAACAAAGACAGACTTTGCTCAAGCAGATCTAGGCCATGAGTGTCTGCCAAGTGTCCAGAAACAGCCTCTTTCCAACCAACCCCATGCCCAGGAGAGATGAGTGGAGCTTTGCAATTATCTTGATGCCGTTGGCCAAGAGTGGCTAATTGTTTTCCCTGCTACAGGCTGCTACCCTCTCTCTTTCCTGGATAGGTGAATGGATGGATAAAGGTCCACATACTGAGTGAATGTTGGAGCACTGAATGGAACCCAGGGACCCAAAATGTAGCATCATTTTTAAAAGATGTAACTTCCCTCTCCCACCCTGTTTCTAGATTGGAAGGGTCACCTGACCAAGAGATATCCTAGTTTTGACATGAATTCAAGCAACCATCAATCCCCACCTTTCTCCAAGAGAAAGAAGGAGGCTCTTTGAGCCAACTCTGCAAAACAAAGCGATGAGAGTTGGCTCCAAGCAGCAGCCTTCCTGCCAAACCCAAACTCATAAAGTTTGATTCAGGGGGCTACAATACTTCCCATTCAGATTCCCTCCTGCCCTATTTTCCCAGTCTTACTAAATAACCCCGTAAGCAGCAAGAACCTGTAGTTATTGTGCAGTTAAATGGTATTTGCCCAGTAAATCCTAAGCCCAGTACTAACTATGATATACAGTAACTAATTACAGACATGAATTCTCTCCCCAAGACGCCAAGTGTTACCAGATATTGCTGCATTTAGGGGAGGAGACTCAGAAAGCTGCTCCTTCCTCTCAAGTGAAGCTGTGAGTTACTCTCTGAAGAGGGCATCTGATAGTGTCTCCAGTAGAATCTGGGGAGTGGAAGAAAAATGTCTTGGATGGCTCAGCAGTTCTCTCAGGTTGAAGGAGCATGTCTCTCAAAAACTCTTCTCTTCTCTGTCAGCTCCAAGATCTTCACATTGCAGAAATGGCCCAGCATAGCAACAGCTGGCCCTTGTAAAGGCTTTGCGACATTAGAAAGGCTCAGCCAATCTCTGATTTTGTGAAGACTAAGGGATTCAAATACATAAGGAAAGAAAAGTTTGTATTTATAAAGAGCTGAGGAATAAAATAGAGACAATCAATCAGAGGTGGAATTTCCAAAATACTCAGGATCTGAAGTGAAGATGTCAGACCAACATGGCAATTTGCTTGTGTCTCTGGCCATTGTGCTACCTCTGTTTGACCCATTTTGTTTTTCATATCAACATAAGAAGGAAAAAATGGTGCTTCAGTTTAATATTGTAAAGTCCCTTCCCCTTCCCAGGTTGCATGGTGGGTGTATAAGGAACAAGTAGCAATAGAACGAAGCAGACAAGTCAAGTCCATTCAATAACATTTACCATTTCCAGCACCCTAGAACAGGTTTACTTAACCCTTTTTTGCATGCCATGATCCCCATGGCAAATCATGTGAGGTCAATGGACCTCTCGGAATGATGCTTTTAAAGGCATTAAAAAAAATTATGAGATTACAAAAGAAACCAAATATATATAAATACTATAGTTTTCAAAATATTGATATTTTAAAAGGTCACAGATCCCAGAATATGAACTTTTGCCTTAAAAATCATAGAATTTTTGGGCGGCTAGGTGGCACAGTGGATAGAGCACTGGTTCTGGAGTCAGGAGTACCTGGGTTCAAATCTGGCCTCAGACACTTAATAATTACCTAGCTGTGTGGCCTTGGACAAGCCACTTAACCCCATTGCCTTGCAAAATCCTAAAAAAAAAAAAACATAGAATTTTCATCTAAAAAAACTTTAGAGAGAATCTACTCCAACAATCTCCTTTTATAGACAAAGAAAATACCAAGTTTGAGAAAAGTGAATTGCACAAGATCACACTACCTAATATGGGCAGAGCCATTATTTGAACTCTACTCCTGGCTACAAGTCTAAGGATCTTTCCAATGTACCATTCAGCTCAGCTTCATGTCTGTTTCTGGATCCCTACTTCATCATACTTGGAGAAGTTATGCCTTATTATTTCCTTTGTGAGGAAGAAATCTCAGAACTCCAGGGTTCACACTTTTCCCTTAGGCCCCATTGCTCCTTTTTCCTTGCCTCACCATCTCCATTTTATCATTAAATAAAATGACCCCAATAGTTCAGCAACCATTTTAAGATAAAAAAGGATTCACATTAATATTACCTTTTAATGTTTATAAAGCCAGTGCCGATATGATTATCGTTTTAGAAATAAAAGAGTGAGGTCAAAGTGGTGAAGAGTTTTGTTCAAGGTCATATAGCTAGTGAGTTTCAAGATCGAACTTCAATACCAAAACAACCCAGCAAGCGAGAAAAGAAATATGGCACTAAAACAAGCTCATTAATACCTGCCCCCATGGTCTGCTGTACTAGCTTTCTTTCAAGGTGTTTCCATTATTTATACATGGCAGAGCTTCTTATTTACAAATGTTTTCACACCAAACAATGTAAACAAAGAATGAAACAATAATTGTGAGTCATTTTCTTGACTCTACTATATAATTTTAGGGATTATGTAAATGAGCCCATCAGCTTCAGGTCGCTTTTCCCTAGAAGGTGATACTAAAAAGAGCAGTATCCATGAGATAATTTATTTCAAACTAGCATCAAGGAGCCTAGGATAGCCCAAGTCCAAAGTCCTATGGCAAACATTTTTCTATTAGGACACATGAATACAATTCTATTTTACAGGTCCATTGTAGACACACTATATGGTATAATATTATCTCATTCAGTTAGTCTTATTGACACTAATACCTACTTAACAAAATCCTTTGGTAGCATCTCAGGACTTCTCAATTCATCCGCAGCTCTCCTCCCTAAAAGGGAAGACCCTTTGAAACCAAAACTCTCAGTTGCCACCCCTTTGCCAGCTAGGTAGATTAGTGGGTAAAGTTCTGTGTGCTGCAGGCAGGAAGTCCCCAAGTTCAGATCTAACCTCGGACTCTTACTAACTGGGGGACCTGGACCAAGTCATGTTAACTGCTGCCTGCCTCATTATTCTCAACAATAAAAGTGGTCATAGTAGCTCCTACTTCCCAGACTTTTTATAAACTACTTAGTAGCATGTATGACATATAGTAGGAGCTTATAGAGTATAGAAACAGAGGAGTCACAATAGAAATACTGTTATTATTTGTAAAGCCCTTAAAAACAGTGTCTGGTATACAGTAGAAGTTTAATAAATGTTTGTTTGATTCATTCCTGTGCTAAGGAAGAAGTGAATCAGAAAGATACTAAGTTCTTTAAGAGGTGAGGGAAAGAAATTCAAGTTAAAGTAGTGCTTTGCCAGTCTAAGAAGTGATGCCTTTTATTCTTTTTTTTTTAGTTTTTTTGCAAGGCAAATGAGGTTAAGTGGCTTGCCCAAGGCCACACAGCTAGGTAATTATTAAGTGTCTGAGACCGGATTTGAACCCAGGTACTCCTGACTCCAGGGCCGGTGCTTTATCCATTGCACCACCTAGCCGCCCCGATGCCTTTTATTCTCATAGGTGGTGGTGGTTGTTCAGTTGTTTTTAATTGTGTCCAACTCTTTATGATTCCATTTGAGGTTTTCTTGGCAAAGATACTAGAGTGGTTTGTCCAGCTCATTTTATAGATAAGGGAACTGAGGCAAATGGGGGTTGAGTGACTTGCCAAGAATCACACAACCCCCTAAGTGTCTGAGTTCAAATCTGAACTCAGAAAGATGAGTTTTCCTGACTCCAGGTCTGGTATGCTCCACTATACCACCTTACTGCCTTTATAGATGGTAAGAGGAAAGAAATGAGAAAGAGGAGACATGGTTTCCAGTTTCTCAGTCAAATCTTCCCAATGATATTTCATTATTTTTTTGTTTTTGTTCTTTTGTTTTTTAGGTTTTTGCAAGGCAAATGAGGTTAAGTGGCTTACCCAAGGCCACACAGCTAGGTAATTATTAAGTGTCTGAGGTCAGATTTGAACTCAGGTACTCCTGACTCCAGGGCCAGTGCTCTATCTACTGTGTCACCTAGCTGCCCCTTATTTCATTATTTTATAAAATATTGCAAATTTCTAGAATATCAAATCTATCCTTATTCAAATATAAATACCAAAATGTGTTCTGACCTAACAAGTAAGGTTTATTTGGCATTCTTCTTCTCCTCCCTTAACACACCTAATGGAGAATTCATTTAGACATTTAAAAAAGCAAAACCAAGAGTAATTCAGGTTGCAGTATCAAAACAACCTATTTCCAAATGGGAACTGACCCAGGCATCATCCACTCGAACCCTCCCGAACGGGTTTAAGCTGAGGTTCAGAAAACAAGAAATTCCACAAGATGGTTCCCAGTCTTTGAAAATAACCATGAAGCTGAAAGGACAGGGAAGATCCATCCTCCCAGTGCAGCTTTCCTAGGAGGAGCCCCCTGCCACAGGCAGCCATGGCAACCCAACCTGCATGTCAGCAGGAGACTGCAGTGCTCATTTTTTTCCCCATAGAAGAACTGAGCACCAAAGCCCCTAAGCCAGGCAGAATGATAACTTTAAGATGGAAATCATTAATCATAGAATGAGAGAATTGGAAGGGAATTTAGAGATCATCTGGCCCAACTCTCTCTTGTTATAGATAAGTAAATGGAGCCCTTAAGAGGTGAAATGACCTACAGAAGGTCACACAAAGATTGGGATAAAAACACAGGACCCCACATATCCAGATCAGTGTTTCTTTTTTGGGGGGGGGGAGGGGGGGAGGGAAAAACAGGCCAGGCAATTGGGGTTAAGTGTTTTGCCCATGGTCACACAATAATTAGTGTCAAGGCCCGATTTGAACTTGGGTTCTCCTGACTTAAGGACTGTTGCTCTGTCCATCATGCCACCAACTATAGTTGACTACAACTATTTGAAGTATATCTTGTTCTTAGAAAGATGGATCTGAACTCTGGCTTTATTCCAAGAAGATAGTGTTCTTGGGAAGATCACTTCCCCTTATTATAGCTTAATTTCCCCTCCTCCCCTTTTCTAATTACTATATTATATAGGATTTAGGATCATAGGATCAAAGATTTGTTGCTCCAAACCCTTCATTTGTCAATTAAGAAATCAAGGCCCAGAGGAGTTAAATGACTTGCTCAAAGTCACCTAAGTACCATATTTCCCTATGTATAAGATACACCTTAATTTTAGGGCCTGGAATTTGAAAAATATATATATTACATAAAGTTTATTGAACTCATTTTATTCATCATAAAATTCATACAACTCCTCATCATTGTCAAAACTCCCATCCATTAGCTCATCCTCATATGTGTGAGCTCTGACTGCTCTCCTGCCTGTTCTCTGGTCTGCAGTTGACTACAAGCACTCCCTGAGCAAGTCTGGTACATGGACAATGCTTAGTCCATTCCATGAACCATTTCTTCTTGCCTCATGCTGAACCAGCTTTGTGAACACAGGAATTCCACTTGCCCTTTGCTCTTCAATCCCCTATTTAAATCAGGACATTTGGCTGCCTTGCCTTTCATGGCCTTCTTCTGCCATGGTGTTTTCAGTAGGGTTTCTTCTTCCCGTAGCCAGTCTCAGATTGTTTTCTCAGTTGGAGGAGGACCAAACTGATGTTCAGCAGCAGGATTTCCATTCACTTTTGCAAACTGGATCACTTTGAACTTGAATTCAGCACTGGACGAAAATCTTTTCTGAGCCACTTCTGGGCAGAATGTGGCAAAACACAATCTAATATGTCAGTAACAAATGAGTGCAAAGACAACATGTACAAAAAAGTGGGAAATGAAAGTCAAAAACTCTACAACCACTGTATAAGATGCTCCCAGTTTTTAGACCCCCAAATTTTTCCAACAAGGATGTTTCTTATGCATGGGGAAACACTGCAAGTTAGCAGAACTGGAATTTGAACTCTGGTTTTCCATTTCCAAATTCAGTACTTTTGTCATGCTTGTCAACCCTAGAAACAAATCATAGACTTATAAAACATTAAGAATCTTAAAAATCATGTAGTTCATATCCCTCATTTTGTTTTTTGTTTTGTGACCTCATCTGGTGTTTTCTTGGCAGAGCTACCAGAGAGGTTTGCTGTTTCCTTCTCCAGTTCATTTTATAGATGAGGAAACTAAGGCAAACAGGGCTAAGTGACTTGTCTATGGTCACAGAGCAACAAGTATCTGAGGCCCTATTTGAACTTGGGTCTTCCTGACTCCTGGTCCAGCTCTCTATCCATTGCATCACCTAACTGCTCCCATCCTTGTCAATCTTGGAGTCAAATCATAGACTTATAAAACACCAAGAATCTTAGAAATTATTTTACAAAATAAATCACTGAGACCCAGAAACCTTAAATCATTTGCTCAAAGTCACACAATGACTTAATGACAGATCAGAAACTAAATCATGTATTAATCTAAGTGCCTGCAAATAAGGGACCTTCATGGGGTTTGAGAAAAGAAAACAAGAGACTGGAAATTATTGACTTCATGTTGGAAGAAAGGACTTTCTTAAGGTCTGAACTATTCCCCTAACTTCAGGACAGACTCAGTTCAATTCATTCTAGACTAAGGAGAAATTGCAACTCCCTAACATCCTTGTACCTTTCTAAATCTCTGATATTTTAAGTTAAGAAATATGCCTGTAGGGGTGGCTAGGTGGCAAAGTGAATAGAGCACTGGTCCTGGAGTCAGGAGTACTTGAGTTCAAATGCAGCCTCAGACACTTAATAATTACCTAGCTGTGTGGCCTTGGGCAAGCCACTCAACCCTATTTGCCTTTCAAAAACCTTAAAAAAAATAAAAAGAAATATGCCTGCATAATTCGGCCACCATTTCTTCATACCTCCTGGGAAAATGCATCACCTTCTTCTTAGTATGAATAGAGAAGGAATTGAGACTCGGGAAGAGAGGAAAATTTAGCCAGAAGGACCCAGTGAGCTGGCAGCAGATTTGGGGTTCATCCTCAGCATTCCTGCCTTTGAGGACTCTAGTGAGTCCTCCCAGGCCAGCTGCAAGCCACCGGACCACACTGTCCTCCCTGGATATTCCCCAGTTCGATCTCAAGCCAGAATAGATGAGCTAAGACAGTGCTAGCTCCTTTACCGACACCAATGAACACATTATTTCTAGCAGCCGTTGTCAATTTCCATTTGGCAACCAGGCCACGGGCTGAATCAATGGAAGGAACATCTCTTCCTGTTCACTAATGAGAGCAGAGCATGCCCTGCCTCGGGGATGGGATCTTGATAAGCAGGATAAATCACGGGATTTATGGTGACTTTGGAGTCACCCTGCCTTGGCCGACCTTGCTCTTCATTATAGACCTCAGCTCTGTAGGACAACCTCAGCAGGAATGTGTGTGTCCAGGGGTTTTCAGTGCAAATGGGCAGGACTGGCAAAAAGTCTGCTAAGAGAGGTTAAGGGAGACTTAATGTACTCCAACCTTGAATCCCTCCCTCCCCTCTCCTCCACATTAAAGAAGGGTCAGGCTCTAAGGTACAAACCCAGAAGAAGAATAAACAATTGTATGATGCATCAAGTAGAGAAATGAATGACATTGCCAAGAGATCGGGATAAGGCCACCAACTCCTGAGAGTGAGAATCTGGGAAGGGAATTCCTTCTAGGCCCACAAAAGCAAAGGTCCAAGGTAGGTGAACAGAAAAAAGCATGGCCTTGTACTTGTGGTCTGCCTTGAGTGAATACATACCCAGAAGCTGGAAGCTGGATCAAGTGACCTTTAGAAGCCTCCTCCAGCTGAAGGATTCTGTTAAAGCATTATAGAAAATTATAGTTTCTACCAGAGGTAATTCTTCCTACCACCCCCTTCCCCTTACCCTCTACTTCCATTGCTCACATCCCTTTTCTATTAGTAAACCATGGCTATGATTCTGAGAGACTCCCCTTAAGCTTAGACACTTTCAGGAAAAGAAAGGCCGGATAAAACAGGGGTATACAGAGAGGAATAATGTTCTCTCCACTGGGAAAGTCTTCCAAATGTTGCCTTTGAAATCCTCATTCAAGATTTTTGTATTTCCAGGTAAAGAATCAGCCCAATCCATTCCAGAGTGTGCCCCACTCCCACCCTAACCCCAGCCACATACATTCCTGAATATTATTAGGACAGGTGGTTCCATCTTGTGTTCTCCCCTTTCCCCCCTCCACACACACACACTCCTGACTGTTACTAGGAAAAGTGGTTCCATCTTGTGCTCCCCCTTTCCCCCTCCACACACACATACACACACACACACACACACACACACACACACACACACACACACGAACAAACACAGACATGCTCCTGGATGTAATTGGGACAGGTGGTTCCATATTTCCCCTTCCTCCTTTTCCTCCTGGTATTGGGCAGTCAGCTTTTAATCTCATAAGAAGCAATTTGTGAGCTGGGAGGAAACTAGCAATAAATATCCCTGAGTACATGTATACTTAAACCCTCCCCAATTGGTTGCTAATAACAGAGCAGACGGTGACATTTGAGCCCTTTCTGCTTGGCTGATCACACAAGTCAGTGGGACTTTGAAAACAAGGTTGGGATTTGGTGATGGTATCAGAGCCACAGGAAGGCTCTCAGGTTCAGTCCTCTCCTGCATGACTAACAAGAAGAAATAGATTTCTAATAACTCTAATTTCCCATTCCAAAGGCCTCTCTCTCTCTCTCTAGCTCCTGGCTACCTCTTGACAGATGCTGCTCCAGTTCATATGACCCTGGGGCCTAGGAAGTTTCTTGGATGGTCAGGCAGTGGTTGGTGGTTCTGGCAAAGAAATTCAGTCTAGTAGGTGATTCATTCATTTCACTTTAATTCAACAGATATGTTTTAGGCACCACTGTATACAAAGTCCTATAGAAGTACTTGGGAGGAATCACAAAGATATAATAAGACAGACCCTGAACACAAAAAAATATGTAGTCTAGAATGAGAAAAAGGTGTGTATATATACAATTTAATTCAATCACAATTTATTATGTATTTTTACTCTGTGAAGAGCACTATCTTGAGGAGACAAAGAACTTAAACAAGACATAATTTTTGCCCTCATAGGGCTTATAATTTAGCAAGGAGATATGTCACTTATACAGATCAATATAATAAAGTAATACATAATATATTAGGAGGGGGCAGAGGAGGGGGAAGGGGGACAATAATTGACCCACCAACTCAGTTCCAAACTGACTCAATATTTTAGAGACAACTCATAGGATGTGACCGAGTAGCTCTGAGATGATCTCTTCTCCATACTCTTAAATCTGTAATCCTGTGAGATCAGGAAAAGGTGAATAATACCATTCCACTGAATCATTTGTTCACCAACTATGTAGATGAATCCTTGCACCAACTATAGGCAAGCACTGTTTGAGCACTGAGAGGGCCACAAAGAGGAACAAGGCTTGGTCCCTACCCCTAAAGAGTTTATAGTGTTTTAGGGTAGAAAGAGCCTGTTTACAAAGAACTATTAGAATCAACAAACCAGAAAGGCAATAAGCATTTTAAGCACCTTAAGTTGTCGCTTCCACTCTTTCTCAATTTATCACTGACTGCATTTTTCTGGGCACAGAAAATTCTCATGTCTCTTTTGCTACATCCTGACATATATAGGTCATTTCAATAATACATATGTGTACTTTGTTAACTAATACATTTATAATGAAAATTATGGGGGAGTATAAGAATACATGACCAAAGGAAGCTAATGTGACTATTCCCCATCAGCTGTTCTATCTATTTGAGAATACAGTTATGACAAACTGATTCACACATGCATATATATTTCTACATTGCCTCTGGAGCCTAGCATGTTCGCAGTAAGTATGGGGCCAGATAACCTCCATCTAAGTTTATTGTATATTACCTTACCATGATTATGTATTGGTGGTTCCCTTTCAAATTCATTTCTCCCATTATATTTTACTCTTCTGTAATAGTTCCCATTTTCCAATAACACTTTAAAATCCACAAAGGTCACTCATGTGTATATTGTGACATTAGACTTTCCCCACCTTAGCCTGAGTTTCTTCATCAATGGTAGTTCAAAATCAAGGATTCTTAAAAGGCAACCATGGTAGAATGAAAAGAATGTAAGAAGGGAAAATACAGTCTTGAATCTTGTACATATGTCCATATGTGAGCCTCCGTTCTGACATCTGAAAGAGCAATTATTGCCTCTAGAACTTATTGACTTCACAGAACTATTGTGAAGTATCAGTTAGTATTATCATCATCATCATTCTCTGATTCTCAATATTAGATAGTTTGTCCTTCTTTAGTTTCTAACACTTTTATGCATTTTAGCTGTCATGAAAACATATATCGTCTCTAATAACAAATAATGATTTTACACAACAGAGACAATGTGAACAAAAAGAGTAAAAAGAACTAAGTTTAAATGCTTCCTCTGCTAATTGTTACTTGAGTCATTTTGGACAAGTTACAACCTCCCTAGGCCTTGGTTTCCTTGTCTATAAAATAAAGGGACTGGGCAAAGTGACCTCTGAAGGACCTTCTGGATCTAATTCTATGATCCTATGAGAAAGAGACATTATTTCATTTCTATCTGTATTTGTAAATACCTTTTGATGTTCAAAGTATACATAAGATTCTGGTTCAATCAATTGTTGTCATTCAGGCTTGTCTGACTGGGATTTTCTTGGCAAAGTAGACACCTCCTTCTCCAGTTCATTTGACAGATGAGGGAACTGAGTCAAACAGGGTTAATTGACTTGCCTAGGGTCATAGGGTAAGTTTCTGAGACCAGTTTGAAATCACAAAGATTAATCAACCTGATTCCAGGCCTAGCATTCTTTCCACTGAGCTGCTCTTTAAACTATGTGTACATGTTATTGAAATACTTTCTAGATGGTCTTCATGTATAAAGAGAAAGGGTGGGTATGCTAGCTTGCCTCCATCCTTTGAGTTCGGTATAGGGGATTTGGAATTCCCTTCTGGAGATCAAAGAGCTGGGTTCTTAATCCACATTGCTATCTGATTTTCTGCATATTCTGAGGCAAGTCATTTACTAGCTCTTTATCCTGCTCCCTTCCATCAATCCTTCCCTCCTTTTCAGGAACAGCTGTGAGGTTGCCTGCAAAAAGCACTCCTGCTCAGGGAAAGGAGAGGGAGAGAACTACAAGGTTACTTCTGACATCTCCACCCCCTAGGTCTGGATATTATTAATGCTCCGGACAGTTGTAACCTCCCCTCCACCTGCTGTCGTAGCAAGCACTCAGCTAGCCTGCCAAGTAAGGGAGAGATAAAGAGGGGATGTCTGCATTCATAGCATTTTAGATTTAGAGCTGGAAAGAAACTCAGGAGCCATCTGGTCCAACCTCCTCATTTCATAGAGGAGGAAACTGAGACCCCAGGAGCATAAACAGCCTGCCCACAAGGTCAGACAGGTGGCAAGATTTGAACCAAGTTCCGTGGATTGGAAGGAGCCATTATCCTGTCCTTGGTCTATGATTTCTTTCCTAGTTTCATTGATCTGATCTCAAAAGTTGGGTGGAGAATAATTTTTCATCCTTCATTTTTAAAGAGAATCAATAATACAATGTAATGGTGATGCCTCGACTTGTACATGAACAGGATTTAAGTGAGTCAGAATTGTGCGAAGTCATTAGCTTCACTCTCTCTTACTGAGTTCCTAAATCATCAAGTCCAGTGACAGGACAAAATCAAAATGGCCTAGGATGCCTTGGATGACTTTGGTATCTTCCATGCTTGGGGTAGACATCCCCCTAACTTACCAATGAGTGGAGGCCTGTCAGTTACAAAACCTAGAACTATAGGGAAGGAAAATTTCCAACAGTTATGCTTCCCATCACCAGGAAAACAGTTCAGATCATTGCTGAATTAGAATACTAACCACCTCCCATTCTCACCATATCTTCTCCACTTATGTGCCTTGTCACCCTTGGCACTAACCATCGTTCAGACCCAGAATGGACTCCCTTCATCCACCTGCACATACCCCCCCCCAGGATTATTCTTCTAAAACAGATTAATATTTATTAGTAACAATAGCCAGCACTTTAGAAACTTTGCAAAGTTCTTTACAAATATTATCTCACTTGATTCTCATAACTGTCCTGTGAGATAGGTGTAATTATTATTATTATTATTATTATTATTATTATTATTATTATTTCCATTTACAGTTGAAGAAATTGAGGCAGATAAAGGCTAAATGACTTGACAAGGGTCCTGTAATTGAGTGTTTGAGTATGCATTTGAACTCAAGTCTTCTAGACTCCAGGACCAAGGCTGATTACCTTGCTACCACCTAGCTACCACCTACCTACCATCTAGCTAGCTATGACCAGAGCTGTTCTAATATGCCCTTTGAATTCATTCTGACACCCTGTAGCTCTGGTGCCTGGGAGGAGGAGGAGGAAGAAGAAGAAAAATCTATATATTCACAAAAATGGGTCAAATTTTGAGGAAAATTGAGTGGCTAAAATATGCCTCAGTGGTTCAGCAAGCACAATGCCAGGAAGAATCAGAAATATATCAGTGAACCTCAACTTCTTTATCTGAAAAATAGAAAGTTGAATGAGGTGATCCCTTAGATTTTTTCCCACATCTAACATTCAATGGATCTATGATTCTGTGTTGAATATAGTTAGTGAAGGAAGGATTAGAGGGCTGCTGGAGTGATGGGAGTGGATGGAGAAAATAAGTTAGAAGGAGCATAAGGCATAGAGGAGATTCCAAGGCTCCAGTTTGTTCAGCCGGGTCTCACCATTCTGAACTTCAGTGGTTGTCACAGTGGTAGCTCTGGCATGGAAGTGGCTTTTATCTGAAAGGTCTGGGTCATTTGGCCCCCAAGAAAGCTCAACATAAGGCAAACTGCCTTTGCCCTCTCCAAAGTTTATATGCCATTTAAATGTGGGGTCTTCAGCATTTAAAATGTTTTAATTGAAGATGATTGGGGCATCCCAGAGCCAGATGGTGATTGACTTTAAAATGTTAATTTATGCTGTGCATTCCTGAAAGGGGGATAAGGTGAAGAAAATAAGAATTTAAGGTATAAGGGGATGACCCATTCTTTCTCTGGGGCCAGATGGGCAGATATGGAGAGAGTTGTAAGAAGCTGAGAACTTTTAAGGAGGAAAAAATAACAGAGCAAATGAGAAATTGAGAGAGAGAGAGAGAGAGAGAGAGAGAGAGAGAGAGAGAGAGAGAGAGAGAGAGAGAGAGAGAGAGAGAATGAGAATCCAGGATGAGCAGGACACAGTTTATTCTCCTAGTCTGTCCAGTATGACCTTGGACAAATCATTCAACCTATTGAACCTCAGTTTTGTTATCAGTAAAATAAAAAGCTTGAACTAAATGATTTCTAAGGTCCCTTCTGGTTCTAAATTCTAAGATTCCAGTGATTCTATGACATTCCCATTTTTACTACCACCATAGTTTTTTCATAACACTGACTATCTGACCTGAAATTCCCACCATTGTAGACATTTCTCTGTATTTGAAGACAGTTTGGATTATTGCCTTCAGAAAGCCACAGTTAAGATCAATCAATCAAAAAGAAAAATGTCCTTATGTTACCTGGGAAGAGAAAATCCAAAGTCCTAGATTAGGGGCATTTTAGTGGCACAGTAAATGAAATGCTTGGACCTGGATCAGACAGATCTAAATTCAAATTCAATCTCAGGCACTTAATAGTCATACGACCCTAGGCAAATCACTTAACTTCTGTCTGCCTTAGTTTCTTCATCTGTAAAAAAGAAAAAAAATAATAGTTCCTGATTCCTAGGGTTACTATGTGGATCAAATGAAATAATATTTGTAAAGCACTTTGCAAACTTTAAAGAGCTTTATAAATGCTAGATTTATTATTATTATTATTGTTATTATTATTATTATTATTATTAGGGAAACTGAAAACAGGTTGCTGAAAGTTTAGGACTGTGGGATAGCTAAGTTTCATGACAGCAGGCATGACTTGCCAAGGAGGATAGGTCTAGGTGGGACACCAGGATAGAAGAGCTGAAGGGCAGAAAAAAGGTAATGGAAGAGGCAATAGCAGAGTCCAAAGGAAAAGCTTGAGGGAGCATTGTGAAAGAAGTCTCTCTAGTGATCTGTATTCCAGACACTAGGTTTAACTACTTCAGTACTTGTCAAGAGCCTGTGCTCAGACATGGAAGGTTGTGGACAAAAAAGGAGGAGAAAAATCAGGTCCTCTTGATTCCAAGGCTGGTGCTCTATCCACTGCACTACCTAGCTGCCCTCTCTTTTTTAAGTGACAGTTTAAATGTCATGAAGCCTTCTCTGTTCTCCCAGACAGATATAAACCTTCTTCCTCTGGACTCAGAGTCATGGGTACCCAACTCATTGCACTTCCATAAACCCACTAAGTATTCTTTTCTTACATAGTTGTCTTATCACCACTCTCATAGAATGATGCCACATTACAGATACTTATAGAGGAAGGAGGAGATTTGGTCTGTGCTCAGTATTAAGGAATCATTAACAGACTCAGAGGGAATGAGTAAGCCTGGGAAAAGGGCACTATCCAAGCCAAAAGTTCAAGGTCATAGCTAAGAGTTTACAAGTGAGATTGACCAAGGAAGAAAACATCCTGAGAGCTAAGAGTCCCCAATACAGATCAGAGATAGGAGATAATGGAAAGATGAGTATATATGGGAGGACAGGGAAAAGGAAGGAAGTGAGGTCATGGAAAAAATACAAGCATAGGCAACACTAGGGGATAAGGGATTTACAAGTCCCAGATAACTGACAGTTTGTTTTATACAAGGACTCATCAGAGACTGTCTAAAGGCTTAGAGTGGGGGGGGGGGAGCAGTGAGTGGGGGGTCACCTTTGTGATCTATGAACCCCTCAGTGCTTAGGAGGCACAAATTCAACATTTGATGAATGAATGAACTTGTGAAATGAACAATCAAATTTGAAATATTTTCCCAAACCATATGTTCTCTTTCTATCAGGCTCTGTGTATTTCCTGAATTTTGTAGCAGGTTGTAGTTCCCAGATGTGTCTCACCAAATCCAGTGAAACTCTTACCACTGGCATTGGTGCAAAGCATACCTTATGTCATAACTGTGTCATTTCACTATTCATCATCACCCTCTGCCTCTGAGGATAGAGTCAGGAACTCCAAAACCTTCATGTAAGGAGAGCTCAGCTCCAAACATCATATTTCTCACCTGGTTGAATTACTTTGAGCCTTCTCGGATTTTTTTTCATCATGTCCCCATATCAGGGCCCCCCACTCCTTTTTTCAACCTTTTCTGTACAGTCTTCCACAATCAGATAGAAAGTTCCTTAAATATAGAACTCAGCTCTTAGTACTGGTGCTTAGACATTCAATAAATATTTATTGACCGACTGACATTTATCCTTGTTGTTTGTTCTGGAAGAAGACCAATGACATTATGAGGATGATGACTTTCACATTAATTGGATTTAATGAAGCTTTTATTCTTTGAAATTCCTTTAGGGGAACACCATTTGACCCAAATAGATCAGAATCCATGTGATAAGGAGTCAGGTTCTAAAAATGTTT
Organism: Macrotis lagotis; assembly: GCF_037893015.1. Classification (NCBI taxonomy): domain Eukaryota; kingdom Metazoa; phylum Chordata; class Mammalia; order Peramelemorphia; family Peramelidae; genus Macrotis; species Macrotis lagotis. The sequence continues at coordinate 755,377,803 of NC_133658.1, forward strand.
GAATCTCCAAGAAATGTTTGAATCTCCAAGATACTTGCCAAAAAGAGCAGTGTGTCTCAGATTTCATTTAGAAGATGGAAAAACTGAGATATTAGCTAGATTGAAACTTCCTAGAAAATCAGAAACATGAGAGCTTTTCTTTTTAATCCAAAAGATATTACTGAATTCATTTTCTCCATCTGTAATATCCAGTTACTCACTCCCCAGGAAAATAGCTATGATCCTCCAATGCTGTCAGGTTTTCAAAGACTTTTACATCACTATTTCTTCATTTGATTTCACAATGCTGTGAATTAAGTTCTATTAATTTTTCCATTTGATCAATATAAAAAGTGAGACTATGAGAGATAACTCATTCATTGTCACCCACCTAGCAAGGAAGGGTCTAAGACAGGATTTGAACTCAGTCCTCTAATTTCAATTGCAGTGCTCTATCTACTACTCTACCTATTAATCCTACTTAGAGCTGATTTATGGAGCTACCACTGACTGCTACACTTCCAGCCCCATTGGAATAGTCTTCTGTTCACCTGGCTTACCTCATCTGTCTCAGGCAACATGCCAGATCACTGTGGCTCAAGCTATTTCTCATACTCTGGTTATATGTCCCAACATCTGTGCCTGAGGGACACAATTCAGCTAAACAATTCAATAAGTATTCATTAAAAACCTAATACGTATGGAGCACTGGGAATATAAAACTTAAAGAAAAACATAAACCCGTTCGCAAGGAGATTACAGTTTTTATAAAAGGGATACAACATGAACAATTTAGAAATACATATAATAGAATATGATAAGGGCATCTCTTCTTCAATGGTCTGATATCCTTTAAAGATGGGAGGGATCATTTCATACAGGAAAGACTTCCTGAGGATAAAACCCCTGAACTAGGTGTGGAAGCATCTACCCTGGGCCAGTGCTATGTCAGGCCCGGGGGAGGGAAGAATAAATCATTCCTCCACTCAAAGAATGTGCATTCCACTGAGGAAGATATAAATCTGGATAGTATGTCTACAGAATAAGCACAAGTTAGTTTGGGAAAGAGGGAGATGGAGAAAAACTTTATAGAGAAGGCGATCCTTGAACTGAAAAAATGAGATTTTGTGAGGCAGAGACAGGACAGATGGTGCCCACAAAGTGGGGTAGAGAGAAACCAAAGAAAATGAAGTGACATGTGCAAGGAATGGCAAAAAGTCAGTTTGATTTGACCCTAGCATCTAGGAAGGATAGTAATGGATAATGAGACTGGATAAATAGATTGGGGCCAGGTCCTTCAGGACTTTAAAAACTAAGCAGAAGAGTTTATTTTTTATCTTAGAGGCAAGAAGGAGCCATTGGGGCTTATTGAGGAAGGGAGTGAAAGGGATTTAAATATGGTGACGAGAGGAGAGCATGGGTTTCTGGTCTGAGGAAGAGCCTATGAGAATACCCCAAAGAGGAAGAATATAGAATGAAATGTGAAATTGTGGTAGTTCCATTTGAATAACTCATAGAATGCCTGAATAGGACTAAGAGAAAAGTATGATCTCTACTGTCACCTCTTCCCATGAGGCTCTTTTCACCATTGTTATTCTCATAATAAACCTGAAATCACAGAGAAGCTCAATTTCCAGATCTCTCACAAGAGGTGAATTTTGTTTTTCTCTTGGGGGGGGGGTGGGCAAGAAAGGCTCTTCTCACTAAATCATTTAATCCCAATAACTCTCTTTCTCCTTTTTTTGTTAACTAGCTCCTAATCTATACAGAACGTGCTACTGCTCTAAGTCATGCTTCTGTTTCCATATAGCTCAGCAAGGAGCCCATGACTTGGTATTGAGGAGCTACAAGACACTTTAGGGGCAGGGGCATAAAAGAGAACTTATGATAGGAGGGAGGGAAGGTATTATGCAAAATTACAAAAAGGGAGAATCATGGTTAAGCAACAGTTTCTCATTAAAAAAAAAAAAAAAAAGACCTAGTAGACCAGAAGCTTAATAAGACAAACTAGTCAACCCCAGGGTGAGTCAGTTGAGTAACATAGTGGTTAGAGTGCCATACTAGAATCAGAAAAAGTTAAATTCAAGTGTTGTCTCATACATAAATATATATATATATATATATATATATAAATGTATTTACATACATTAATATTTAGCTCTCAAAAGATTCAATGGTATTAATAGCTGCATTTTATAGGTGAGAAAACTTGTGGTTAGCGGGGTTAAATTACTTACCAAGATCCCATGGCTAATAAGTCACTGCACATACCTCAAATTCTTTCTCGGGGCCCAGGGCTATTTTCACACATCATGTTTCTTTCCTTAGTTTCTCCAAACATTACCCTCAATTTCAGGAAATATTCTTTTCTAATGATGACAAAGTCACAGGATAGTCCTTATACTCCTCCCTCCCAAAAAAATCTCCATAAACTAATCCATCTTTTTCCTGAGTCTTCTCTGTCCTCTTGAACAAGTTCCCTCAGTGCCTCTTCCCTATTTTCAATCCTTCTCTTGCCTGGAAAGTTAAAAGATGATTCTTGATAGCTCTCTCTGCAGTTCAATTATCTCTTTGCAATGTCACTCATATCTTTGAGGCAGCTAGATGGTGAAATGGATAACAAGATGTGCCTGAAATATGGGAGGTCTGAGTTCAAATCCAGCATCAAACATTTACTGTATGACCCTGGGAAAGTTACTTAACTTCTGATCAGCCTCAGTTTCCCCACTTATAAAATAGGGATAATAAACAACACCTACCTCAAAGAGTTGTTGTGATCATATGAAATAATATCTCTAAAATGCTTAGCACATTTGTTCCCTTTCCCTCTTTTTCTAAAATCAACACTACTCCTCACCACATCCCCATTTTTCTGATCTTTGCTAAAACTTTCCCTATACTCCTTTTATTATTATTCCTTCTTTTCTCTACTCCCATAATGCACCAGCATACATTCATTGACACTGTATCAACATATCCTACTAATTAAACAATTTTTAAATTGTTTCAAAGACATGGTTTTTAGCTCCATTTATTTATTCTAAAAGTTTTGGCTTTCCAATGTTGGTTTCTCCCCTTTTTAAAATATTCTTATTTAAAGTTTTGAATTCCAAATCCTATCCCTTCCTCCCTCCTGTCCTCTCTCTCCCTGAGACAGTAAGCAATCAGATATAGGTTATACATGTGCAATTATGTAGAGTATTTTCGTATTATTCATTTTGTATAAGAAAATTCAAATAAAAGGGGAAAAAATGAAAAAGAGCATGCTTCAGTCTGTATTCAAAAGATATCAGTTCTTTCTATGGAGATGTTGGATAGTACACTTCATCTTCATCATTAGTCCTTTGGGAATGTCATATTATTAAACAATTCTTATTTAGTACAAATGCAACAATATCTAAAACCTACAGTTCCATCATGATTCTCTCTAATCCAGATGCACAGAGATACCGCCAGATCCATATATGGGGGGGGGGGGGATAGGTTTGTCAGATTAGTATAAGGTAGGTATTGTAGGATATCTAGAAGAAATATTGTTGCAAATGAATCCATTAAAGAATTAATTCATAGGTGTATTATCCTGATTAAGAACCCCCAAAATGTGGAATAGACAGTAAGTACAATAAGAATTCAATTATAAAAAAAGAACCTAAAAGTTATAAAGGTTCTGGAGGAATCATCTAGGCTAAATTTCAAGTCAATATATAAATGTCATTCACAACATCCTTAAAAAATAGCTAGAAAATTCTTGATAGGTGACATGTAGGCAAAGGTTTAATGGAGAAGGCGGGGATTGCATTGGATCTGAAATATGGGTAAAATTAGATGGACCCCCATCCAAATTTTACCTATATTTCAGATCCAAAGCAATTCCCACCTTCTCCATTGACCTTGGAGTTTTAATGGACTCCAAGTGAAGTGGTAGGATATTACAACCCAGAAAATCTCCATTGTACTCTGGTTGAAATGCATAGAAACTGTAATATTCAATTCTGGGTCATTTGGGAAAGGACACTGATAATCTGGAGATGGTCCAGAGAAAAGTAATCAGTTGAATGAAGGGCTTTGAGTTCTTGTCATATGAAAATCACTTGAAAGAATGAGGGATATTTATTACTGGAGAAGGGAAAAATTGAATTGGGAACATGACAGCTCTAAAACTTTGAAGGGGTCTCTTAGAAATTAATTATATTCTGTTTGTCTCCAGAAGACAAAATAAGGAGAAAATAATGGAAAATGCAGAGTTAAATTTAGGTGAGTCAAGTAAAAACGTCCTAACAATTTGAACTATCCCATGGTGGGATGGAAGATAATGGCTTCCTCCTAGATCTTCAGGAAGAAACTGGATGATCACTTGTTTGTAAGTAACAATAGTGATTCCTTTTAAGTCACTGAGGTTTTTTCCAACTGGAAAATCCTTAGATTGTAAGACTTTAGTGTGGTCCTAGAGATAGTTAACATCTGAGGTGGGATTCAAATGCAGGCAAAATGAAGTCCAGCTCTCCATCCCCTTCGCTATTGTGCCTCTCCACATAAAAATAGAAAGAGGAAAACTCACAGATAGTGGGAAATGGATCACAAACTAGCTAAAGAGAAAGAAAACAAATGAAAATATTTAGGAGGTGAACCAGGAAAGTGCAGTGTCATAGAACTCAAGAGAGGAAAGAGCATCTAGAAGGAGGAGAGTCAAGAGAGGTAAGTGCTGCAAAGTGTTTAAGTAGACTGAGAATTAAGAAAAAGCTACCAAATTTAAAATAGTTGTTATCATTGGCAACCTTGGAGAAAGTAACCTCAGTTGAAGGGTGGGGTTGGAAACTTGTATGACAAAGTTTGGGAAATGAGTGGTAGGTGAGGACCTGGTCCTTGCTGATGGAGAGTTACAATTTAGCAATCCAAATGGAAATGCTCATTAGACAAGTGGGAATATAGAACAGAAGCCTTAGGATAAATCTCAAATGATCAGGGGAATATTGAGAAAATGAATGAAAAGGATGTCTCTGTTCACAGTTATCCTTTCATGTTAACAAAGATTGAAATGTGATGTTTAAAAGCAAATGAAATCTGATTGAAAAGGAAAACCATCAATAGAGCAGTAACTCAGAAAGGAAAGAATGATTTGTTGTAAATAACGTCCTTTTGTACCTTTTTTAAACTCCCTTATGCATTCATCTCCCCCGGAAACATCTTTCAATATAAAAATCATGTAGCATTAAATGAGATAACCAATGTAAGTACACTTAGGAATGCTTTTATGAGTCTTTACAAAGTATTCCTTTGGAAAATGTCTAATCCTACACCAATAGATCTCTTCTCCATCTTCCTCACTCCCTCAGGGTCCTGTTTAGAGTTTAGGATGATTTGATGCCTATTCCCTTAATTTTAATACCTAAGATCTTCCATTTTTCATTTCAGTGATGACCAGTCACATTTGATTCTTCATACCCTAGCTCAACTAAAGAGGCATTGTGAGGGTCCCACTCCCATACCCCTAATATCATGATTGAGATTTGCTTAATTCCAAATTCAGAACTCAAGTTTCCTGAATGTCAACTCAATACCTTTCCCTTATACTAAAAGAGGTTTTTGGAAGTTCATGTATTCTAGGAGAAATATCAATATTAAAATAAATCCTTGCCCCACCACCCTACCTCATTACTTTGATCAGTCATTTTCAGTCATATTCAACTCTTCATAACCCTAATTGAGGTTTTCTTAGCAGAGATTCTGGAGTAGATTCCTATTTCCTTCTCCAACTCATTTGACAGATGAAGAAACTGAGGAAAATAGAATAAAATTACTTTCCCAGGGTTACCTAGGTAGTAAGTGACTGAGGCCAAATTTGAAGTCAGGAAAATGAGTCTTCCTGACTCCTGGCCCATCACTCTACCTGCTATATGACCTGTACTAGATGCCCCTGCCAGTAAATCAAATTCAGGACCGTGATGACTTTGAAACATCTGATGCTGCAGACCACAGATGCTGAGCAGGAAGCAAACAGACCTACCTGAATTCCTAAACAACTTTGCTCATCACTTAGTCACAGATAGATAAACCAGCCTTCATTGAATCCATTGATAAGCATTTTCTAAGTATTTAGCCAGGCACATTGCTAGTTATATAAAAGAAAGGCAAAAATAGTTCCTGCTCCCAAGAATTATAAGAGTCTCCATTCTATTGAGAGAAACAAGTAAATAACAAGGTACACAGAAAACATATACAGAAGAGTGATAGAGATAGGTAGCATAAATGCAAAGCAAGGGATGGCAACCACTTACATGGCACACTTAGAGACATGTTCTCAAAATTGCCCTTTCCATTAGATTCTGTTAGCCTAAACCAAGTACCTACAACAAGGACTCCTCTGACACCAGTCATCTGATTGGTCATCTTTCTCAAACTCTTGTCATCAACATCTAGATTCCCCATGCAGAACTGAAGGTTCTGAGAAGTTTTCTCCCTGAAATATCTTCCTCTTGCTCCTCCCAGAGATACATCCTATTCTTGTATGCCTTAAAAAAAAACAGACTCCACTAGTCTGTGACTGTCTGTGGAAGGAGGGAAGGAACTAGAGAATTGCCTCAGATTTATCTGATTACTTCAAAGTGACAGCAACTTTTCAGAACTGGTCCCAGATTAATTTGAATCTCAGACTAGAATCTTACCTAAGACTCAAAGGATGAAACCCAGGAAGAAAACAATAGCCTCTCACATTCAACCATCAATGCCATCTCAACCCCCACCTTCCCCCAACACCCTAGGTATCCTCACCCAGCATCACAATCTTCTTAAGCTAAAGAAGAAGAGGCAGTGGAAGGGGAGGGAACTGACTCATCTCTGATGGCAATTAAGCAGCACCACTCCTCTGTAATGGACGTTTTCAGAGGGTTTGGACACCACTTTGCTTTGTGCCTTCTCATTACAACTCCTGCAGCTCCCATCTGACAATGTGATAATTTTCTCTGATAACACAATCTTTGGCGGTTGTTGCCATAGCCTGACACCATCCGTCTTGCTCAAGCTGCCTTGAGAGTTACTGAAATTAAGGAGTGAGCTATGAAATAATCATTAGGATGATGAGGAAAAGAAATAAAAAAAAATATTTCCACACTTCTGACTCCCCTATTCCTCCCTCTCCTCCTTTTCCTCCCCTCCTTACTATCTAGTTCTCTCGCCTGGTTTGTCTGTCAGTAGCTCTTGCTTTCTCCATCTTTCCAACACTAATCTTTCTCTCTCTCTCCCTCCCTCCATGTCTTTCTTCCCTTCTTCCTTCTTCTTCCTCTCTCTCTCTCTCTCTCTCTCTCTCTCTCTCTCTCTCTCTCTCTCTCTCTCTCTCTCCCTCCCTCCCTCCCCCTTTCTCTCTCTCTCTTTTATTTTGGCACTAAAAGCATTGTCACATTATAACTCTGAACTTGAAGAGACAGAAGAACTTGAAAAAAACTACCACATGCAGCTGATTAAAATGTCCTATGAAATCTAATTTGTAAAGCTTAAATCAGAATAAAAAGTGTTACTCCCAACATTCAAGGCCAATTTGATTTTTAATGAGACTCCTCAGAAACCCAGCCAAAACTGCATCAGGTTGGGAACTCAGCCACCCTCCTGTCTTCTGTAAACCCATTTAATATTAACAATGAGAAGAAGAATCAAAATGGGGGCCAGTATTTATAGAGTGCCTATTATGAGCCAAATACTCAGGTCAGAGTTTTGCATTTATCTTATTTGAGCTTTACCCCCCTCCCCTATTCAGAGATAATTGCTATTATTATCCCTATTTTTACAATGGAGGAAACTAAGGCAATGATTGGTCCTATGAATGGTCCAAGGTAAGTAAAGTAGCTAATCATAATAACAATAATGGTAATAGCTAACATTTATTTAATGCTTTCTATGTGGCAGACATTTTATAATTATCATCTTCATAACAAACCTGCAAGATGGTGCCTTAATTTTTCCCCGTTGTACAGATGAAGAAACTGAGGTTAAGTACTTTTGCCCATGGTGACATGAGCCCCTGAGACTGGATGTGAACTTAGGTCTGACCCCAGTCCTATCTACTGCCCCAGTAGGGACCTACTTCTACTCTTTTTGGGTAATCCCTTTACCCTGTACTAATCCTAAAATCCCTTTTGGTATTCATTGCTTTTTCTCTTCTCAAGATCATCTGTTGTACATATTTTAGATGCTGTAATTATGAACTTTGTACTGTCCCTATGGTCTGATGGGATAGGACAATTCCTCAGCAACTCAGTAAATGCAGATATTTTTTGAAATAGGAAGAAGAACAGAAGTAATAATAAAAGCCAGATGCACAATGACACTTCCACCCCATATTTTGCTTCTCTTCATAGAAGTCTGATATAAATGCATGTATTGGCTTAATCACTTATCAGCAATGATGAGACTGTGACAAAGTCATTTAGCCACTCTGAACCTCATTTTCTTCATTTGTCAAACTGGTAGAATAATCCCTACTTTGCCCTAGGTTCAAATAAGACAATGTATGCAAAACACCATGTAGTCATAAAGTGTTATATAAGTGTATATCTCAAAGCTTACAAAAAGATGAATGTTAAAAACTATCTAAGCATGTAATTGGAATAAAATAAAATAACATTCAAAAAAAGTGTTATATAAGTATGAGTTATTATCTCATCAGTATTTTTATTAGTAGTCAATCAATCAACATTTATTAAGTGCCTGCCATTTGCCAGGTCTGTGCTAAGCACTTTTCATTATTATGGGACTGTACCTGTACAGTATGTATTTCTCTTATTAAAGTGTGAACTCCAAGAGGTTAAAGCCAATTTTTCCTTCTTACTCTGTAACTCCATACACACTCTACTTACAGAGGTTGCCATAGGACACTTTTGACCCACTGACTGCCTAGAAGGGCTTCAAGAGGTCAGAGGAGTTTAGGGTAGAGTGAGGGGGAAGAGAAAGACAAGGTGATAGTTCTGCCTAATATAGCAGTAAATTTTTGAGAGTATCATCTGTAGAGATATGGAAGAGTTCCAATATGACCTTACACTGACTGCAAAGCCCTCTCTGCCTCAGTTCTCCTAGTTCCTGTACTGGCTTCCATGTCACAAAGTTGTTCTCCAGGACTACCAATATTAAGCTGTCCTTTATTCTATTGGCCATAGTACCCACTTCCATTTGGGAACCTCTCTCTAGCACCAATCATACTCACAGGATTGAAACACACCTCCCAGTAAATGAGGTAGTAAATTATCCATCCATCCTAAGAGATGTTCAAAGCACTAGCTACATAAGCGCTTACCGGAGATGATTTAGAGCTAAGAGATTAAACCAGATGACCTCTAATACTCATTCCACTTTTCCGAGATTAAAGGATAATAAATAAGATTCAATGCAAGCCCTCATTAGGCTTATAATCTAGTCTAATGGACTTGACAAATGTGAAAATAAACACAATACATAATTACTTTGGAAAGCTGCAAAACAAAGGAGGTTTTTTGAGGTCTGAAGAAGGAAAGATTGCTACTGACTTGGTAGGAGGATCAAAAAGAAGTGATATTAGAGCTAGAATTTCAAGGCTAGGTAAGAACTCAATAGGTAGGGGAAGATGAAAAGTCAGGTCAGGAGGAAGTAGTGTTGGCACAGGGAACAACATGAACAAGGCAGGAAAATAAAAACATGTTGGGGAGACAACAATCTATCTAGTGGGTCTAGAGAATAAAGCATGTGAAGGAAAGAAATATATAAGGCTAGAAGAATAAGAGATGACTGAAGAGTTTGGGTCAGTAGAGTCAGATCACATTCTCAAGTACAAAAAAATTGACAGATGGACAGATTGACTAAGTCATTATCAGTGATCTTGGAAAGATCATCAAGCAAAAATGAGGTACTATAGGAATGGAAAAGTACAAATGTTGTCTTGATTTTCAAAAAAAAACAGAGAGTGAGAAAATTTGACTCTTCAAATAATAGGCCATTGAACTTGAATTCAATTCCTGTCAAAATTCTAAAATTTTAAAGAATCATTAGTGTTACCTAAAGAAAAAGGACAATTACAAGGAGAACCCTGGACAAAATATCATAAAAATGAAATTTAATAATGAATAAAATCTTATTCTGTTTTTAGAAAATCAACTTCAGAAATAAGATTAGGGTTAGACAGAAGTTTGGAAAAGATTTGGATGTTTTACTGAACTGTAATTTCAGTATGAGTCAGCAATGTGATAAGATAAACAAAAAAATGTTATTGAGAAAAGAAAAGTGTTCAGGATCTGGGAGGTAGTAGTGTCACTGGACACTGTGCTGGTCACACTACATCTAGAGAATGATGCTCTCAGTTCTGAATACCTCCTTAAGGGAAGGATACCAGAAATCTGGAAAGGGGCTAGAGAGGGTGAAAAAGAAAGACATGTCCAGAGTACAGGCTATACAAGGATCAGTTGAGGGAAGTGGGGATGCTCAGCCTGGAGAAGAGAAGACTTAGAAAGAATATTATAGTTGACTTCAGTTTTTAGCAAGGCTATCACAAGGATGAAGGAACATGTTTATTCTGCTTAGCCTTAGAGGGCAGAAATCGGAGCAAAGGGTAAAAGTTACAAAGAGCCAATTTTAGATTTGATGTCATAACTGATATTTATATAGCACTTTACTGTTTGCAAAGAACTTTACATGCATCTCATTTGAGCCTCACAAAAACCCTGTGAAGTCAATTCTGCATGTATTATTTGAGAAGGGAAGGAAAAAAGTGAGATGGAGAGGGCAAGTGATGGACCAGTGATAATTCAGCTATTTTCAGAGCTGGGTTTTGAACCAGGTCTGTCTGTCAAGTCCAGAACTCAATCAGAGCATCCTACTTCTCTTGGTAAGGAAAATCTTTCCAAAAATTGAAGCTATTCAAAAGTCTAATGGGCTTCCTTGAAAGGTTATAGGTTTCCCCTCACTAGAAACCTTCAAACAAAGACTGCCAGAACATATTGTAAAAGGAATCTTTATTCAGGTGTAAGTTGACCTAGATGACATCTAAGGTTCTTTCCAATTCAGATTTTACAATACTGTGAAAAATAGAATGGCATCAGATTGCTGAGGGCCTTGAATCCAAGCAAAGGAATTTAAACTTTATAGTCAATAGGGGACAACTTGAGATTTTTGAGCAAAAGAGTAATAATGTCCTGATCAAGGAGTCTTCCTTAGAAGATTAATCTGAAAGAGATGGGAAGGATAAATTGAAAGGAGAAAAAAATAGAGGCCAGCAGGTCTGCTGGGCAACTATTGATTGCAGTAATCTGAGTGAATATTTATGTAGGTAGTTTTTTAAATTTTATTTATTTAAGGCAATGGGGTTAAGTGACTTGTCCAAGGTCACATAGCTAGGCAATTATTAAGTGTCTGAGGCCAGATTTGAACTCAGGTACTCCATCCACTGCACCACCTAGCTGCCCCACCCCCCAAATGAGTATATATGAAGGTCTGAATTAAGATGGTGACAGCCAGTAGAGAGAGATAAATTCAATACATATAATAAGAGGAAAAACAGCACCCACTTAGTAAGTAATTGGATAAGAGAAATGAAGGACAGAGAAGAATCATGGACACCAATGTTTTCAACATGGGAAGATGTGTAAATGGTAGTACTACTGACAAAAACAGTAATGTTAGCAGGATAAAAGAGGTTTAGAGGAGGGAAAATTAATAAATTGAGTTTTGGACAGTTGCCTAAAAAAGTGCTGGTAAACCATGGATATGGAAATGTCAATCCAGAGCTCAGAAGAGAGGTCAAAACAGGAAATGGAGTTTTGGGAGGCTCTGAATAGAAGGGGTAGTTGGAGATGGGGGTGGACCTAAGATTGGCAATTGAAGAGAAAAGGATTAACCAAGGAGAGACACTTGGCAGAGCAAGGTATGAGAAAGAGAATGAGGAACCAGCAAAGGAGACAGGTTATAAGAGAAGAAAATCTGAGCCTGATTTTAGAAATTAAAGTCCCCAAAATGAAATGTGTCAAAATTCAGACATGTTGGTTACTAAGGCCCTTCCCCTTAAAAAATATCTTGTATTTATTTTGTAATTGTATTACAATTTGTATTTACCATAGTATCAGAAATGTAGAACTCAAAAGGACCTCAGAGTCACATGACCCAACCTTCTCTTTTTAAAGATAAGAAACCTGAGACCTGGAAAGGCTAAATGACTTGCCCAAAGTCACACAGGTTCTGAAGTAGGATCCAATGGTGTAATTTGAACCCAAATCTTCTGATTCAAAAACCAGAATTGTTTCTACCATATTGAATCCTCTAGTAGAATATAAACTCTTTGAGGAAAGGGATAATTTTCTTTTTTCTACTCAATGTCTAATATAGTGCTCTGGTTTTGAACCAGAAGGCTTGGGTTCAAATTTCATCACTAGATTTATAATACTATGAATAAACACTACAAATTACAAAACAAATACAAGATTTTTAAGGGGGAGTATAGTAATCAATAAGTCTGAATTTTGACATTATGACTTTATTTAATATATCTTCATAGGTTAGAGATATTTTTGGAAGTCATATTGTAGATGTGATAGCAGAAGCTGAGAGAGAGATAGAGACAGAGACAGAGACAAAGAGAGAGGAGTTGAAAAGAAGAAATGGAGTCAATGAAGGAAGGAAACCAAGAAAGGGAGTAATTAGAGAGATATAAGAACCAATATTACAAGGGAGAGAATATGGAGAGAATAAATGATGAAAAAGGGAGGGACATTAAATATAGTCAACCTTTTTCAAAAATATGGAGAGCTTAGAGGAAGAGACTGATAGAATGATAGTTGGATAGAATAGAAGCATCAAGAAAAAAACTTTTTAGGATGGGAAAAAATCTATGAATGTTTGTAAGCAGATGAGAAGTCAATAGGGAGCAATTAAAGTTGTATGAGTTGGGGAGAGTTGCTGGAGGAAAAGAAAAAGTTGAGATCAAGGACACAGAAGGATTAGGTCTAACAAGAATAGGAATTTACCTCCTGATTTAGAGGTTATAGACTAATAGGCAGGATGATGCACATATTTTTGGGCATGGCCAGTATGTGAAATTGTTTTCTTGACTTTACAAGCTTGTTATAAGTTTTTGGTTTTGTATTGTTGTTTTCTGGGAGAGGGGGAAATGGAAGGGAAATAAAATAAATGTATGTTAATTGAAAAAATAAAATTTAAAAAATCAAAAATGAGATTAGGAACATCTTCCTGAAGGAAAGAGAGGAAAAGTAATTTATATATTTCCTGAAGCTGAAGTTTGTTGAGAAACAGAGGAGAGGAGGTGAGGCATACTCTTATTAAAGGATGATCTCCATCTTTCCCAGATGCAGATGCTCTAAGTGAAGGTAGGATGTAGGTGGTATTTGAAGAAAGAGGACAATTGGACAAAATTTGAAATTTGGAACATTGGAACAAAAATAAAATGATTGCTAAATGAGATAGAATCAATAATAACAAAGTAAGCTATGTTGAGAGCCCAGTGGAAATTATACACCATAAATGTATAATTTGTGAAATCAATTCCATTTATGACTTCTGCCAGTGACCCTAAACTGCCCAAAAACAGGAATGGAAAACAAGACTAATCCTTCTTCTACATGATAGCAATCCAATATTTTTAAAACAACAATTGTGTCCTCTCCACCCATCCCAACTCCCAACCTCTGCCCCATCTCTTTTCCTCTTCAGTTTAAACATCTACAATTCCCTTCATTGTACCTCCTATAACATGAATTTCAGTCCTCTTAACATCTGTCTCCCTTTCTCAGAACACACTTCAACTTATCAATGTCCCTCCTAAAATTCTAGCCTGGTACTTAACATAACCTAGCCTTTCCAATTCTTTTTTCTTCAGGTCAAGTATACTCCTTCAGCCAGCAGCCCCAGGACCAAGTGGTGGTGTCAGGACAGCCAGTGACTCTGCTCTGTGCCATCCCAGAGTATGATGGCTTTGTTCTTTGGATCAAAGATGGCCTGGCACTGGGTGTAGGCCGAGATCTGTCACGTAAGTGTGTCTTTCTATCTTCTGTCCTGTCTACCTATTCATCATGTCTATTGTACAAATATCTATTATCCTTTGTGGAGCTCACCAATGCTTACTTCAGCTTTGACTGGGGGTCATCAATTTGGAACTGAGTTAAGTAATCTTAGGGTCCAGGAAAACTGGGAATTTGTAGCTCTCTCATTGTTGTTGGTGATGCCATGACATGTAAATGAGTTGGAGTTGAAGGATTGCTCTGCAAAATCACCAGCCTCACTTTCTCCTCCAGAGCCATCTAGGACCAATGACCAGATATGAATAGGACAACTGGAGGTGGCCTTAGATGTAGCAGGAGACTCTGACTTTTTAAAGCTAGGTCTTTCCCAGGTCACAATTTGACTGAGGCATTGTCAAACATTCATTAAGGTTAGATAAGAGAGTTGAGGCAAAGAGACCATAAATGACTACTTCCAAAAAAGAAGAAAAAAAATTGTTGGGAGGGTTAGACCCTGAGGTTATCTCAGTAATTAAGGCATTTGATAAAGAAAAGAAGTAAGGAGCCTTGAATAATCAAAACGACAACAACAATCTGGGAAGGGAAGATTCTCAAATTTTCTGGCCAAAATGGAAACTATTGCTGTATAAATTCACTCTAAACTAATCAGGGCTCAAACAATGGCCAAGTGGACTTAGCTTGAGACCTATTGTTGGCCAATCTAAGAGAGTGATTTGGGGCCTATGTATAAACCCCAAGAAAATTTACTTAGTGTAGCAAGGAAACAAGGAAGGGAGGGAGGAAGGAAGAAGGAAAAAGAGGGAGAGAAAAAGGAGAAGCTTTGCTCTAAGTGATCAAATATGAAACAAATATGTTCCCTTATAGAATTTAGCTTCATCTTCAATGTAATGAACCTGTAAATGTTCATTATATTTCAGAAGTCAGGGTTATCCCTATTCTTGATGACCCTGTGAAAGACTCTAAATACAGATCCAATCTTTTAGAAGACAGCATGACATAATAGAAGGAGTATTGGACTGGAAACTAGTCTTGTGTGGGTCACTAACTATATGACTTTGGCTACAGCATTCCACCTGTATGTTTATATTTCAAATTGGAAAATCTGATTTAGTGGGGAGTGCCTTGGACTTGAATTCGGGGAGAACTAGAATGAAATCCTGCATAGGATATTTAGTAGCTGTGTGTCCCTGGTCAAGTTTCTTAACTTCCCTGTGTTTCACTTTCCTAATCTGTAAAATGGGGTGGGGTTCAACTTGATGACTGATCTCTAAGGTCCCTTCCAGCTCTAAATCTATGATATTCTGGTCCGTTTGCTTCAATATGTCTCAATTTCTTCATATAAATAAATAAGGTGAAGAAATGAGACAATTTTCTCCAAGATTCCTTTCAGCTCTAAGAGTACAAATTGATGATGTCTCGATTAAAATAAAAAAAGGCAATAGACATCTTAGGAAGCAGCAGGGTGTAAATGAAATAGAATTGAATTTGAGAGTCACAAGACCTGGCTTTAAACCTTACTTCATACACTTACCAGCTTCCCTCTGAGATTATATGCAATTTATCATACACACACACACACACACACACACACACACACACACACACACGCATGCATGCATTTACATATATGTATATCTTATTTACACATATTTGTTTATTTGCTTTCTCCCCCTTTAGACTATCAGCTCTTTGAAAGCAGGGATTATTTTTGCCTATCTTTGTATGCCTGGCTCATAATAAGTACCTTGATGATGACAGATGCCAACTGTGAAACCAGTTAATTTCTCAGAATCTCAGTTTCTCCCCCTGTTAATGGGGGTAATATCATTTGTTCTCCTTACCTTATTGGGTCCTTAAAAGGAAAGTATTTTGTAAATCTCAAAGTGTTATTTAAATTTGAATTATGGCTATAATTAACTGTGTGACCATAAATCATTCATTCTCTAGAAAGACTATGAGATTTTTAAGATTCTCTTTCATCTCTGATATGCCGTAAATGTAATTCCATACCAACTCTCGAATTAAGAGTTTGGGTTGATATTCAGCTTCCCCATATCTGATATGTCAGATTCCCCATATTTGCTCTTCCTTCCACTTAATTACCCATAATTTTATTTTCCCAATCTAAATATCCCACTTTACCCTATTCATTTCTAGAAGTATCATTGTTAGAGCACTGAATTTGGAGTTAGAAAGCAAGTCATTTCTTTCTGGGTCTTTGTTTACTCATCTACAAAATGGGGGAATTGCATTATAAATTATCCAAGGTCCCTTTTAGCTCTCTCTGCCAATGGGTCTCAAACATTTTGACCTCAGGACTCTTTTACATTCTTAAAAATTACTGAAGTCTTCCCAAAGAGATTTTGTTTATGTGGGCTTTATCTATTGATATAAATTAAGTAAATCAAATTAAATAATTGAACAAAGTGACTAGAAATTAAAACTTATGAAAATAATTTTGACCTCTTGGGTCCCCTAAAAAGATTTTGGTATCCCCAGAGTGTGTACAGAACACACTCAAAGAATCATTGTTTCACGCATTCCATCAGAGGAAGTATCCTACTCATCATGCTCACTGATAATTTTTTTAGGGTTTTTTTTGCAAGGCAAATGGGGTTAAGTGGCTTGCCCAAGGCCACACAGCTAGATAATTATTAAGTGTCTGAGGTCGGATTTGAACTCAGGTACTCCTGACTCCAGAGTGGGTACTCTATCCACTTCCACCTAGCCACCCCCTCACCGATAATTTTAACAGCACCCACACATCTGAGAAAGATGCCTAAAATAGCTTGGCAAGTAATTGCCAAACCTGGAGCTGTCCACCCAAACATCATACAGCACCTTCTTTCCACTTGCAGTAAAAGAAATTAAAATAACTTCTTGGTCATTTTGTTTGTTATTGAGTAGTTTCAGTCGTGTCCACCTCTTTGCAATCCTTTTTTGGGATTTTCTCATCAAAGATACTGGAGTGGTTTGTCATGTCCTTCTTCAGCTTATTTTACTGAGGCAAGCAAGATTAATGACTTTACCAGTCATGCAGCCAGGAAGTGTGTGAGACTGAATCTGAACTCAGGATGAGGAGTGTTTCTGATTCTAAGGCCAGTGCTCTATCTATCCACTGTGCAAGGCTGTTAAGGGATCCCCCCTAAACTTGTCTTTTGGAGTTTCCAAATTTTCCAGAAACACTAGACCCAGAACATTCAGGGGCCCTGAATGTGTCCAGGACAAAAGCCTTTCCACCTCCCTCTGACATAGTTTATTGCTTACACCCCAAGTTGGATTCCTTGTGTGTCTTTGGGAAGCAAGACAAATGCCATCCTATCTGTGTCAGGCTGGCAAAAATGCTTGTGCAGTGAGGGTCCTTTGCAAATAGCAACCCCTCCTAACTTCATAGTCTAGCAGTACCCAAGGGAAAAGAATGCAGTTTTTGCCATGGCCTTGCTCCTCCCCTTCAAGATGAATTACTGAACTTTTCCCATGCTAGGTCCCTTCTGTTTTCTTCTCCTTTGTCTTGAATTATCATAAATATGTAAACTTCTGTAAGGACTGTGAACCCTTTGGATTCCATATGCACATTCATTTCTCTTGTAATAAACCTGATTTTCACATAAGTCCCCTAGTGATTACCTGCTAACACCCCCAAGCCACCCTTACTCTTGGCCACTTACACAGAAAAAAAAATAATGACTGTCCCTTGGGATGAGTAGGTATTGACCTTTTTCAAGCTTCTGGTTTGCTTTTCATCCACCTAATACAGTGGAGCAGAGAACTTCTCTAGCTAAGAAATAATTCTGCCTCCCACAGAATATGAAAATGCAGAAAAAAAATAAAAAGTGAAATGTCTTCAGAAACATAATAAACAAAAATTAATATTTTAAAATGTGAGTTATAGCTTGCCAGAGATATATGTTGAAACATTAGAGCAATGGTCAATATATTCACAGTATCTGAATGTTACAACCCAACTAAGCATGAATAAAATGCATAACAATATTTCCAAAATATACTGTCTATTGCCATAAAGTTTAAGTAGTATGGAAACCAGCCAGTCTCAAAGAATTTGACCTCCCTCTACCACCCATAACTGGAAAAGAGATATTCTTCCCAAACCCCAAATAGCTGTCCTGGGCTTGGTCTGGCATCATTTACTAATTAAGGAATCTGTTTTCCTTACCAGATGTTTTCAGCCAGAATGGGGATGATTTAGGATTGTAAATGGGCAGACTAAAGGAGGCCATCTGGAGGTCAGCAGAAACAATCCACATGATAAATAACCTCCTAATTCCATTTAAATTTATATGGTACCTTGAGAAGCTAAGTGATGCTGTAGATAGAGTACCAGGCTTGGAGTCAGGAAGACTCAGTTTCCTGAGTTCAAATCTGGTCTCAGATACTAAGTGCTTGTGACCCCAGGCAAGTCATTTAGCCCTGCTTGCCTCAGTGTAAGCTCCTCCAATATCTTTGTCAAGAAAACTCCAGGGGCTGCTAGGTAGCGCAGTGGATAAAGCACCGGCCCTGGAGTCAGTAGTACCTGGGTTCAAATCTGGTCTCAGACACTTAATAATTACCTAGCTGTGTGGCCTTGGGCAAGCCACCTAACCCCATTTGCCTTGCAAAAACCTAAAAAAAAATGGGGTCATGAAGAGAACAACACAACTGAAAACAACCAATTAATATGCCAAAAACTATACTAAATACTGGTGTACAAAAAAAGGTTAAAAACAAAAAGGTCCTACTCTCAAGGAGTTCACAGTCTAAAGGAATAGAAAACATACAAACAACTCTGTACAAATAAGATATGTATTTTAAACTTTGTTTTTAAATTTTACAGTTCTTTCCCCTCTCATTTTAACCTTTTGTTCAGATTCTTCTTTTACAACATGACTAATATGGAAATATTTTTAATATAGTTTTATACATGTATAACCTATTTCAGATTACTCATTGACAAGAGAAAAGGGAAGGGAGGGAGGAAAATGTGAAACTCTAAATCTTACAAAAAAAATGTTGAAAACTATCTTTGCAAGTAGTTGGAAAAATAAATTTATAACAAAAAAATTAAGATACATACAAGATAAATTGGGAATTACCTCAGATGGAAGGCACTGAGATGAAGTAGGATTGGGAAAGGCTTCTTGGAAAAGGTAAAAAGAAAGTGGTCAAGAAGTTTTTTTAACTGATTGATGCTTGAAGAAAGTTAGGGAAGCCAGATGAGAAGGGAGAGATGGAAGACAATCAGTGGAAATGCTCAGATGCAGGAGATGGGGTATCTTGCAAGAGAACCAGCAAGGAGGTCAATGTTACTGGATCATCAGATAGTATAAAAATTAGTGTAAAGAAACTAAGATTCAGAGAAATAAACTGAAACTTGATTAAGCTGATTTGCTAGAGTCACAATGCTAGTAAGAAATAAAGTCCTGATCAGGTGAAGGAACTGGGGATGTTTAGAGGTGATTTAGAGGGAAAATAATAATAATAATAACCATAACTATCATTTATATGGAACTTTAAAGTTTGCGAATCACTTTACATTTGATCTATGTCTCATTTGATCCTTATGATAACCCTCAGAGATAGGTGCTATTATCATTCTCATTTTACAGATGAGACAGAAAAGGGTTAAGTGACTTGTTCAGGATCATAAGTTAGTAAGTACCTGAGGTTAGATTTGAGCTCATGTCTTCCTCACTCCAAGTGTACCCACACTCTCTGGTATGTTATAATAGTAATTTTTTAATATTTCAAAAACTGCCACCCTCTGCTCAGTCCAAGAGGACAGAATAAAGAACAATAGGGAAATTCCAAGTTCCATTCTCCTTCTACTCGTTCTCCCTCTACTTACTCCTTTTGACTGTACAGAATTCTGTTCTGCAGTAGTAGTGGAAGGAAATGGATTTCCAAGAGCTGATTTCTTCTTGAATCAGGATCAAAGCTATTATCTTCAGTCTTGAACCAATAATCAATTCTTTAACTAGAAGAGGCCCTAGATATCAAGTCCAGACTTCATCTAAATAGTTGTCCCCTCCACAGCACTTCTATGATCCAAGTGACCTTTGATTGAGTATATATCCCTTGATGAGAAACTCATTCCCTACCAAGGAGCAAATCTTGGAAGTGCCCAGAGGAAGGCAATGATTTAGTAATTCTGCAACCTCACCATTTTGGTACCCCTGAAAAAACAAAAGTGGCTTCCCTTCCAGACCCAAGGAACAAAACATCTGTTTTGTACTGAAGAAGGCCTTGCCTTATCATGTATCCTGAAAATATCAATATCAAAATAAGGACAAATATTGAAATGTTTACTAGTGAATGTGAAACAGATCACTCACTCCTTGACAGAAAAGAAATGAACTTAAAATGTAGGAAGAGATATATGGTTTTGGACAGGACTAATGTGGAAACTATGTAGATAAATATTGGAGGATTTTTATTTTTTGTTTTCATTTAAATTGCTTAATTTGGAGGGAGTTTGTGGAGGGGACAGATATTTTTTAAAATAATTGTCATTTATAAAATTTTAAAATAGAAATAAATGTGAAATATATATGTGTATATTTATGTATGTATATATATATATATATATATATATATTCAATTGAATCTATTCAGTAAGGCTGCTATCAGGTACCCTGAGAGAGTGAAGTAACTGGAATTCAATTCAAGAAATATTTATTAAGTATTTAGCTTCTGGAAAATATTTTATAAATGAAGAAAATGAGACCCAAAATAAGTAAGTTATGTGCCTGATATATAGCAATGCTTGTAGATTTATTGATATGACAGAGATAAGAGTAGAAATTCACTCCCATTAGACTATGTGGTCTCTTTTAGGTCAAGAAAAACAATGAACATATATGCCCTAAATACATTAAACACAAGTTACATAAATGAAAACTCCAGTCAAGAAATGATTTTTAAAGAATAATTTCTTCTTTTGAAGGAGCATCTTTTTGCTAAGGAGCTCAAGCCTTTCTCAAACATCATCTCATAAATCCCCAGTGATCCAGGAAGAGGAGGAAAGGATAATTTTGTTCTCCCCATTTGACAGATAGGCAAACAGAGTCACAGATGGCAAGACAGCTGATAAACACAGAACATGACCCAACTCCAGGTGTCCTGATTCCTAGCTCAACAACCTATCTGTGAAACAGCAAATCTTCTCCACTTCCCTGGGGTCCCCCTGTCTGTGTATCCTTCTCCAAACTCATGCAATGTGACTTTCATCTGGGCTCCTTTGAGGTTCACAACCTCACTGATCTTCCTCTGGGATTTCAAGAGAGAAAAAAATTCTAAGGATGGATTTAGGGGCAGGAAACAGGCATGGCAATTAATGCTTCTGGGTGTGCATTTTCCAGAGAAGCTGCCAATTCTTAGGATAGCATCGCAGCTAGTCTTCTAATTAGCCAAATACAAACAAACCCATCATTTGCGTTTTCTGCTGCTCATGAGAGCAAAGTCCTGCTGCTCATAGCTTGCAAAACAACCAAATGCAAGAATGAGCCAAGATGCCTGCAGGATACCCAAGACTAATAACAGGACAGAGGGATCCAGGGGAGAGGGCAAAGGGAAGGGGAGAAGGGAAACCTGCTTCAAGGAGAGCAGCAGCAGGGAAAAGACCCCTTCCCCACTACTCAACCCCACCCTACCTATCTCACCCCAACCTTGATGGAGAGCAATTTACTCACCTGGGCTCCTGTCCCAAAGCATTGCAGAGGGAAATAAGGGAGATGGGGCAGAGAGCCATGGACTTAGTAAGCTGAGTTTTCTAGGTTTCTAGGCACCCTCACATCAAGAGAGTCAGTTTTATCCAAGTTTTTGTTTATGTTATAAGAATAATTGCAGAAAACAAATTGTGAAGCTCCTGATAAAACGTCCCCTCAAATGTAGATGGAAGATCTTCTGATTGTAACTATTAATGGTCCCTCCAAGAGGTATCCTGCTCACATCTCTAAGAGGTCACTTGGGATTTAGGATTTAGGAGGCCATTTAGAATTCATCTAATCCAACTCACCATACAGGGAGAAGACCTTTCTTCAGCAAGCAACAAGAAAGAAAAATAAAATAAAAGGATACTGTAATCAATGGCAATCTGAGCTCTCTTTGAACAGCTCCACCAAACAAGGCAGTTTGTTCTTTTAATGAGGTTTTATTTTAAATCCTTATGTCTAGATAAATACAATCTAATTATTATTTCCTTTTATTGGCTCTAGTTTGAATAAGATAGACTGTCTGTTCCCTCTTCCAAATGACCAAGCTTTAAGATATTTAATGAGAGAGATCAGGCTTCCCTTAATCTGAATTTTTTTCTGAATCTGAATCTGAATCTGAAATTTGTTCCCTAATTCCCCAACATCTCTACGTCCTTCAACCACTCTTCATAAGACAGTTTTGAATCATCTCACTACACTAGCTGCCTTTCTCTGGACAGTCCCCATTATGAGGAAAGAACTTGAGGTCTAGAGTACATAGCATCAAGTTCTATCTGTGATGTTAAACTAACCATATGACCTGGAAAAATTGTTTGACTTCTCTGAGCCTGAATTTACTCATGTATCAAATGAAATAATACTAATTGCACTACTTCTAACACCAAGGTGATAGTGGACAAAGCAATCTGAAACCTTAAAGTTTTATATAAAAGTGAGCTGTGATTGGATCCAGACCTGTGATTTTGTTCTTGTGAGGGATTCCCAGTGTTAAAAACTTCCTCCACTGAAGCAGAACAGTAACTCATATAAATTAGCATTTTAAAAAATTGACTGGAGCCTGGGAGATCAAGGAGCTTTCTCGAAGGGATTATATGTTAGAGGCAAGATTTCATTCTGGATCTTCCTAACTCTTTTTTTTAGGTTTTTTTTTTTGCAAGGCAAATGGGGTTAAGTGGCTTGCCCAAGGCCACACAACTAGGTAATTATTAAGTGTCTGAAACCAGATTTGGACCCAGGTACTCCTGATTCCAGGGCCGGTGCTTTATCCACTACGCCACCTAGCCACCCCTCTTCCTAACTCTTAAGACTGGTCTCCTATCCATTATGGTTCTCAAGCTGTTATTATTCTCTCAAAATGTACTGCCTAGACCTGGACAAGAGGCAGAAGACATCATCTAAACAAGGCAGCATCAAGTAAAGGGAGTCCATTTCTCAGATCTCAAATGGATTTTCCAACATATAAAGGTTAGCTAAAGTCAAAGAGAGTGGCTAGAAGGAAGGTTGCATCTCCTTATCTTTCTATTTCTCTCCCAAACAAGGTAGAAATGGTGCTTGGAGTTCAGAGCAGTCCCTTGTGGAATTGCCCTGCTTTGTATGGTGGTGAGCTAAGTGATCCTTGCTCTGTCTTGGTAAAGCTAAAGGTCAAGAGAAGTCAACTGGTCCTATCCAATACAGGCCTGGATGCTTCAGCCAAAAATAAAGACTTACAAGACTACACTGTCAGTTTAAAGAACTCAATTCATTAGAATTTAAATTAGGCCCTACATTGTGAGATCAGATTAATGATTTATCATTTTCATTGAGTATTATCTATTATTCATTGCAAAAAGCAGGGGCTGGGGTGGGGGGCATCTCTAAGTATTTTGGATCTCATAAAGGCTTAATTGGTGGATAGAAGAGATAACTGAATAAAGCTAAAAGACTGCTCCAGGAGGCCGCACTGCCTTAGAAACTAGCCACTGGCTGTTGTGGTTGTTGTTATATAATCATATCAATATAGTCTTGTCCAACTCTTGGTGACCCCATTTGGGGTTTTATTGGCAAAGATATTGGAGTGGTTTGCCATTTTCTTCTCCAGCTCATTTTATAGAAGAAACTGAGGCAAACAGGGTTAAGTGACTTGCCCAGGGTCACAAAGTTAGTGAGTGTCTGAGACCAATTTGAACTCCAATTTCCACCTCCAGGCCCTGCCCTCTATCCAACTTTACCACAATCCAATACTTCTACATCCTCTTAACAAAAATTCCCCTCTGACCCTCATCATCCCAGATTTATCCTAACCTTGTCCTCTTTACCACTCACCCCTTTCCCTACATCCACACAACTTACCCAAATTGTAACTAGTAATATTGGTAGCCAGGCCCCACAGCTGAGAACCTGGTGAGTGTGCCCTAGAGCACAAGGTCAGGAGGAAAGAATCTACTATACCATTTAGCTCAATTATAGAATGATAAGAACATAGATTTTGAGCTAGAAGGGACCTTAAAGTCATGGAATCCAACTTCTTCGTTTTACAGATAAAGAAATTGAGGTCTTGCCCAGGATCACATAACTAGCAAGTGACAGAATAAGGATTTGAGTCCAGGTCCTCTGGCTCTATAACTAACACTTTCTGTAATAAAGACAAGGATTCCAAAGCATGAATCCCTACCATGAGGCAGGGAAGAGATTAGGGCAAGTCCAGGTCAAGATTTATCTATGGTAAGTAGGGAAAAGTGGCAAACTGGCTATTTCCAATATTAGCAAAATTATTCTTGCTAACTAACTTCCTGAAGGAGTACAAGTTCTATTAACAGCTTGGAGTAAAGTCCCAATCAAGTCCCACCATGATATAGCTCTACATATTATCCAAAACCCAAATTTTATATTTCCCACCTTTCCACTTTCCACCTCTCTGCTTGGATAAGAACCCAACTTTTCTGACTTCACACATCTTTTCTAGACAGAGACACAGGGCAGCTCCTTGTTTCCTATACTGAATTTCTGAAATCCAGTCACTGTTAATGTTACCTTTGTCACTTTTATCATCCTTAGTCAACTTCTTTCCCAACCTCCTCTAATTCTCCTCATCTCTATGCTCTTACAAGCTCATTTGTCTTGCTGTTGTCCCTGCAGGTTACCCACAGTACCTAGTGGTAGGAAACCACTTGTCTGGGGAGCATCATCTGAAGATTCTTCGGGCAGAGCTGCAAGATGATGCTGTGTATGAGTGCCAGGCCATCCAGGCAGCCATCCGGTCACGCCCAGCCCGCCTCACTGTTCTTGGTAAGAATTTTGATCTTGATAAGGGACTGAGATGTGAACTGACATATGGGGAGAGCCAATGGATCAAAACAGAAAAGAGCATTTGTGCAGAACAGAGGTCTCCCAGCACATTGGGAAGATCTTCCAACTAACTAGGTGGACCATGCTCATAAGTTTTTAATGGCTCCTGATTGGGTCTAGGATTCAAAAGAGGAAAAAAAATCTCTTTAGTGTGGCATTCAGTACTTTCCATAATATGATTCTAGCCTACCTTACCAACTTCCCTTCATACGTTATTCACTACATTATGGTCAAGCTGGACTATGTATTGTCCCCCAATCTCAAAGGATGTCATCCCTACAGAAAAGTGGTATCCTTGGCCTGAAATGCATTCCCTCCTTATGTGCACCTTGAAGAATTCTTCCATTCCCCTAAAATTGAGTTCTGATACCACCTCTATTTTGAAGTTTCCTTGGTTTCTCTGCCTTCTCCTCCTCACCCCACTAAAAAGGTCCTCTTCCTCCTTAGATTTTCCTAGATCCCCTCATATGTTCTCTCTTTAGCCTCCACTAGCCCCACTTTTGTCATTTTTGTCTGTGTATAGATATGGTAGAATAGAAACTCCCCAAGGGAAGCACTGAACTTGTTTTTTAATCTCTGTATTCTCTGTGGCTAGAATATCATAGGTACTTAATAAATTTTCTTCTGTTGAACTGAAGTTTAAGCCTTAAAGCTCAGAGCATTGCTGCTCCCTTCTTATCCTTCTCCCTCAACCTACCCTGTTTTTCAATATCACATAATATTGCTAATAACCCCATTTAATAATAATAGCATTTATCTAGTGTCTACTAAGTGTCAGGCTCTGAGTATTTTACAAATATTATGTCATTGATATTTCTACCCTGGGAGGCAGGTGCTATTTTTAGACCCATTTTACAGTTGAGGCAAAACTGTTAAATGACTTGCCTAAATCATACATTTAGTAAGTATCTAAAGAATTTAAACCTGGGTCTTTCTGATTCCAGGTCCAGTGTTCTGTCCATTGCTCCACCAGCTGCCATGATGTTTTAAGGTCCTCCTTTCATGGCCCCATCCTCTCCTAATCTTCCTGGGAAAGAATACCCAAAGCAATCACCCCAAAGCAATCTTAAACAGAGGCAGACAAATGAACCCAATGAATTTATAAGCTCTGAAATTCTCCCAAACCCCAACCTTAATGGAGAACCTCACCTCTAGCCATACCCAACAATACCCTCACAGTTAGAGAATCTCTGATTCTAATATGTTCAAGGATTTCCTGTCTCCTATGTGGATGTGATCAATTCTGATTAGCTAGGTTGATCTCAGCCCCCTATATTTCCCTCTCAACTCTCAGCCAATGAATCAGTAGCGTCCACTGAGTGTCCATCATGTGCCAAGTCTCATAAATATGAATAATATTGTACATTTCTGTAGAGGTAATATAATGGTAGTGTTGGGAGTCAGGAAGAGCTAGATTCAAATCCCATCTTTTAATATTTACCACTTGTATAATTATGGGCAAGTCACTAATCTCTGGGCTTCTAGGAATTATCTACTGGGTTATAGATGGGTTGTAATCAACATTGATGGGGTGCATTCACTAACAAAATCACAAACCCTTGTCACAGATGTGATTTTTGTATCAGACACAATCATTTTAAAACAAATTTTCACTTATATTATCTCATTTAATTTTCATGATAAGCTTTGCATGTGGGCATTGTCATGCCTATTTTGAGGATGAGAAAACTGAGGTTTAGAGATGTTAGGAGACTTGTCCAGGTTCATATAACTAGTACACAGAGGAGCTGAGATGAAAACTTAGAAAATTTGACTCAGTCCATTGGTTTTTCTGTTGTGCCATACTTCTTCTGTACACATCAAAGCAATATTAAGCTCTCTGCAAGAGATCAAGCATGTGATGATGAGCAAGAAAGATCGCCAACTCTGTCTTCCCACCTGTGAGCTGGAGCCCTTGTCTGACAGCAGGCTGAGCAGCCTGGGATGCTGCCTCCTTGTATGGGCAGATGAGAAGCAGCACGTCTGTTCAGAGATAAAATATTTAAGAGTTTGTCACATTGTTTTCAGATCTACATGGCTAAATGCACTGGGACAGATCTTTCCAAACACTACAGCAGACAGGCCCCTCAGGATCACTTACCAAGAGCCAAGTTGAGCTTCTAGAGATGGGAAAGATGAGTCCCCTAAGTAAACCTCAGAAATCTCCCTTAACCTTTGATTTTCCTTTTTTGCAAGGAAAAAGGAAAGACAGAGGTTAAAGGAGGTAAGAGTACAGATTAAGGAGAACAGAGAAAAACAAGAACTACACTCTCTCCTAAACAGAAAGAGTCAAGAGGCAACTCTATTAGTGCCTATAGAATTGAAAGATTCTTAGGAGTGATAGAAGGAACCTTGGGAGGTAAATGATAGGCCCATCCCCATGACTCTCCATAGGACCCTCACAGAGCTACCCTAGGGAGTTGAGACTCAGACACAAGCCTTCCACATTGGTAGTATTCAGGAAATATTGTGACTATAATGGAGAGACCAGAAGAGGAAAGGAAAGGAAGGAAAGGAAAGGAAGGGGAGGAGATGAGAGGGCAAGGCAAGAGAGGGGAAAAGAGAAAGGAAGAGAAGAGAGGGAAAGAGATGGGAAGGGAAAAGAGAGAAAAAAAGTAAGGTACACCATGATATGGAGTTGGCCAGTAAGGATCCTAAGAACTTCTTTTCTAGAATAAAGCAGTAATGACCTCTTATCCTTCTCCCTAACCCTTCCCTATTAAGGAACCAAAAGTCTTTCCAGGTGTAGTTCTTGCCTTCCTATGTTTCCATAATCTCTACCTACAGGTTACAAGTCATGTTTCTGAGAATAGTGTTTTGGGATCTGATGTTAATAGTCCCTACTTCACTGAGTTTCATTCCAACTCTCCTGGGCTTTATGATTCCAAGAGGAAGCTCACAAAACTCTTCTCTTTTTTGCTTGTCCCCTTTCCAATTGCACGACTTTGTATTGTTCACTGAGCACTGGATATCTATGTAAAGAATTCTTAGATCATCTGGAGACATGGACTATTTCCTGATCTCAGTCTGGCCCAGGACCTTCCCCTCTGAGGAAGAGAAATGATGTAAGAGGTTGTCTCGTCCATGATAGCAAGTAAGCAAGGGACCAAACTTGTGATTATATCGGTTTAGGGAATTCCCAGATGAGGAAAGAGTCAGAACCTTCTCTGCAACTTCAAGTCTTGGAGAGCTGCCTAGAGCCCTGTAAGGTTAGGGAATCTGTCCAGAATTACATAACCAAGACATGTCAGAGGCAAGGTTTGAATGTAAGGGCTTCTTGACTTTGAGGCAAGTTCTTTAACCATGCTATTATGTTGCTTCTCAAAAGAGTATCACTCACGAGAACAGGCCATGTTTTAAAACTATTTTAAGAGTACTAGATTTGGGGGCAGCTAGGTGGCACAGTGGATAGAGCACCTGCCCTGGAGTCAGGAGTACCTGAGTTCAAATCCAGCCTCAGACACTTAATAATTACCTAGCTGTGAGGCCTTGGGCAAGCCACTTAACCCTATTTGCCTTGCAAACTAAAAAAATAAAAGTAAAAAAAAAAAGAGTACTAGATTTGGAGCTTAAATCTGGTTTTAACTCCTGCCTCAGACTATATTCCATCCCAAATCTAGACCTCTTTCCACTATCCTCTTCCAAACCAGGACCCCCCAAACCCCAACCTTAATGGAGAACCTCACCTCTAGCCATACCCAACAATACCCTCACAGTTAGAGAATCTCTGATTCTAATATGTTCAAGGATTTCCTGTCTCCTATGTGGATGTGATCAGTTCTGATTAGCTAGGTTCCTTTCATCTGTATTCAACACACACACACACACACACACACATACACAAACACAAACACACACACACACACACACACACACACACACACACCTGAAGGGAAGGTCCCAATGGAAAGTCTCCATTTCTTTTTGTTCAGAAGACCTAGGAATGGTAAAAGATGTGTCCACCTAGCACCTAGCCGACTCCCCGAGCAAAGACCCCATCTGCTTTGCCATAGCATTCTAGATCTGGAAAATGTCCCATCAGATCCCCAGGGGGGACAATGTTCCCTGCCTGCTATGAATAGGAGAGCCTCCTAATTTAGTCAGTATTTGTCTGAGATAGATTTTTAATTAAATAAAGTAAGAGCATGATTAGAACCTGCAGAAAATGTGAGAGTCGAATTAGATGGTATTCCAGAAAATTGCAAAGCAAACACTTTGGCTAGAATTTCTGGAGGTCCCCAGAGGTTCTCCATCAAAGCACCAAGTGAGGAGGGCAAATACAAGAGATGATATAGCCACCAGATGTGTGTTGTTAAAATATGCATCTGCCAGAAGCAGGTTTTGAGAAGCCAAAGGGTTAGCTTGCAGAGCTGCCTGGGCTCATGAGACTGTATGCCACAGACCTCAGACCCCCCCCCATCCTAACAGCCAAGCCCAGAGTCACAGACACATAAATTACCATTGTGTTCTCAGCTCTCTGATGCGATCAGCCAAGCAGCAACTTTGAACACAGAATTTGCTTCATTGAGAGGCCAGAGGCAGAGAGGAGAGGTGGGGAGAGGAGGGGAAAAGAGGGGAGGAGGGGAGAGGAGGGAGAGTAGGAGAGAGGAGGGGAGGAGGGAAGGAGAATTGAGCAGATAGGACTAAATAGAGCCCTAGCTTCAGCCCTAGCCCTTGCTAGCCAAAAGTGAACAAGCCAACAGCAGGGCACTAGATTGTGTGGCTCCTATCAATCACCTTGCCAAGGCCAAAGTTATCCTTGTTCTGAACTCAACATGTCACCAGAGATGGCTGGTGAATAGCAGAAAGATGATTAGAGCTGGAGTAAGATAATGTAGTAAGGTAACTGATTTCCATATTTCTGGGATGATTAAGAGTTACAGGCCTAGATGACCTCCCATGGTTCCTTCAGTCAGTCAATACATCAATAGGCATTTATTAAGTGTTAACTGCCTGCCAGACACTGTGCTAAGTGCAAGGGATACAAAAAAAGGGGAAACCAGTCCCTGCCCTCGGGGAGCTCACAGTCTGGGGTGGGGAGAACACTGGCTTCTGTGATTCTATGGTCAACAAATCATAAAAGAACAAAACAGGAAAGGGAAGCACCAGCTGAAGAAAGAAGATAAACCCTGTCCTCTCTGTAGAAGAAGGAGCCCTACCTGGGCCAGCTTGCAAACCCTATTAACTGATCAGGCACCCCAGAGACTATGTGGAATCATATAACAGGACATATACATGCGCATGTGTAAATATGCAAACATATGAAGTAGATGCATTTATATAAGTGTGTTCATATAACACACAAATACACACACACACACACACACACACACACACACACACACACACACCTTACCAAAAAAAGCCCTGGCAGGTCTTATCAAACTGAAAAGGTCTTCCTAGCAACAGTATCAACTGATGGAAGAACAGCCCAGCTCATCATCCAAAGGATAATTACTAGATGATGAGTTCTTTGGACAAGCATGTAAAAAGATAAATGTTTACATATACATGTATATAATAGCTAATTATTATAATTCTATATTATGACACATTAAAGGTTTGAAGATGCTTTACATTTTTATCACAACTGATCCTCACATCAACTTATAAAAATAAATTCTATTTTATATTCCTTTGAGTATTCCATAGTCCTCATATGGTTTTTATATTTGGGGGCAGCTAGATAGTTCAGTGGATAGAACACTGGGTCTAGCATCAGATAGATTCATCTTCCTGAACTCAAATCTAACCTCAGAGACTTCCTTACCTTATGAATAGCTGGGTAACCCTAGGCAAATTACTTAACCCTAGTTGACTCTATTTTCTTATTTGTAAAATAGGCCAGAGAAGAAAATGGCTAACTACTTCAGTAACTCTACCAAGAAATCCCCAAATGGGGTAAGTAAGAGTTGGAAATGTCCAAACAACATTTTCCATGTTCTCATTTTACAGTTGAGAAAATTGAGGCCAGAGTAATATAACTAAGGCTGGATATGAATGCAGGTCTCTCTGGCTTTAAGTCTAATACTCTCCATCAAGGATTTCACCCTATCTAGCTGAATTTACACAGGTACAAGTAAATCAGTCAGTCGGTAGTGCAGGGGATATAGAGAAAGGTAAAAGGCAGGTCTGACCTCAGAGAGCACATGACCTAATAGATGTATATGGTTGTTATATATAAAATACACATGTGCATAAATGTGAATGCAGATGTGTATAAATGAACACATGTTTATTACAATCCTATACAACCTGCATGTAAATATATAGGTATATACATATATGTGGAGGGGTATACATATGAGTATATGTTTATATTTGCAAATTCCTATAAAGTAAATACCAGGATTGGATGAATCTGCCCTATTTCAGTGCCAGAGCTGTAAGTCTGGCTTCCTGTTACTACCAGAGAGGAGGGTTTTAACTTGACTATCTTAACTCCCTCACAGCTCAGGAAACAGAGTTTGGGGAGCCTGGGAGAACACTGGTAGGAAATGGGTGGCAAGGATGTTGTGTTAATTATTGAAATGTGGTTCATTTTCTCAGTCCCCTCTCTCCATCCGCCATTCCTCCCTGGTCGTTCTAATATTAATTCTGCCTTCATGCAGCTCCCATTAGAAATAAAGCTTTCCTAAATCAACATGAATTATTTAATGATGGAGACTAAGTCAATTCAAATACAGAGAGCATCTGAATCCTCTTTTTAAATGACATGGAGCCCCAGAAGTCATCTCTGGAGCCAAACAGATTCAAATTCAAATGTATCTTATCACTTGTTTATTTTTCAATATGAACCTCCTTCCTTCTCTCTTCCACCATTTCTTTTGACCCCCAAAGCCATCTCATAGATAGACGATGTCACCTATCAGAATACAAAGGACAAGAACTTCCACCCTCCTATCCACAGTAGGAATTGTCAAGCTCATTTTTATCCACCTCATTGGATTTTATCCACCTCATTATCCACTGTGTGGGGGATAAAAGAGACCCACTGAGGGAAAAGTAGCTACTCAAGGTGATTCAGGAAGTCAGACCAGAATTGAGAGTACAATGCAGAAGTATTGATTCATAGTCTTTCTCTTCATTGTGATCTCGCTCATCCTGGGCAGAATAATAATAATAACTGACATTTGTAAAGCACTTAAAGCTAAGTAAAATACTTTATATACATAGGCCTGTAAGCCTTCACAATAATCCAGTGAGGTATTCTCATTTCTACGAATAGAGGAGGAAAATAGACCTCGGAGAGGTTAAGGGACTTGCCCATATGATTCTCCACTCATCCTCATCCTTCTATCCCCATTTCATACTTTCTCTGGCCTAGAGAGTGGGTGAAAAAGAAATGGGTCCAGTATTTCAAAGGCAATGAATAGGTAGAGAGAAGAGATAGTTTGGAGGGTCTGCTGGGGAAAGGCAGAGATCCTAGAGTCCCAAATAACAAAGGAAAGAAATCAAAGGAAATGGGTCCAAGAGAGTCACCAAGTAACCTTGCCTTCCCATTGACAATTCCTTCATTGCCCCCATTCCTGGGGAGATAAGGAGAGTGTCCATGAGATAGCTTCCTGGCACAATGAACAGAATGTAGGGAAGACTCAAGTTCAAATCCTGCTTCAGACCCTTACTCAGCTCTGTGACTCTGAGGCAAATCACCTAATCTATCTCACCCTCAGTTTCTTCATCTATAAAATCAGGATAATAACAGCAGCTGCTGCTCTTATAAGGCTTCTTATAAGACTCAAATGAGATAATTTATAAAGTGCTTTGCAAACCTTAAAGAGCTATATAAATTCTGGCTATTATTATCATTAGTATCATTATATATCATTACTACTACTACTACTACTACTACTACTACTACTACTACTACTACTACTAGAGATACTGCTTCAACAAACTGGCAAAAAAAAGAGAAGTCTAAGCACTTAAGGGCCCTTTCCAAGCACTCAGCTCTTGCAGAGACAAGCAGAATTGATTTCCTTATCTCCTTATTAAGCGAATTTTGCCCAGTCTCGGGTCTGGTCAGAGGTGCCGGATCTCATTTGTACAGTAGGTCGGTTTCCTGCCACATTCATTACAGCATAATCACCCCCAAGTAGTAGCAGTAAATGAGATGATGACTAGGAGGGAGAAGCAGGAGAAGGGGTCCCGCCTTGAGGGAGCAATCTGAGGAGGAGGAAGCATGGGCAATATCCCACTGACCCTGCCTCAGCAAACCAAACTAAATAGCTCTCCATCACTCACCCCAGCTATGGCAAAGATAGCTCTCCTCTCTCCCATGCCAAGTCACTGTAGCCCACTCAGGTCTCACCTCCTCTCACAGACTTTGCAGTGTGGTGCAACATTTTCTTGTCTTGAGGGATCATCTTCTACACCCTACTGTAGAGAAAAACTGGCAAGACAGGTTCAGGAAGATTGAGAGAGTATGCCATGTGAGGATGATTTGAAGGATGCTTAGTCTAAAAAAAGAAAACTTAGAAAATAAATGATTCAATTCAATTCAACAAACATTAATCAAGCACCTAATGCTATATATTCTGCCAGGTGCTGGGGATACAATGGGAAAAATAAAATCATCTTTGCCCTCAAAGAGCTTTCATTCTACAAAGTAGGTACAAAATTTACATGGATAAGTAAATTCTAAACAATTTAAGGAGAGAAAGAACCTAGGAGAGGTTTGGAAAAGATAAATGACAGGTCAGAAACATGTTACTCTAAGAAGAAGGTGGCATTGGAGCTGAGCCTGGAAGAAAACTAAACATTCCAAGGAAAAGAAATAATATAATAGCTAATGTATATATGTATGTGTGTGTGTGTGTGTGTGTGTGTGTGTGTGTGTATAAATGCATTTACAAAAAGAGAGAGAAAGATACCTCTGATTGAGGTATCAGGCTAAACACTTTACATTGATCCTCATGACCATCTTGCAAGGTAGGTGCTCTTATTAGACCCATTTTACAAATGAGGAAATTGAGGCAAACAACAATTAATGTACTGACCCAGTATCACATACCTGAGAAGTGTCTAAGGCTTAATTTGAACTCAGGCTTTCCTGACTCTAGGTTCAGAACTTTATTCACCGGGGCCATCTAACTGCCTCATATATCCCAAACATGAACAAGCTGTGTAAAATCTTAGAGATAAGGGATGAAATGGTGAGTTTGGAAAAAGCTAGTACAACAGTTTGGTGAGAATATGCAGGACTGAGGTTACAAACAGTTGGTTGGAAGGGTGGTGATGCCCTCAACAGAGACTGGAGGGTTTAAGGGAAGAAGGGGATGAGGTCTGCTTTGGGCATGTCAAGTTTGAAATGGCAAGGATTCATCCCAGGGCAAGATTCCTAGAAGTCCATTGTCTATATGAAACTGGAGTTCAAAAGAGATATTATAGTGTGATTTGTGGATTCCATGGGGTGCATGGGAATGGATCCAGATGCAATATAGAAATAGGGGAGAGAAGAGAACCTAAAACAGAGTCTATAGGTAAACCTATGAGAAGGAGGCTTGATATAGCTGTTGATCTTAGTAAAGGAGAATAGTCAGAAAATAAAAAGATAGAATGGTATAAAGGATGCCCAGGGAGGAAATTGCATCCAAGAAGAAATGATAGCCTATGATGTCAAAAGCTAGTGATAAGTCCAGTAAAGATGGAATAGGAACTAGTCCAGTTATTTCACTGGTCTAGGGGAATCCAGGATAAACAAATTCCTTTTACCACTACAGGTTGGCACCTTCTTTCCTATTTATAATCTTAGAAAGCTGTCTAAGGCATCAAGAGGTTGAGTGATTTACCTAAAATGACAGAGCATAGTCAATTTGTATTAGAGGAAGAACTTGAACTCTTGGAATTGAGAACTGGAAAAAGGCCATCAGACTTAGCAGTTAAAAGTAGAATTATAACTTCTATTTAGAGGAAATAAAGGCAATTGGACCTTAATGAAAGAAGAGAAATATTGGGACAGCAAACAGAGACTAGAATAGAGTCATTGATCAAAGAATGATGGATTTTGCATGCAGTAGTAAAGGCCTAACTGGGATTAGATTATAAAAATTTGTAGCAAACCTGGGAGACAAGATTGAATAGGTATAATGAAGGCAGATGCTGACTATAACCCAGGGTTAGGGCTAAGCAAGGCATGAGTGTCAATAGGATAAGGGATGAAGAATGCAAAAATGGAGCCTGCATAGTTGCACTGGTTGACTGTAGGATCAAGGTTATGAAAGGAGGAACACTTCACACCCTATACAAAATAAGCTCAAAATGGGTACAGGATTTAGGCATAAAAAGTGATATCATAAGCCAATTGGGAGAACAAGGAATAGTTTACCTGTCAGATCTATGGAAAGGGGAGCAAAGCAGTTATGATCAAAGACTTAAAGAACATTATAAAATGCAAAAATGGATAATTTTATTACATTAAGTTGAAAAGTTTTTGCACAAATAAAACCAATGCAACCAAGATTAACAGGAAGACAGTAAATTGGGAAATAATTTTTAAAACTAGTGTTTCTGTCAAAGAACTCAGTTATAAAATATATAGAAAACTGATTCAAATTTATAAGAATGCAAGTCATCCCCAATTGATAAATGTTCAAATTCTCCAATAAAGAAATCGAAGCTATCTATAGTCATGAAAAAATGCTCTAAATCATCATTGATTAGGGAAATGAAAATTAAAATAACTCTCAAGAACCACATCACACCTATCAGATTGGCCAATATCATTAAAAAGTAAAATGATCAATGTGGGAAGGGATGTGGGAAAACCGAGACACTAATGCATTCTTGGTGGAGTTGTGAACTGATTCAATCTTTCTGAAGAGCAATTCAGAATTATGTCCAAAGGACAAAACTGTGCATACCCTTTCATCCAGCAATACCACTCCTAGGTCTGTATTCCAAAGACAGCATGCAAAGGATAAAAAAAACCCACATATACAAAAATATTTATAGCAACTTTTTGTAGTGGCAAAGAATTGGAAATTGAGGGGATACCCATCAATTGGGGAATGACTGAACAAATTGGAGTATATGAATGTGATAGGACACTATTGTTCTGTAAGAAACCATGAGGGACAGGACTTCAGAATAGCCTGACAAAACCTTGCATGAACTAATGCTGAGTGAAGTGAGCCAAACCAGAACATTATACACACTAACAGCAACGTTAGATTAGTGCTTTACATATATAATCTCATTTGAATTTACTCATTTCATCAGTGCAATAATGTCAGGGGAACAGTGAAGCCAAAATAGAGGAAGGGTACAAGGCATAGTGAAGATGAACAATCAGTTTAAGAGGAATGATATAGAGGGAAAGATGAAAGGAAAGAAGGTTAAGATCAGAGAGGGGGGACTTGAGTATTTTAGATCATGGTGGTACCTCAGTGATGGGTGATGGTGGATTTTAAAGCACACATTTGACAATGTCATTTCTTTTACAAGTGAACTCCAGGTGGCTCCCTAATATCTCTAGGATCAAATATCAACTCTTCCTATCTGGCATTTACAATTCTTTATAACCTGACACCTTTCTCTTTTTTCCAGTCTTCTAAGACCCTACTTCCCCATTCACTTCTTTGTGGTCCTGCCATATTAACCTATTTGTTGGTCTTCACACACAACGCTCCATCTCCTCTCTCCACACCTTCACATGTTTTCCTTCCTTACTTTACCTCTTAGAAACCCTGACTTCATTCAAGACTTAACTGAAGTGTTGCCTTCTAAAAGTGCTATTTCCCAGTCCCACTTCCCTCCCAGTTGTTAGTTCCTCCTCCTCTCAAATCTATCATTTATCTATTCCATGTTTCTTATATATAGAAACAGCTAAATTGTTCAGTGAAATGTGCTCTGAACCAGGAGTTGGGAAGTTCTGAGTTTAAATATAACCTCAGACTTTTGCTAGCTGTGTGGCCAGGGCAAGTCATTTAACTTCTGTCTGCCTCAGTTTTCTCAAGTATAAAATAGAGATAATAAAAGCAGCTACCTGATAGTGCTGTTATGAGGATGAAATGAGATGTTATTCATAAATTGTTTCTTTTTCTGTGATAGCATTTGGTAGGTGTTTAGTAAGTCCCCCCCTTCCCATCTTGTCTTAGATTACATCATCAATCAACATATATTTATTAATCACCTACTATGCTATGCTTGACTCTAGTGATATAGAAACAAAACTGAAATATGTCCTGCCCTCCTAGTGCTTAGAGTCTATTGAGGGGAACAAGAAGATTATTTGGGTGGAGGTACTAGCTCCCTTCTCAGGGACTGGAACCAAGGTGTTAGGACCGGAACCAAGGTTTGAAGAAAACTAGGGATTAGAATTTATCTGGTGATTTCAGAAATCCTAGGCTGGGTTTTCTCAGACCCTGGGCCTAGCAAATGCCATCTCCATGAGCAGGAGCCTAATCATCATCACTGACATTACATAAATGTACAAAGTGCTTTACATATATACTCTTATTTAATCTTCCCAGTAGCCCTTTGAGGTAGGTACCATGAGTTTTATTATCCTCATTTTATACATGAAGAAATGAAGTAATTTGAGTAACTTGCCTGTAGACTTATGGTGAAAAAATATCAGAAGCAGGATTTGAACCCAAGTTTTCCTGATTTCAAATCCAGTGTGCCTTCCTGTGTCCCAAAGTTACTCTATCACCTACCTGCCCTGCCTCCACCAGTGTGCTAGAAGGTCTAATAGGGAAATGGAGGACTAGGACATATGCTGCCTGGTGACATGATACCTCCACATATTGCAGAAAGTTTCAAGTCAAGGAGGCCTCCAAATCTCAGCCTTGAGAGAAACCCACTAAAAAAAACAATCAAGGAGCATTTATTAATCATCACGTAACATACGTATACTAGGGATACAAAGAAGAAGCTTATAATATAACAGTATCAGTGAAGAGAGGTAGAAAAGGCTGCCAACAGCAGCCACCACCTCCACTCCTGGCTATAGGCTCAGGACCAGTAGAGTTCCAAACCCAGTTCCTGAGATGGGCCAAGACTGGAGCATTTACTCTTCCTGATCCATTGGTGGTGGTTCCCATTCCCTAACTAGCTGGGCAAGTAGCCAAATGGTCCTCCATTGTTCATGATGGCTATTGCCAAGTATTTGAAGAGCTGACAACTGGAAAGGGATTAGCTTCATCCTACTCAGTCCAAGAGGTCAGAGTAAGCAATAATGAGAGGAAACTTCAGAGACCTAGATTTAAGTTTGATGTCATAGAAACCTTCCTCTTAATTGGAGTTCCAAAAGTGAAAGTAGCTGCTTTAGAAGAATGTGGGTTTTCCCCTCACTGAAGCTCTTCAAGAATGAGATGAATAACCATTTACTGAATCATACACAGAGGGGTCACAGATTTTGAACTAAGTGTCCAAGAAAAATTACGTGACTCCCCAAGATCACAGGGGTAGGATCGTGAAAAGATTCTAACTCCAAATTCAGTGTTCTTGCCAATCCTTGTTTTCAAAGGAATTCTTAACCAGGTCCTAGTTAAATTCAATGGCCTTCTGTGCTCTGGATTCTTATGCTAGTGGCAATCTTGAATCTGACCTCTCTAAAGTATCAGCCCCATCTACTAGAAAATGGATAGAAGAACTCTAGCACTATCTGCTTTGTGGTGGTATTTTTTAAGTGTGTATAGAGTTCTTATAGCTCTAGGGGGAGAAGGGAACAAGCATTTATTGAATACTTACTGTATGCTAGGCACTGCCAAGTACTTTACAAATATTATATAATTTGATCCTCTCAACAAGTTTCTGCAGTAGGATCTATTATTATAATACCCATTTTATAATTGAGGAAACAGACCAACAGAAGTCAAATGACTAGTCCAGGGGCACACAGTAAGAATTTGAGCCATTTTTTAACTCAAATCTTCCTGACACTAGGCCCAGCACTCATCCATTATGCCACTTACCTTCCTCTATATAAATGTTAAATAATTATAAATCTATTGTAAGTCTACCTGCCCAACAGGCATTACCCAGTGGAAACTCTGCCTTGAACAATGGTATCTTCTATTTTTTATTTTTGCAAGACAATGAGGTTAAGTGACTTGCATAAGGTCACACATCTGGGTAATTATTAAGTGTCTGAGGCCGAAACTCAGGTCCTCCTGACTCCAGGAATCTATCCACTCCAGGACTCTATCCACTGCACCACCTAGCTGCCCCACAATGATGTCTTTTATCAGTTAGACCATAAACTCTCCAAAGACAGAGACAATGTCATTTATATGGTCTGTACCTTGTGTGTGTGTTCTGAGTGACTTTATATACCCATTATCTGTTTAGTGACTATTGTATGATGATGGATGTTAATAGATGATGTTGGATGGATGTTGGATGATGATGATGGATAATGATGAATGATGATAGATGATGGTAGATGATGATGGATGGATGTTGGATGATGATGGATGAAGATAGATGATGTTAGATGATGATGGATGATGATGGTTGAACATAGACTGTGTCAGATGATGATGGATGATGATGGTTGAACATAGACTGTGTCAGATGATGATGGATGATGATGGTTGAAGATAGACTATGTTAAATGATGGATGGAAGTTGGATGATGATGGATGATGATGGATGAAGATCGATGATGGTAGATGATGATGGCTGAAGATAGACTATGTTAAATGATGATGGATAGAAGTTGGATGATGATGGATGATGATGAATGATGATGGATGATGGTGGATGATGATGGATGAAGAGATGATGTTAGATGATGATGGATGATGATGGTTGAAGATAGACTATGTTAAATGATGATGGATGGAAGTTGGATGATGATGAATGATGATAGATGATGATGGATATTGGATGGATATTGGATGATGATGGATGGTGATGGATGTATGTTGGATGGATGATGATAAATGATGATAATTGATGATGACTAATGATGACAATGATGATGATGATGATGATGATGATGATGATGATGATGATGATGATAGTATTGATGACAGTGAGCAATGAGACCTCTGGAGTTCTCTGGAATTGGAATGAGACAGGGGTGGTAAACTGCCATATTGTAAAAACAGAAGCAAGAGTCTCCCCTAGTCTCCCTCCTTCTCATTTTTCATCCTATTCTACGCCAATATGGTGAGATGGTTTCTTTTCTCTGAATTGAGGCCCATACATTGGAACAGGAAGGAAAAGGGCAAAAAAATTGCAAAAAAAAGCAACTTTCTCCTAAAGGCCCTCACAGGAGCTGAGATCTATCGATTATGGAGATACACTCAGTTCTTTCCTCCAAAAGAAAGTTTCAGGGATCCCAGAGGTCAGAGGATGAAATATTACTTGGTGTAAATCTTTTTCTTTTGAATTCACCTACGCTGAATGGCACCAAATAGCTAATCTTGTTTTAGGTGTTTGACACAATTCAGAGAATTGTTAGGCCCTATCTTTTAGAAACTTGCTGCCACGGTCCCAAAGCTCAGACTTCATACTCATATGGTGCTTGGGCCAGATATGGCCATCTGATCCCAGGGAATGTCAAATATTTTTAGCAAAAGAATTTTTAACCTAATTTATTAGAACAAAAAAGTCTCTATATCCTTCCCTACCTCCCCAGAGTAGTAGTAGGCCAGGCATAGTTACCACATTTTTCTAACGTGGTAGGAAAAGCAATGAATTTAAAAGCAAAGGACCTGGATTCAAGTACTGAATTTGTTTCTCATTACCTTTGGTAGAGGGCAGCTAGGTGATACAGTGGTTAGAACACCAAACCTGGAATCAGGATGACTCATCCTCCTGAGTTCAAATCTGGCCTCAGATACTTACTGTATGATCCTGAACAAATTATTTAATCCCATTCGCCTCAATTTCTTCATCTGTAAAGAGAGCTGGAGAAGTACATGACAAATCACTCCAATATTTTTGCCAAGGAAACTCCAAAATGGTGTCAAAGAGAGCTGGACATGACTGTAAAATAACTGAATATCAAGAGCAACAAGGAATAAACTATTTAAATTTTCTTGACTTCAATTTCTTCATCTGTAAAACAAGGACTAGATAATTTCTAAAGTTTACTCAAGTTCTATCTTATGATTCTGTTGTACTGGGGAGGGTCATAAGTGAGCACAGAATTTTTATTTGTAAAACTTCACACATATTTCTTTTCATATGCATAGTGAACTACTTGTGCAGAACTACTTACACTGCAAGATGTTTACCTATGTGCCATCTAGCTGCTAGGATCCTCAGCTGCACTCCCCCTCTTCCAGTCTTGTACCTTCTCTTGGTGAATATCATCATTGCATCGTTGTGGATACCCCTGCATTGGGGAGAAACATGAGCTCTCAGTCTTGGAACCAGTCCCTGTTAAGAACTTAGTGAGTTGTTAGAAATCTGACAGAAGTATTGACTCCCCTTGTCAGCCAGCAGAGAAGAATGAGATGCTTGGAGCATGACACCACCAGCAAAAGGGCTGTTGCTTTGTTATCGATTCCCCTAATGAAAAATGCAACATGAGGGGCAAGAAAATTTGCCAAAACAGAAAGAAAGAAGGCTCAAGTAGCCCTATTCTTAAGGAGCCAGGAATAGAACACCTACTTCCTAGAGGCACTAAGATAGGGGAAAGACAATTAGTCACCAAGTCAAAAATATGTAAGTACAGTTGAATCACCTGTACTTACAGTCAGAAAGACCAGAATTCAAATCTCGCCTCAATTTCAAGAGGCAAGATAACTCTGTCTGACCTTGTATAAATCATTTAACTTCTTACCCCTGGTTTTCTCATCTATAAAATGGAAACAAGAATAGCATTTACCTCACAGAGTTGTTGCAAAGATGAGATAAAAAATTTAAAGTGCATTGCAAAACTGAAGATATTTTATAAAACTTAGCTATTAGTATCAGAACACCTTGGGTTAAAGGCCCAGTCAATTCCATCTCTCTGACCTTCACTTCCCTCCATCACGATGAGGGATGTTAATAGTGAACTAGCTGCCATTCAGAGAACTAGTATGAGAACCAAATAACTAGTATGAGGACCAAATAAAATAATATATGCAAACAGATATAGAAAAAACTAACTGTAAAGTTCTATATAAATGTGAGCTATGTGGGTACTGATTTCTCAAACATCTCAGCTTTCCAATACAGAGACTTCCCGCCCCCCTCTGGATTCATTTGAAATATGCATCTTGTTTGGGACCCACAGAGGCTGATGGACAGGGAGGGAAACCTCTGGTGGCTAAAAATATCCCCTGACTTACTGACTCTGACCTCAGCCCAGTCCTGAGCAGAGGGTTTCATGGCAAATTATGGATTTAAAACTGGTGATGAATCTCCATTACAGCATGAAATGAGAAAGGAAAATGCCACTACATGGAAGCCTTCCCCTGGGTAGTGGCAAGGCAAAGGAAGAAGGTTGTGTTCAGAGGGAATAAAGAGGGAGAAGCAGAGAAAAAGACAGAAAAAGATGTAGAGGTAAGGGGTGAGACCAGGAGCTGCAGTCACCCCCTCAGCCTACTTTATCACACATCAGCAGGCAGAGGACAGAGGAATTCATTTGCTAGGCATTCTAATCAACTCATTGCTCTTGCTGTAGTTTTTTTTTTTGTTTTGGTTTTTTTGTTTTTTTTTTTTTTGGCAACCAAAAGCTTTGTGAT
Source organism: Macrotis lagotis (assembly GCF_037893015.1). NCBI lineage: Eukaryota > Metazoa > Chordata > Mammalia > Peramelemorphia > Peramelidae > Macrotis > Macrotis lagotis. Next base: position 755,420,430 of record NC_133658.1, read on the forward strand.
TCCATTTAACTGTAGGAACAGACCAAGCACTTTCTCAGGCCTGAGGAACAGTGACTGGGTGAAGCAGACATTGCTGCTTCTCTGGTCAAAGTGGAGACTGCCCAGCTGCTCCAGAGATAGCATCCCCACAAAAGCCAAGGTGGTCACAAGAGGGCAGGCTGCAGGATTTGGTGGTCTTCCTTAGTGTCCCATGTTGGTAAAAATATAAATGAGAGGGAACGAAACAAAAGACACACACACACACACACACACACACACACACACAGATCTGAGGTTTGTTTTTTTTTTTTTTTGCAAGGCAAATGGGGTTAAGTGGCTTGCCCAAGGCCACACAGCTAGGTAATTATTAAGTGTCTGAGACCGGATTTGAACCCAGGTACTCCTGACTCCAGGGCCAGTGCTTTATGCACTATGCCACCTAGCCGCCCCTGGTTCTCTCTTTTTAATAAATCCAAACTCTAGATCTGTAGAGGTAATGGGCTCTCTGTTGGAGCTGCCACCAGTCTTTCTCCTCTTCCTAGTCCCTTTTCTTCTTCTTCTTCTTCCTCCTCATCCTCCTCCTTCTTTCTTCTTCCTTCTTCTTCCTCCTCTTTCTTCATATTCTCCTTCTTCTTTCCTTCCTCCTTTTCCTCCTTCTTTTCTATCTCCTTCTTTTCCTTCTTATTCTCCTTCTTCATCACACATACACATTCACATATGACTACAAACCCATATAGTTCTTTCTTGCCCAAAGGAAGAATTAATCCTTGGGCAAGTCACTTAACCCCATTGCCTTGCAAAAAATAAATAAATAAATAAACGAAAACTTCTCTAACCAAAGGAAGAATTAAAAGTCTCCTTCCCCTAAAAAGACTTAGAAAAAGTAGAGTTGAAACAAAGCTTTACTATATAATCAAGGGAAGAAAGTACATCAAACAAAACTAAGTACAACAATGATCAGATGTTACAAAAGCATAGAGGTGTTAATTCATTTTGTTCTGCCATACTGTGTCTTCCCACATGAGGCAAAGCAACCATCTAACTTTTCTCACTCCTTTCTTTCCCTCCCCTTTATAAAAGAGCACAATGAACAAAAGGTTGGAGCAAATTTCCTTATACCCACCAGATTATAGCAGTAGATGATTCAAAAATTGTGAGAATTCTGGAAAAGAAACACACAATTTGGGGGCAGCTAGGTGGTGCAGTGGATAGAGCACTGGCCTTGGAGTCAGGAGTACCTGGGTTCAAATCCAACCTCAGACACTTAATAATTACCTAGCCGTGTGGCCTTGGGCAAGTCACTTAAACCCATTGCCTTGAAAAAAAATCTAAAAAAAAAAAAAGAAACAAGAAACACACAATAACCCTTCTCAATAAGGTAATATTATTACTTAAAACATTTGGAATATATCCCAGGATCCCTACTATCCTTTGCCCAGGATGAGGGAGGAAAAGCCATTTCCTTACTCTCCAGAACAGCAGAGATGACATTCCAGCAGTCTCTATAGCCAGAACCCTCTTCCTAACACTATGAAGATAGATGTAGTGCAAAAGCTGTAGAACCTGTGGTACCTTTGAGGCAGCTAGGTGGCTTAGTGTAGAAGTGCTGGATTAGGAATCAGAAAGGTCCAAATTCTAATCTTGCCTCAGACACTTAGTAGCAAATCATGTTACCTTTCTGGACTTCAGTTTCCTTTTCTATACAACAAGGACTTTAGACTCAGTGGTCTTTTAGGTCCCTTCCAGCACTAAATCTGTGATCCAATGACCTACCTCACTGTGTTGTTATAAAAATGAAATAAAATAATGTATACAAAATACTTTATAAACTATAAAATACTGTAGCAATAGCAATTCTTTTTAATAAATGTTCTAAGACAGGTAGTCTGTGCTAGTAAATGTTTAACAACCAGCTTTCATGGATGAGGGGTGGAGTGTGTCAATGCCTTATACACTTTTTAAGTTTAATGTGGATTATTAGCATTTTCTCGACTTCTTGTGTTTAGAGTATCAGTCAACAAAACAATAAATCAGTTTCCTAAGTGTAAATGCTCATACTGTAAATTTAATAATATACTCTCTGGTTTGAGACTCCTTGGGCATAGAGAGAGGGACAAAAATTGGACCTGTGTTTTCATTAGCATAGGGAACTCCTAGATGAGGTAATTCCTTCTATACACATCAGCACCTGCTTTGAAACTTAGAGATTTGCTTAGAACATTGAAAAGTTAATGACTTGGCCAGGTTCACAGAGCCAGAGGCAAGATTTGAAACTAGTTCTTTATCCACCATGGAAGTGGGTTAATATAATCTAGCATATGTGGGCTGATGTTTATCTGATGAAAACAGTCATACTTTTCAGTGCAATAGCAACCAATATAACCTTGAGTTGCCAAGAAGAGATTCATGGTTCAAACCTTCCTTTAGTTGGACAACACTATGAATTAAACATTTAGTGTATACATAAATTTTTGTTAGTCATTGAAGAAATACAGAGAAAAGAGAAAATATTATCTGTGTTCTTGGGGAGGTTACAATAATCTGAGGGAAATAAGACCCATATACATTAAAAAAAATAGAACCCATACATGTCTACTGTGAATGGCATTGTCCTGATCAACATTTTTTTGCCAATAACATAATCAGGATATTATATCCAAATCCCAATGTAAACTCTATGGCACCATTTGACTGGTGACTTACTTGTGACACCATTCCTATGAAACTAACTGCCCCCCATAGTGTTATTTCACCTAACATCATCCTTTGATTAATGATGTCAGGTTAATTGACAGGACTACAGATGTTTAGCCTGAAAAAGAGAAGACTTGGGGGGGGGAGGGAGATATCATAGACAGATCCAAATCCTTGAAAAGTGGACAGGAATTAAGCATTCTCTTTTGATTTAGGGATTAAAGCTAGGATCAATGAATAAAAGTTATAAGAAAGATTATCAGAACAAAACATGGGGGTGGCTAGGTAGCACAGTGGATAGAGCACTGGCCCTGGAGTCAGGAGTACCTGAGTTCAATTCCAGCCTCAGACACTTAATAATTACCTAGCTATGTGGTCTTGGGCAAGCCACTTAACCCCATTGCCTTGCAAAAAACCTAAAAAAAAGTAAAAATTTTCTAGGAATTGGAGTTGCCTCAATAGTAAAAGAATATGCTTCAAAAGATAGAGTTCCCTGATACTGGATGTATAATAAGGACAGCTCGTTCATAGGAAGAAAGGAAGGAGAGGAGAGGAGAAAAAGGAAGTTGGAAAGAAAAGAAAATAAATATATATTGTAAAGTGCTAAGGACTTTATAAGTATTATTGCCTTTAATCCTCCCAATGACCCTGAGTAATAAATGCTATTCTTTTTCCCATTTTGAATTTGAGGAAACTGAGGTAAACAGAGGTTAAGCCACATGCCAAGGATCACACAACTAGGAAGTATATGAGGCTAAATTTGATCTCCGATCTTCCTGACTCTAGAGCCAGTATTCTATTCATTATTACACCCTTCTGCCTCCAAAATCAATCAATCAATCAATGCACAAGCATTTATTAAAGACTATGATAGGTACTGGAGATATAAGTACAAAGGAAAAATATATGTGGCAGAAATCCAACTTGCTTCTTTAAACTGTCAAGTCATTTGTAAGTTTATGAAAGGAAAATAGGTTACCCCCTTATTTGGTTGATAGAGAGGAAGAATCAGTTTGTCTTGGGAGGTGGCATATAGAGGTATGGTAGCAGTTGTCCCAACTTAAGGAGATATAACAAGATTAGGATAGAGAGAGGCAGAAGATTTGGGGGGGGGGGGAATGCCACCAGTTAGTTACAGTTGTGAGAGTTTCTTCCTTCTTAGAAACTTCATCATTCCATCTTTGAGGACTATTGTAGCAGACTTTTGTACCCTGTGGGAAGCTGGGGTCAGACAACACCAAGACCCTATGACTTTGAACCCAACAATAGTAACTTCCTCTAGCTGTATTAAACCATACATGTAACATATTCTGATGGGGATGTTGAAATGAGTTGGAAGTAATCATGAAAGTTAGAAAGAATCATATGGCTCTTTCTGGAAGAGAAAGATTTGAAGCAGCCTAGAGGAAAGATGGGTATACAAGTTTTGTTTTTTAAAAATGCAAAAGTGGGAGCAAGCAAACCATGAATGTAGGGGAAAGTCAGTTTGCCTAAAAATAAAAAAAATACAGGTCAGGTAATACTAAGAGATAGCAGCAATTAGATTAGGAGGTGGCTGATAGACTGATAGAACACAAAATCTTAAGAGTTGGAGAGAACTTAGAAATCATCTTGTCCAATTTCTAACAAATTAATAAGAGGAATAATTAGTAGGAGAGCATGAAGCTCATACTTGAGTATGAATTTAAATATTAAAAATAATAGGAAGTTGGGGACAGCTAGGTGGCACAGTAGATAGAGAACCAGCCCTGGAGTCAGGAGTACCTGAGTTCAAATCCGGTCTCAGACACTTAACAATTACCTAGCTGTGCTGCCTTGGGCAATCCACTTAACACTATTGCCTTGCAAAAAAAAAAACTAAAAATAATAATAATAATAGGAAGTCAAACCACTTTGGGCAGCCAGGTAAGAGCAGAAAGGATAATGAGAAGCCAATAGGCTATAATCCTTCATCCCAAAGGGAGTTATTCCCATGAAGAATCAAGATAAGTTTTGATGAGAGAGTTGGAATTGGGTTGAATTAATACTTTAGTAATGAGAAATTTGTATGGTTTCAATAGATTTCTACAGTGTCTTTTCCTGAAACCCCTCACAGGATGTATAATAGAAAGAGCTGAGATAGAATGAGAGATGAAGAAAGACAGGTAAAGAAAGACAAACATGGCAAGAAACAACTTGGAAGGTGCTAGACTAGTCATAAATCAGCCAGATAGTACTCACTCCAAATTTGGCTAAATGTGGGGAAGATTTTTAAATACATCAATAGACAAAGATCCAAGAGGTAGGCAGAACCAGGGCCCAGCAAAGGTTTGGGGAAAAGGAACTAACATTCTGAGGTCAGATCCAACAGAAAGTAGGAGGCAGCAATGGAGTTTCAGAAGAACATGGCTGATAAGAGTTCTCATGAGAGTTCAAGGAAAGCTAGCTAGATTTATTATCTTTGATCTCATTTCTTACCTAGCCTTTATTCATTAAATAAGTATTGCCTCAGACTAAGTGAGACTAAGAAAGATCATAATTTAGAAAGGTTGCATCCTAGGCCATCACCAGTATTCTTAACTTTTGTCTTGCCACTGGATTTCTATGACTCTGGAGGAGAGACTGACTTAGTTCTGCCTCTCTGAAATCCAATTCATACACAAGTCATCATACTATTGAGGTCATTGGACCTTTTCAAGAACTAAGGACAAACAACAACTAGAACTAGCAAGTTCCTTATGATCAAAACTAAGGCAGTTAATTTTGGTAGTACTCAGTATACATCACCCTTTTATATAAATAAGTTATAATTTGCTCTTCCCTTATAAATAAAAATCCCTCTTGCCCTCACTATGTGTTGGCTGGTAGTAGGGACCTGGGGAAAGGGAAAGTATTTTCCCTATTCAGGAATGTTAATAATGCACTGACTTTCATCCTGATAGACTTACCATCATGGAAGCATGTGCTTTGAGTTGTTTGCCCAGAAGTGGGGATGAGTTGTGGAATATTAGAACTAGAGAGATTATGAATTATCTATTAGAGTGCCATCATTTTAGTAATGAGAAATCAAATCAGAGAAGTAATGTGATTTACTCAAGGTCACACTGGTCAAAGTCAGGAATTATATTAAGATCTTCTTACTATACTTCCAAGTAGAGGCTGAAATGGGAACGGAATAAGCATTTATAGTGTCCATTCGGTATTAGGCTATCCTATGTGCTTTACAAATATTATTTCATTTAAATCTCACTACCATCCCCAGGGGTAGCTATGTGCTATTATTCTCATTTTAGAGTTGTGGAAACTGAGTCAAACAGAGGTTAAGTGACTTGCTAAGAGTTACACAGCTAGTAAATGTCAGAGACCAGATTTAAATTCAGGTCTGCCAATTTCCAGGCCCAGTACTAAATCACCAACTTCCCGAAAAGGAGATTAACTATTCAATATGCCAGAGAACCTTGAGCTTCACACTGGTCAGGGTTTAATTGAATATAGAAGTGTTATGGGACAAGTTAGCCCTTTTGAAACAGGTTTAAATATAATCCCTGCCTCAGGAAACCCATGGATTCTATGAGATCTCAGAGTGTGCTGGTAGTTCCCCAGTAACTCCCTGAGCACCTTTACCTCAATAAACATCATCAAAGGAGATAACACAACTCTAGGTATGAATGGCAAGTCCAGAAGCTGCCCTCATGAAGCTTGCCAGCTTTAGATAAGATAGGAACTAGTTTTTAAAGTCCCCACTCAGTTGCACCCACTTTCCACCTCCATTCAGAAGCTAGAGTCCCCAAATCAGCAGTGTCCATTTTCCATTCCATTAAGTCTCATTATCTGGGGATTGACTGCTTGCTTTCTTCCCAGCCACAATGAACCCTCTCAATTATGCTGGTCCTTTCCATGAGTATTTACTTTTGTAGGAGGTTCATAGGAACCCACAAACATGCAGCTATTTCCTGCTCTCCAAAATAAATAAATAAATAAGCTTGTAGCCCGGAGAAGCTGGCTTCCAAAAAACTGTCACATTTTCACAAGTCGATCAAGGTGTTTGCAAATGTTTATATAAAAGCAACAGTTTTCCATATGCAAATATGTCAAGAATAACATTGGCAGCTGAGAAGGCACAGGGTGCCAAAAATGCGGCTGGAATCACAGATGTGGCAGAAAGGAAACAGGGGGAAAACCCTGCTGGACATGCTATTGGGTCTGACTCTACTACCAGTGTCCATGCCCATACCTTTGATTGCTGACATGGGGGAAAGAGGATGAGACTTCTTTTTCTCTACCCATTCTCCTATTCTCTGCTGAAGAAGTCACTATGTGATATATGGGCTTAATTGAAGTCTTGAGAAAGAGGGAAGTAGTGGCCAAGTAGGCAGAACTAAACCCCAATCCTTAACCCTCAGGGTAGAGAGAACTGGACATAAAATGAGGGAGTGGAGGGAGGAATCACTAAGGTATGATTTGCTAGACCTAGCCTAGGCTGCAAAGACATATGAGGAGCAATGTGGTGTAGTGGATAAAGCCTTGGACTCAAGAATAAAGGCATTCAAATCTTGACTCTGGTGTTTGCCAGCTTTGTGACCAAGACAAATCATTTACCTCTTCTGTAAAATAAGCAGGTTGGATTTAATGGACTCTAAAGTCACCTCTATCTCTAAATCTACAATCCAGTGTGGGTTTTCCTCTTTCTCCTTTTAGTACTGAGTCAGAGAAGCTTCTTAGAACAGCCTTGATATCAGATCTGTAAAGCATCTAACCCAACCCCCTCATTTTACAAGTGAGAGAAAACTAAAGACCTGGAATGGATGATATGATTTATTCAAATCAATGCCAGAACTTGAACAAAACCCAGGCTTACTGTTTTCCAGACTGTCCAGTTTGCCACAGTGCCTCTTAGTGAAAATGTGACATCTGTTCCTACCCACTTCTGACCACATGCATTTTGGTCCTATTGGATATGGGATTTGGTCATGGTCTTTCTCTGGGATGTCTGGAACATCCTCCATTTCCAACTTGGTTCTGCCCTTAGAATGGAGATTCATTGTTCCAGTAGTCTCTGCATTGGTTCTGGCTTCCACCCACCCCCAATTCCCTGAGTTTTATCTTATTGGCACATTTTAAAATCTTCATGACCCATCAAGAATAATAACCAGCCCTGACTGGGTTCTTACACTCTACACACAAATTGGATCTAGGTAGCTAAGATGGAGAAGCAATAGAATCAATGTAAGATTTAGAGTCCTGAGTTTGAATCTTTATTTTGCCATGTACTATCTATGGTATCTTATGAGAACTATTCCTTGATCAACTTGTAAAATGTAGACTAGGGGCTTAATATGCTATTTTGGGCAGAGACAGAGATAAAGAGTCAAGACAGAGAGAGAGAGAGAGAGAGAGAGAGACAAAGAGATAGAGAGAGATATGATTACCTCCCCAAGGTAAACACTCATGGATGGGACCAGAATAATTGAGAGAATTCAGTGTGACTGAGACAGGAGCAAGCAATCAATCCCCAAATAATAAGATTCAATAGAAAAGAAAAAGGACATTGTTGATCTGGGGACATTAGCTTCTAAAGGTGAGGTGGAAAGTGAGTTCAGGTAGCAAGAGTGAGGGAGAAAAATAAGGGGAGAAACAGATGAAATGTTGATAGCTACAAAGCACAGAGATGTTCCTTTTTTTTCTAGTTGGTGCTGACCCAGCTCCTAGGCAATAGAGAGACATGAAGTCAAAGAAGTTCCAAGTATAAATCTCACCTCAAATACTACTAACTACATGAACCTGGGCAAGTCACTTAACCTCTCTCAGTCTCAGTTTCCTCATTTGTAAGATCAGTATAATGATAGCACCTACCTCCTAGGGTTGTTGCGAAGATCAAATGAAATAACAGAGTAATATATGAATGTCAGTTCTTATTACTATTGTGCCCAATACCAACCCCCATGGTTGCCTTTGTTTTTCCTCCTTTCCCATTCTCTTTCCCATGCACTCCACAAGTTTCTAATCCCCCCTTCTATTATTCCTGCTGCCCTCTTCATCCAAGGGGAAGAAAAAAAACTAGCTTATCTACCTAGAAGACAAGTCTTTGGGTTTTTGTTTTTGTTTTTTATCAACATACAAATCTTATCTGGACTGGTTCAGGTGGAAAGAGTGAGGGAGAAAAATAATTAAGAGAGAGACAGGTGAAATGTTGATGTGGTTATTACTTAAGTACCTCTAAGCTCTTAGTTTATGTTTTTACAATAGTGACACGCAACAAGGGGGAGCTCAGCTGTGCCGATTATCTAAGCCACACACCCGCTCACCCCACCTCTCTGCCACCCATAAATCTTATTAAACGGGTTCCGATGGCAAGACAGAAATATAATTAAGGCGAAGGTGGGTGAAATGTTGATGTTATTACTATAATGCAGCAGACTGTTTAGTTTCTACACTGATGAAATGCAACCAGGGGGAAATCAGTTTTAAAGATTACCTTTCCAAAGATGCAAATGGGAAGGCCAAAAGCAGGGACTCACTAAGGAAACTGCATCCAACTAGGAAACATTTTAAAGTCTGTGCCAGTCTCTTAGGGGCTTTTAAGACCACAATTTACCTTTTGACTGCATTCTATTTTCTCCCAAATCCTTTATTTTCCACTTATTTACTGACTGGAGACTTGGCACCAAGAAAAAAATTTTTTAAAATAAAACAAAAAGAGTGATTCTCTAGCCGCTGGTCTTAAAAATCTATAGAAGGAATGATTCTCTGGAGAGAGGTTATTTTAGCTCTCACTGTGAACCAGTTCTTAATTGAATTGTTTTCTCCTCTTGAGATGTTGCAACCTGCAAATGACACAGGTCCTCACTTCCTCCCACTGGAGATACCCAGCCCTCCTAAATCATGACCTTAAGAGGGTATCTTTGCCCTACTTAGGTCAAGCACAAGATGGGCCTCATCTTTCTTGCTTGAAAGGATATCCCAGGTGCCAGGTCCTTGGGCATAGTATGCTAGTGGAGGGTGTCGATAATTCTCTTCATTTTGATGATTCAAGAATTGATAGTGTACCTTATCTGTCTCCAACACAATTATAAATTGTGATAATAACAAAAAATAAAATATATAGAAATATCTCACATTTCTATAAAACTTTAAAAAATCACTTTCTTCACAGCATTTTTGTCACATTGTTAGTGCCCAGTATCATAATCTCCTATTTGAAGATGAGGAATTTAAGCTGGAGGTAAAAATGACTTGTCCACAAAAACAGAAATATGATATCCAAGATTCAAATCCAGATCTTACTCCCATATTCTGTGCCCTTTTCCTTGAACTACACCACCACAATGAGACTGGTCCCTACCTACAAGAAGTTTACATTCTAAACAAGGAGACAAGACTAACACATTTTATTGCATATAGACAAAACTAACATGTGAAATAGAGAATTATACATAACAGAGTACTTTTCTATACTTTATAGAAAAACACTAGGAGAGCTCTATGAAGAGGCCTAAGGGACCTCTCAAATTGTATGGCTCCCACAGGACTCAGATCCCTCCTCCCGGGCTGGTCCTTGGAGTCTTATCCAGAATATCTTCTTTGATTCTTCCTATAGCATGAGGCCCAGCTGCTTGACCTACCATAGCTTTCTCATACTCATGCTTCTGCCTAGAATGTCTCTTTGGATGGCCATTCATTCATCCTCCTTCCTCTCCCTGAATTGAACCACCTAGGAAGATTTAGCAAGGATTTTATTTACAAAGAAAGAACAAAGTTTATACCATACACTTCAGGTACAAAAACTCAGCATGCTCTGAAATTAACAGATAAGTGTATCTGGCTTTTACTAAAGTTCCTAATCCCAGCTGGTTTTATCCTGAATTCTGTACAGCCACAGTCCCAGCTACTAGGAGGCTATAAAGCCTATATGTGAAAGAAGTTCCTTCTCTCTCTCTCTCTCTCTCTCTCTCTCTCCCTCCCTCCCTCCCTCCTTAACATACTCCACCACCCTCATGAATCAGCAAGAGTCTAATGTCCTGTCAGGAGATAAAAAAAAAATGATACCTGTCAATTATTGGTAGCTACATGAGTCCTCCACCCAAACTATCATTTTGTTAAAACATTAGAAATGGATGAGATCAATATAAACCACAGTTGTCGGTAAAGGTTTCATGGAACAAGAGAGATTTGAAATGAGTCTTAAAGGAGGGTTAGAATTTAGACAAAAGGATCAGTTCTATAAATAATAGAGGGAGGGCAAGTCCCTTTTCTGCAAAGCTCTATTTCAATTCTTGATAGGAAAGGTTAATTTCTTGTCTCCTGACCCACTCCACACCCTTCTGTGCTGCCCTAATGACCCTTCACACACACACACACACACACACACACACACACAGGGTTTTCATAGGCTCACAGATTTAGAGCTAAAAGGAATCATCTTCTTAGAGGTCATTACATCCAAATCTCTCTTTTACATATGAGGGACTGAGACTCCTAGAAGCCAGGTCATAAGTAGCTATGGCAAGATTGGAACCCAGATCTTCCCAACTCCAAATTCAGAGCACTCTTCACTATCCCATTCCAATCTCTCTATTCATTCCTAGAAGCAAAGCTTAGACATCCTTTGCCATCCTGCTCAACACAACTTGTCCCTCTCTTCTATGGAAATACTAAGGAACATAGAAAGGAGCAGAAAGGTCCAATAGACTCTGAGTGTTTCCATGCAGTCCATCATTCTAAACCTGCTAGACTGACTTACCACAGTTTGAAAGAAAGAGTTACCTGGAATGGGTCCGCAGCCTTAGCAGTTCCTTACAGGACCTGTCACAAGCACTACTATCCCAGAAACTGGATATACAGATAACAAAATTAAGACTCTGCCCTCAAGGATGTTGCTTTCTACTGGGGCATTTAATATGTTCCCAAGTAAGGAAAATGCAGAATAGATACAAAATAGATACAAAGTTTTGTTTTTATTGAGGGGGTGGGGGGGAACTGTAACAATTGGAAGAAATGGGGAAGAATTTTGTGAAGGAAAGGGTACTTGAGCTTTGCCTTGAAGGGAGATGAGATTTAAAAGGCAGAGGTATGCAAAGGCATGAAAGCAGATAGGATTTCATGCACAGTGAATATAGCAAATAGACTCCTTTGACTGGATAAGAAAATGAATGAGAAGGATTAATATATAATCAGCCTAGAAACAGTGGTTGAAGCTAAATTGTAAATATGCTTGAAACACCAATCAAACAAGTTTGTATCTTATCCTAAAGGCAGTAGGCAGTCACTGAAGTTTCATGAGCTGGCATATGATATAAACTTATACTTTAGAAATGTCAATTCAGCAGTGAAGGATTAATTAGAAGAGGGAGAGATGAGATGCAAGGAACTTTTAGGAAGTAGTGTAATGGTCCAGGCAAAGGATGATGAGAGAAGGCCTGGATTAGTGTGGTTGAGGTGTAAATGCAATGAGGAGCACTAATAAGAAAGATGTTGAGCAGACAAAATTGTCAAGACTTGGCAAGATTGGGTGTGGGAGGTGAGAATAAAGAGTTGAGAGCAACAACTCAAACCATGGTGATTAAGAGATGATCTGGCAGTGCCTTTACTAGAAATGAAGAAGTTGGGATGGTATGAGCTAAGAGGAAAAGATCATTAGTTTTGTTGGATACATTAAGTTAGAAGTGTCTATGATTACCCAGTTTGAAATTTCTTTTAAGTAGATGGAGATGATAGAACTAGAGTTCAGAGGAGAGTTTAGATCTGGATATCTATAAGATTTATCTTCATAGTTGAATCCTTTGGAACTGATGATATTTCAGAGAGAACACAAGAAGAGAGAAGAAAAGAGAAATACCTAGGAGACGACGAAGCTTAGGGGAGTGAGATGTGTACAGTAATTCTCCAAGGGAAATTAAGAAAAAATGAATGCCCACATAAGAAAAGATAGTAATGGATCACTATCATGAAGATCCAGGGAAAAGAAAATATCCAGAAGAAGGGAATGATTCACAGTGTCAAACCCTATAGAGAAGAATGAAGACTGAGAAAATACCATTCCATTTAGTAGATCTCTTAACAGATCTAGATCTTTTGTTATCTAGATGAAATTTTAGGAACTCTCAGTGACTATGGGGTGATCATTCTAAATATCAGATATCATTGTTCAGTAAAAATATGGGAATGACTGTCAATACTGCCAAATCAGGAAGATATTAGATCGGTTCTTGTTCTTCATTATCAAAGAAGATCAAAATGATATCACTGTGTTTGAGACAAATTGCAGTGTTAAGGTACTGTATGGTTTCTAATGTAGAAGTCACTAAGATTATAAATTCATACAGGGGCAGCTAAGTGGTGTAGTGGGAAAAACTGAAATCAAGAGGAGTTGAGTTCAAATTCAGTAGCAAACCCTTACTAACTTTATGACCTTGGGCAAGTCATTTAACTCCATTGTCTTAAATGATTGACTAAATAAATGAATTAATTAATTCATACAAAGTGAGATTTTCACCTCTCATTCCTGGGTCAAGGCAACTAATAATGCCTTCAGAATCAATGAAACACAGAAGCTTCATTCTTAATTGAAAGGGAAATAGTAGAGGATGGTTGAAAGAGTACTGTGTTCTGAGAAAGAGAACCCTGGTTTAAGTCCCAGCTCTGACATTTAATAACTTAATTTCTCTATGTTTTCTTATCTGCAAAATGAGGGCAATAGAATAAAGAACTTCTGAGGTCCCTTCCAGCTCCAAATCTATTAACTATGATTCTAACAAAGAAGACTTGACTTCTAGCCTTGGTTTCTCCACTAATTGCTTGTGTGATCTTTTCCTGTCCAGGCCTCAATTTCTGCATCTAGAATAATGATAATCACTCACTTTTAACTTAAACAAATATCAACAAAGCACTAAACATGTACTTTCTAGTTAGAAAATTGCAACAAAAGTGTGAGGTTGTTGCCACCAATATTACTAGTAGTATTAGTGGCACTTAGTAACACTAAGATTTTTGGGTCATCCATATTATCCCCATTTTACAGATGGGGAAAGTGAAGCACACTCAGAGAATAATAAGATTCAGAGAAAGAATGAAAGAATCACCAGATCTTGTGGTTAGAAGGTACCTCAGCAGCCATCTAAAATACCATACCCAAAGGAATTTTTACTATCACTTGACTGACAAGTGGGAAGGGAAAGTAAAAGATATTTTAAGCACCTATTGTAAATGTCAGGCCCTAACAGTTTTATAAAAGCACCTTATTTGATCCAAATGGTCATCCAGCCTGTGTTATAGAGATCCAATGATAAGGGGCCTCCCTCCATCTCCTGAAATAGCTCATTCCACTTTGGGATAACTCAAAGTATTAGGAAAATTTTCCAGAAATTGACCTTGCTACAAATTTCACCAGTTGTTCCTTGCTGCCATCAACAAAGAAACAGAATAAGTCTAATCCCTCCATATGACAACCTTTCCCAGGCTTAGGGCTATCATCTTCCTATTAAGCCTTCTCTCCTCCAGGCTAAGCATCACCAGTTTCTTCAGTCAATCCTCAGAAGACATAGACTCAAAGTTCTTCACCATGATTGCCTTCTTCTAGACAATCTCTAGCAATGTTCCAGAAGCAAACACTATACTCTAGGTAGGGTCTGATGCAGGCAGGGGATGGTGAGACCGTCTCTCCCAGAAGCTATGCAGCCCAAGATCCCATAACTTTTTTGGCTGCCACCTCATTGCTGCCTCATATGAACTTCTAATCCACTAGAACCCCAAGATCTTTTCTTGATCAGTGGCTATCTAGGCACTTGATAGAGGGGATTAGAGACCGGATCTTCTCCATTTCAAGGCCAACTATCCATCTACTACCCCACATGAGCTCTATAGGAGACAGGGCTGCCCAAGATCTTGGACCCCAACTCCTTCCCTTCCCCTTCAACCCCTCCCTTTCCCATCACTCTGCCTCCCACCCCCTGCAACTTTCATCGGGCCTGAGAGACTATTAGAGCCTCTCTGGGAATATTTAACTGAAAACAATTTCTAGTTGCGATCTGTTATAATTACTAATTAGATCTGATTATAATTATCTCTCACTGCCATCCCATACCTGACACATAGGATAGCAGCAATTCCTCACCACAATTAGCAGCCCCAGTCTTTCCTGATACACCAGCTGATTAGAAACACAATGGCAAGGTCGGGGGAAGAGCCTTGCTTATTAAAGAGAGGCTGCTGTTTACCATGGAATGTTGTGATCAAATTAGATGAAAATTAATGAGGGGAAAAACTTAGATTGAGGCACTGGGCATTTTTTCCCTGGAAAGTCCCTTCCTCTCTCTACTATTGGAATCAACTTGGGGGAGGAGGGCCCTGCCCCTCCCTCACTATCTTGCTCTGAGCCTATTCTCTGGACAAGAGATTTATTATTTATTATTAGAGGCCTGACCTTGTTCAGTTCTTCCTTCCCTCCCCTTCTATGTTTTGTCTTTAGAATTAAGATCCTGGGCAGCTATTTGCCAAGGGGTAGAATGTCAGCCCTGGAGGCAAGAGGACAGAAGTTCAAATTTAACCTCAGACACTGACTAGCTGTGTGACCTTGAGAAAGTCACTTAACTCTGATTACTTCACATCCAGTGCTATCTCCAGTCATCCTGAATCATATTTGATCACTGGACCTGGATGGCTCTGGAGGAGAAAATGAGGTTGATAACTTAGCACAGTACCTCCTCATTGTAATACAATTCATGTGCGTGTCATGACATCACCTCCACTTATGTCACAGTCTTCTTTGAGAAGGAAGGACAAAACATTAAAATCTTGTACCATCATTCTACCCCTACCCCTTCCATGGTTCCATAAGGTTCAGAGGGCAAAACGTATCAAGTTCAGTTGCCACATATCCTTGTGTCATAACTCAATCATCACTGGATGATTTTGAGAAAGGAGCCATAGACTTCTAGCCTTCTTTGGAGTAAAAAAAGACTACTCCTTCCACAAAATTAATTCCATTCCTACACTGGAGGAAAGCTGTTGGATTGAGTCAGTGCTAATAGGGAATCAGTGTACCATAATTAAAAGATAGCAAAGCTAGGAGTCAGGAAACTGGCATCACCTATGTATATGACCTTGGACAAGGCACTTTATAACTATGGACCTCACATTCTTCAGCTGAAAGATGAGAAAATGAGATTAGATCAAAGTTTCTTAATCTGGGACCTCAAGGCCTTTATGCATAGATTTTGGGAAATTTGTGAACTTGAATAGAAGAAAAAATAAATAACTAATAATTTTCACTAATCTTTTCATGAGAAGGGATCCATAGACTTCCCCAGACTGCTGAAGGCATCTATGACACAGAAAAGTTTAAGAATCACTGGAATAATAAACCTGAAGATTCTTCCGCTTTCTCCTATTATCAAAACATATTGAATGGCAAAATTTAGAGAAGTCAAATGGAAGAGAAATTTAGGGTCTTCATGCCAGACCAGTCCCCAATTCAGCTTAAAATTATACAATGATATGGGGGGGGGTCTTCTTCCCTTGAATATACAATAAGTCCTCATTTTCATAAAGACTAAATAGTCTTTAAAGCTCTATCAAAAAGAGGCAAGAACCCCATGTAATAAAGAAGGAGATATGACACTATCACTCTCTGGGGTTACTTGGATTGAGGTCAGATTTCTCAGCTATAACATAAGAGAGCAGGACAAACGGATATCCAAGTACCCCTCCAGGATTTTTCTTATGATTCTTAGTGTATAGAATGTATGCAACAGTATTCCTAATGGTGGCTTATATTTCTAGTTCTAAATGATTCACAAAGCACTTTATTCACACACACACACACACACACACACACACACACACACACACATAAATGATCAAATATTATGAGTATCACTATCCCCATTTTATAGATTAGAAAACCAAGACTCAGAGATATGTGCCCTGACCAAGGTAAAAAAAAAAAATAAGAAAAAAGAAAAAACAGTGTCAGAGCTGAGACTGAACCCTATGCTTGGAGACAACATCAGTGTATTTCCCACTACAAAATGATATTCATTATTAAGGGAAGGGAATGGGATAACCATTAATATAACACTTACAATATACATTTTTAAAGTACTAAATATTTTTAAAAAGTAAATATTATCTGATATGATTCTCACAATAACCCTTTGTTTGTTATTGTTGTTCAATTCTGTATTACACTTTGTGACTCTATTTTTTGGCCAAGATACTTGAGTAGTTTGCCATTTCCTTCTCCACCTCATTTTACAGATGAAGGAACTGAGGCAAATAGAAGGTCACACAGTAAATGTCTGAGGCAAGATTTGAACTCAGAAAGTTGAGTCTTCCTGATTTCAGCCCCAGCATTTTATTCACTGTGCCACCTAGCTGCCCCAATAATACTTCAAGAGAGATATTATTATTATCCCCATCTTACATTCGATGAAACTGAGACAGACAGAAGTCAAGTAAGTTGCCCAGTATTCACACAGCTATCAGAATCTGAACTCAGTCTTCCAGACTCTAGGCCACTGCTCTATCACTGCACTCACTACCTAATCAAAAAAAGTTAAGTTGGCATCTTAGCACAAAGTAAAGGAAAAAATTTGACCATTATTTGGTTCATTTTAACATTGCCAATCAACTCAGCTAGGTTGCCTCTTGTGGGTGTGATATGACTTAGCTATTTTGAATAACCAGATAATTTGCCAGTTCCCCCTTTGACTTAATCCATAGCCAGAGGCAACCAGAGAGGGCAGACACAGAAAATAATTCCCACTCCGTTTCATTAAAGAAAAAATAAAATAGACAATGAAGGTTGTTCCCAGCACTTCCAAAGTGTACCTACTACTAGTTGACATATGCAAATCTATGCAATTCTTTCTGCTGATTATGTGACTCCAGTAACAAAAAGAAAGGATCCAATTCATTTCTTCTGTGACTCCAAAGGCCCACACCCAGTTTTCCAGAAATCTTGGCCAACAAACACTGTCTCAAGCTGCCTGACCTTTCTGGAACAAGCCCATCCCCTATGACTGATCACTAAGGCTGGGACAGATAAGGCACTCTGGGGTCTCCAGGAATAAATTCCTCTGAATTTAAAGATTCAATGGCTCCATCCCATTCTGCTGAGCTCTGCTCCCTGAATCTGACTGACTGTCAACTTCTGGCTTGGAGTGAATGCTAAAAAGGCAACTCTGATCCCTGGAGCCTGGCAGCCAAAGCAGAAAGGCTGGCCTGGAGCTCACACACTCTTGCCCTGTTTCCCTGACCTATCCCCAGTCGTCATGAGGGACTCTCTGGGCATCACTTGTAGGAGCAGCAGGAGAGAGCTGTAGCTAATCCCAAATTCTCTGGTCTCTTGAATTTGATTCTAGATTTCGTCTCCCCTTGGAAACCATGGGTTCTATGGGCCATCACTGGGTTTTCCCCTTTCATAACCATCTACCTTCCCGTCTTCAAGGCTGGGCTTGAACACAAAGACTTTTGTCAGTTTGAGCACAAGAGAAGGCCAATCCCTGGGAACTGAAGCCACTGGTCAGGGGGTCCAGAGACCCAGTGTGTGAGAGAGACAGAGAGAGAGACAGAGACAGAGAGAAGAAGGAGGAGGAGGAGAAAATTAAAACAGAGAGTTTAATTTGTCAATAGTCAGGAAATAAGCAAATGTCTGAGGCAGGATTTGAACTTAATTTCACAAATTTCAAAAACTTTTGGAGCACTAGGGAGACAGGTAGGAAAAGAGGTGCTCTGGACCTGTGATTTCACTGATACAAGGAATCCCTGTAACAAACTCCCTGTAATTTATTGTCTTAGATAGATAGCTGGGTCATCGAGAAGTTAAATGACTTGACCACTGTCACATATCTAATAAATGTTAGAGCAGTCCCTGAAGGAAGCCCATGTCTTTCTGACTTTAAGACTGGCCTCCTTCACTCCATTGATTCATAAACTCATATATTAAATTATATTGTTGAAGGAGTGAGGCAAAATCAATACTTGAAACTAAAGAAGTATCAGTGAAGAATTCTCCACTCTGGGGACCCAGTCACTAAACTGCAAAGAGACTAGGATCCTGACAACTTCAGGGCTCTCACATATGCAAACCAATATGGCCCAAGCCCTAAGCACAGATCTAAACAAAGCAACAGTTATTGAATCTTTTAATTGTTTACATTTGGATAACATGTGATAGGGCAGCTGAATGACATATGGATAGATCATTAGGCTTGAAATCAGGAAGACTCCTCTTCAGGAGTTCAAATCTGACCTCAGACACTTATTAGCTGTGTGACCCCCCAGCAAGTTACTTCAACTTGTTTATTTCCTCATCTATAAATTGAGCTGGAGAAAGAAATGACAAACTACTCCAGTATCTTTGCCAAGAAGACCCCAGATGGAGTCACAAAGAGTTACATGACTCAACATCAAAAACATTTGATAGGCATTTAATCTTCACAACAGCCATATGAATTCAGTTGTAGATCATTGGACCCATATTTACCAATAAGGAAACAGAGGTTTGAATGACTTCCCCAAGGTAGCCCAGTAAGTAGTAGTTGGCACTTTAATTTAATTAACCCTCCAATTCTGACCCCTGCCAGTACTCCCTCCCTGTAGCCTGTTCTAAACTTAAAATATCAGAGAAGGTAAATTATTTGTAAAACCCAACTCAGTAATAGGCTTTTCTCTTCTCTTTGGGGCAAAGATTGTGACTTGAGCATATATAGTTTTCTCAGATTTCTCATCTGTAAAATGAATGAGATGAACCTGCTGATTTCTAAAGTCTCTTACAGATCTAAATCTAGAAGACCTAGCAACTGACTAGATATGTGGAGGGAACATAAAGAGGAATCAAGTATGACTCTAAGATTTTGAACACAGATGTCTGAAAGAATAGTAGTAGAAATAGGGAAGTTAGAGAGAAGAATGGTTTAGGGGGTAGGCAAGAATAAGTTCTGTCTGGGACATACTGAATTTGAGATGTCAAAATATTCTAATGCATACCATTTTAAAATCTCACTAAAACAGGCTTTAACCAAGTAACTTTTTTTCTTAAGAACTATTAACCTCTTAGAACACTGTTTTTCTTAAAACTGTATGGTGTTTGAGAGAAGAGAACCAGTTAATATTGTTTGGTTTGACATTCCTGCATGGAAAATCCTAAATTTACAAGATAGCTAAATATAAAATTTACAAAATAGATAAATAAATACAAGATAGATAAATTTCCAAGATAGAGTTGTTTGGTCATTTTCTTGACTGAACATTTTCATATTCTTCGTGACCCCATTGGGGTTTTCTTGGCAGAGATACTGGAGTGGTTTACCATTTCCTTCTCCAGCTCATAAAGCAAACAGGGTGAAGTGACTTGCCCAGAGTCACACAATTACTAAGTATCTGAGGTCAGATTTGAACTCATAAAGATGTTTTCTTGATTCCAAGCCCAGCACTCTATTCACTATGCCACCTAGCTGAGAGGAATTATTCATTTTCTGAAATATTTGTTTCCTTTTTTTAATGTTTACTACTGGATTTATACAATCAGGTTTAATTATAAATCCCCTCTTAATTTACATAAAATTTCAGTAGAAAAGTGAAGTACTTTAATTTAGCAATCTCAAGCCTGAGATCGTGGGCTGTATTACTGTTACCTGCCACCAGGTGTCAGAAGGTTTCTACAAAAACCTTTGTATTCCAGGCTCATTTTGGCTGAAAAGGTCAGGAAGAGAAAATAAGAAAGGAGGGATAATTAGTGCAAGAACCCTACCCAGTTCCTGAAAACCTGGAGAGGTAAAGAGAGTAAGAGGTTTGTGTAATAGTCATGGGGAGAAGGTAAAGAAAGATGAAGGCTTGGCTTCTGTGTGCTTACCATAAGGGTGATGGCCAAGTTTTGCATCTACCTTTCAAGAGATAACCACTAATTTGGCAGTATCCTCTCTTCTCACTCCTCATCCCTTCTCAATGTACCATTCTTTCCTTCAATGTACCTTGATTTCCTAAACAATCCCCATACCACACTTGGGAAATTCTTCAGTATTCAAAAGATAGGGAATCTGCCTTTTTTTCACCTCAGTCTACCATCATCTTCCCCATAATTAAATTTAGGGTTTCAGGGAAATGATAAATAATTTACATTTATTAAGGGCCACTATGTTCTAAGTAGGGTAGCTAGGTGGTACAGTAGATAGAGCCCCAGGCCTGGAGTCAGGAAGATCTGAGTTCAAATCCTAACTCATTTCAGCTGAGTGACATTGGACAAGTCACTTAACCCTTATTTGTTCAGTTCTTCATCTGCAAAATGGGGACACACTGGAAAAAGGGATGGAAAATCACTCCACTTCAGCATCTTTGCCAAGGAAAACACCCATTGTCAAAGTCTACAAGGTCAACAGTACAGTTCCAGGCCCTGTCCTAAGGAATAAAATGAAAGACAAGGACAAATCTCTGCTTTTAAGGAGCAACCTGTCCAATGGGAGGACAGCATGAAAATAACTGTGTCCAGACAAGATATAGCAACATAAAAAGGAGATAATAGAGTTAAGACTCTAGGCAGGAAGACAGATATAGAAAGGTTTCTCATAAAAGATGAGATTTTACCTAAGACAAAGGAAGCTGGGAGACAGTCATGAGGAAGGAGAGTATTGCATGTATGAGGAGCAGCTGGTGAAAATGCCCAGGCTGTAGAGATGAAGTACCTTATGTAAACAAGAGCAAAGGAGGCTAGTTCCACTGGATAAAAGATTAGGGGAGAGGGGGGTTGGCTGAGAGGGTGTGTCTAGGAAGCTGTCTGCTTGTCCTACCCATTAGTCTTAGTGTAAGATACAGCACAGACCAGAACTGAAGTCTCATCATGATTCTAATCTCTTAAACTTCATTGTGCTATCCATAAAATGGGCAGGGCACCAATTCTCTCTTTTATTTCCCAGGGGTATTATGAAATGAAAGCAAGCGTGTTAAGCTCCTTGCCAAGATGATGCTAAGGAAACACCAGGTGGCATTAATCACTCTTTATAGCTATCTTTCATTATTAGTCTGATAACAAGAAATAAGTAGTGACTCTCAGAAATGACTCATGGCTGGAGCTGTGCCCAGGCCAGCAAAAAAGTAGAAATTTGTTCAGGGGTTTTCTTGAGAATATAATCCTAACCAAGGAAGTTAGTTCCCAAGGATGCAGATTGTGCCCCTAGATCCTTCTTGGTCCAGTGAAAAGGACATTGAACTGGAGACCTAAGTTCTAGACCTTCATTTGTTATAAGGTCTTGGAAACCAATGTTTTCATTCTGGGTTCTGACAAGGGATAGGCTTGAGAAGTGTGTGAAGTTAAGCTGAGATTCTATGATCCTTTGTAAAATCATTAGTGTTAACACTAATGCTAGTTCCAGGGCTGTTGGTCATTTGAAGTTCTTGACCTTGAAGAAGAAGCTCAGTTTTCCTTGACTTGCTTATCATCCCTTGGAGACTTAGTGACTTATCTATAATACAGGAGTAGGGATTAGACTTTTGACTTCATCAGGATAGAGAATTACCAGATGATTTCAGAAACTCCTTCTGACAATAAACATTGGCTGCTTCTCCAAAATACAGACAGAGTAATCCAGAGCAGTGACCTAAGTGACTTGGCTTAGGTGGGACTTGAACTCAGGACTTCTAAGACAGCTTTCTATCCACTACACCAAGTTCTTTCTTTATCTATAAGATAGGGATAGCAATAGTGGTGCCATCTACTTCAGGAGATTGTAGTAGTCTAATGCAATAGCTATAGTGGCATGATATATTGGAGAAATCACTGGATTCAAACCTGTGTGGCCTGAGTCAAATTGTATCAGGTTTATGGCCTCATCTGAAAAATAAAGGAGTTGAGCTAAATAATGGTAAGGTTCTTTATTGCTCTAAATAATAACAATAACAATAATAACAATAGGTCAATTCTTTATAGCCCTAAATAATAATAATAATAATAATAGATCACATTCTTTATAGCTCTAGATACAAATAATAGCATGGGGAACATTCATAAAGTACTTTAAAGTTTTCAAGGACTTTTCCTACATTAGCCATTTTGATCTGTACAACAACTCTGTGAAGTGGGTGCTGGGGTGCTATTATTATCCCCATTTTGAAAATGGGTAAACTAAACCTGAGAGTGGTTAAATTACTTGTCCAGAGTCACTTTTAGTAAGCATCTGAGGCAGAATATGAACTCGGGTCTTCCTTGCACTTTCTAGCACTCTATCCACTGCCAACCTAGTTTATGATTTTGTGTATATAAAGCACTATATGTACTCCAAATCAGAGCACAAATGTATGGCTTTACTAGCATTACTCTCATTATTCTTCAAAGATGCTATAATTTGGCAGTGAGAGGACCATTAGGTAGCTCCCAGAACCAGCCAGGGTAGCTGATGCCAAGGTACTGGTCTGCAAGCAACATCTCTTCCTTTCTTATCCTTTCTTACCCAGTCCCAGAGCCAGTATATGAGGATACCATCATTCCCCCCCAAGCATTATGCTCAAACTTTTTTATCTTGGACTGTGTCTGGGAGGGGTGGCTAGGTGGCAGTGGATAAAACACTGGCCCTGGAGTCAGGATTACCTGTGTTCAAACCCCGTCTCAGACACTTAATAATTGCCTAGCTATGTGGCCTTGGGCAAGCCACTAAGCCACTTAACCCCGTTTGCCTTGCAAAAACCTAAAAAAAAAAAAAAAAAAAAAAAAAAAAAAAAAAAAAAAAAAAAAAAAGAATGATGGAGCCTAGAAGGAAAACCTCAGTACCCATACAGTTTCCCTGACCCTAGAGTCGCTTTAGGGTAATCCCCCCACCTCCTGCTGTTTCATAGTCACTACTAATTCTTTGTTTATCTGTTAAACAAAAAGTATAGCCAAATGCAATACATGGTCCTTGAAGGAAAATAATCTGGGAGTAACAAGCACTGAGGAGAGATCTGAAAAGAGCCCAGAGGAAAGAGAATATTATAAAGAGAAAGTCCTTAATGTGAGATGAGTTTGGGGGCTTGACCACAGAGAATCTCAGTGTGGCCCCTAGTCTCAGAAATAACAGAACTGAATGGAAAGAGCAGTGTCTTTTGAAGTCCAAGGACATGGGTTCCAATTCTAGTTCTGTCATTTGCTTACTCTCCATAACACTGAGTAATTTGAGTCTGGATTAGATGACCTCTAACGTCCTTCCAGATTTTTGATCCTTTTATATTAGGAGAAATATTTACAGTGAGAATGGAGCAATGGAAAAAGGTATATATTTAGAGTTTTAAAAATCTAGGCTAAAATCTATTTTACCTCTCTGAGTTTCAGTTTCCCCTGTGTATGTAAAATAAGTGGATTGACTATAGCACATTCCAGATCCCAATCTATGATACTGTGTGCAAACAGAACAAGTCAAAGAAATCTTGGTCAGCAAACTTCTGTCCTGGAAAGTGGATTCTTCTAAAACTTCAGGCAGACTCAGAAACAAGGGGATGCTAGAGTGTTAAATATGACAAAATACAAAACTAGGGAAAAACTCCAAGATTGCATCCAGGCCTGTGCAAAGTGTTTTTGGTCTTGGATTTTAGACTTTCAGAGGACAAGGACAAAAGGGACTATAGAACTCAAGAATAAGGACAAACCTTCAACAGTGCTTCATTTTAAAGAGCCTTAAACTGAGGCATAAGTGGTTTAAAGGAGGAGGCGTCTGTCATTTATTGAGCACCTACTTTAAAACAGGTGCTATGCCTGCTGCCCAAGTCTATCCAAGCTGGGTCTAAAGGGGTTCCTCTCTAAAAGCTAGCCAGGAATTTTTTGTTTTGTTTTGTTTGGGTAGAGGGGAGGTCGGTAATCTGTCCTGCCCAACTCAACCTCAGAAGAAGATCTCTCCCAAACAGCCTCTGCCCCATGACCTTCCTCTCCTCCTGAGGGAAGGAGCACAGTTGAGCACTTGATAGGGCTTCAATGAGCCGCATCTTCTTGACGACAGGTACCATTTAGCAGAGCTTCGTATAAACTTGCCTCATCGCTTTGACTGCTGAGGAATGTTTCAGCTTCTGATTTTCCTTGCTAAATGCTGCCACAACAGCCTCAGGCACTGGCTGCAGATGAGAGGGGTGAGGGAGGAGAGGATGAATGATGAGAAGAGTTTGGAGAGGAGTTTCTGGAACAGGATGCAAAGGATGCTGAGGCAAGCATGTGCCTGCTGTGGGGAGGGAGCCATCACAGTGCCATCACAGGGGCAATAGAGAATAACCCACAGGGCAAAAAGAGGTTTTCTGCCAGGATTTCTAATAATTGCTAATAATAATGACAGTTAATGCATGTGTAGCCCATCATAATTTACGCAGTTCATTGCATCTTCAAACCAAGCCTACGATGTAGGTAATAAACATTATTATCTCCTTTGTACAGAAGAGGAAACTGAGACATGGAGCAGTTAAATGTCTCACTCAAGGATATACACAGTCCATAAATAAGCAGCTAGGAATTGACTCCCAGGTTTCTGATGTTTGACCCATTGTCATATAATGACATTATACCTAATGTTGGGAGTAAAGCTACATGGAATCAGAAGAGGTTTGTGTATCTCTATGCTATTCCAAACATCACTGGCCTGGTTTGATGAGCCCTCCAGAGATGTGAACAGGTCAGGAGCGTCCCTACAGGGGCGCACTGATGTCTACCCATTAGCCTTTTAAGTTTCCTAAGCTGGCTCTAAAATCAAAATTTTATTTCTGTTACATAAATGAAATAAGGGGGTAAGTCATAAGAAGTATTCTTAAACACAGGCATTATAAAATGTAAATGTACAAAATGAGATCAATAAAAATCTTAGAAAATGAAAAAATGTTTCCCAAGATGAAGGGAGGCAATATGGGCCCCCATTTCCTCCTTGCCCTAATCCTGAGACCATTCTCCAGCCACTGCTAATAAATCCTAAACTGAGGGGAAGGAGACAGTACAGTAGATTTATCTATTCATTTATTTCTTTATTTACACCCTCTCTACAAGAACTAATCTTTGGGAACATTGAACTATTAGCCATTTCTTGTACATGAGCAGTGTAAAATAACCTCCATGTCTTTGTCCACATGGTCTTATCACTTATTCCACAAAAATACTATTCCAACTTTTTCATTTTGAAATTCAACTCATCTTATATATACTATTTGCTCCCATAGAATCTAAGTCCCCTAAGGACAGAGATTGCTTAGTACTTAGCACTTAATAGTGCTTAACACTTAACATAGTATTTAACACTTAATGTTCATTAATAAATAGTTGGTAGTAGATTGATTGATTGATTATTTTTAAGGCCCAATTCAAGCTTCTATCTCTTCCTCAAAGTACAAAACAATCTTGTTTTTTCTTGAACCTAGATTAGTTCTTAGTGACTCTTTTATGTTCTTATTCTATTATACTGCAGACTAACATGATTAATTATCTAGCAAATTGTGTGTGTTTGGTGTATACCTTGATAGATTATGGGCTCCAGATAGAGATATAGAGTTATATATACATGTATAGATTCATATACAAAATTTGTTTTATGTAAATATGAAAGAATAAAATCAATATCATACTTAATCAAATATAAATATTGAGCAGAATGACCAGGAAGTTATATAGTTCAGAGAAGAGAGCCTAGGTCCTTAAGGGAAATTTTGTAGAGAAGATGAAACTTGAGCTTTTCTCTGAAGAATGGGTGGGCCTTGAAGAAGAGAGGAAGAGGTGAATCTAAGACAAGCATGTCAGCACAAAGAGAAGCAAGGCATACATATCCTTGGCATATGGAAATAAGGGGTAAGAGGTAGAGGTAGAGGTAGAAAGGAGTCCATCTGTGGGGGACCATGAATGCTGGGGGGAAAATGAGAAAGTTAAGCCAGAGGTGATAGTGACTAGGAGGACCCTTATAAAACCTCCTCTCAAAAGGCAATGTGGGACAGTTAGGTGGTGCAGTAAATAGAGCACTGGCCCGGGAGTCATAGACAACCTGAGTTTAAATCTGACCTCAGATACTTAATAATTACCTAGCTGTGTAACCTTGGGCAAGTCACTTAACCCCATTGCTTTGGAAAAATAAAAAAAAAAAATCAAAAAAGGCAATGTGATAGAAGAGACAGATCCTGGGTTGAAAATCAGGAAACCTAGAACAAATCACTTAATATTTCAGAGTCTTATTTTCTTCACATAGAAAATCAGAATAATTATCATTTCACTAGTTACTTCAGAGTTGTAAGGAAATTGGTTTGTAAACTATGAAGTGTTCTATAAATGTAAGTTATCTGTATCTATTTCTACTACTTTTCATCAAACAAAGAGATCTCATTCCTGTAGCCTGAAAGTAACTGAGGTAAGAGAGCAGAAACCAAGCACTATCAATATCAATAAAAATTTATTAAGCATCTACTATGTGCCATGCACTGGGTAAGGCACTAAAGTAAGAGACTGTCTTGTGAGAATAACTGAGTCAGCCAAGATCTTGTCCCAAATGACAAGGGAGCCAACCCATATGATTAAAGCATAGGACAATGGGCAGGGGACAGTGATCAATGTGTTTAGTAATATCTGGAGTATCTCTATCTATACAGCCTCCTCAGGCTATTCATCTTCCCTCTCACACCCCCTCAATAAGCTCCTTCTAGGTAATCAGATGACCCTGGATCACTTATAGAAATAGAGCTGGGGACAACAGGGAGAGTTAGTACTTGCCTATCCTGGTCTCTTCCTGGGCCAGAGAAGGAATGAATGGCAGATCCTCTGGGGAAATGATAAAGAAAAAAAGAAGTCTTTAATGATTTTTCCCTTGTACCTGAGAGAAAAAAATGTTATGGACTCTGAGGGTTTTTCCATGGAATGCAATCCTAGCATGAGTCAATAGCTAGGAAAGCTAATGCCAACTTTAGCTGCATTAATAAATGTATAGGATCTGGAATATAAAAGTTGATAGTGCTTTTGCACTCTGCCCTGGTCAGACAACATCTAGAGCATTATGTCATATTAACAGAAATAACTGACAAAATACCAAATATTTAGGGCAAGATGACCAGGATAGCAAGGGGACTCAAATCTATACCCACACAACAATCTGAGGATTTAGCTTAGAGAAGAGAAGGAAGAGGTCATTCACATAATCACTGTCTTCAAATATTTAAAGGGTTATCATAAGTCAGAAGGATTAGCTTTGTTCTACTTGACCCTGACAGAATTAGAATCAGTGAGTAGCAGTGTGGAGGTCAGATTTTTGCTCATTATAAGGAAGAACTTCCCAGCATTGTTCCAAAGTGAAAAGGGAGTTGTCTTGGTAACTAGTGAACCCAAAATCAATGGAGGCCTTCCAGAAGAAGTTAGATGACCACTTCTCAGAAATGCTCTAAGTAGAATTCCTGTTCATAAAAGCTATGAAATGAAGACTAGGAGCTCATGGCCTCAGGATTTATAGTTAGCAGGGACCTTAGAATGAAGCTACAGGCCAGAAATTGCTCAGCCAAGAATATGAAGGCAGGACAAATCCAATCTAATACCTTAGGGACTAGAAAGTTTGGGAAAGGGACAAGAGTTGGTCACTGAAGAGATCAGAACCAGAGTGCATAACAAGATTTAAACACTCAGAATATTGACATGTGACCAATAGAAAAATCTCATACAAAATAATATAAAGGTATTAGATATAATACCTTATTTAAATTTAAATTTATATATCTTATAAGCTTACAAAAGAATATATATAAATTACAAATAATAATTTAAGAAAATATTTTTATTACCTTATGATCAAAAGAAGGGTAAGAAGAAGTAGACAGGCATTTTGTTAAGGCATTGTGTTAAGTGCATTATAAATATTATTTGATTTGATTCTCACAACAACTTTTTTACATTTTACAATTGAGGAAAGGAAGGCAAAGGTTAAGTGACTTGACTAGAATCACACCAAAAAAAATAATCTTGTTTTAATTTTAATTAAAAATTAGTGCTGAGGGGCAGCTAGGTGGCGCAGTGGATAGAGCACCGGCCCTAGAATCAGGAGTCCTTGAGTTCAAATTTGGACTCAGACATTTAATAATTACCTAGCTGTGTGGCCTTGGGCAAGCCACTTAACCCCATTTTCCTTGCAAAAAAAAAAAAAGTCAGTGCTGACAAGTTGAAGGAAGCAAGTACACTCAAACAATGCTGGCAAAATTGAAAAATTTTAGGATCCTTTTTAGCGATCAGTCTGAAAATTTTAAAAAAATGTCCTGGAGTCAGGAAGCCCTAAGTTTAAAGCTGGCCTCAGATACTCACTAGTATTTAACCTCTGTTTGCCTCAGTTTTCTCAGCTGTAAAATGGGGATAAACATGGTATCTACCTAAAAGAGTTGTAAATATCAAGCAAGATAATATTTAGTGCCTTGTATATAGTGGGTCTTATATAAATGTTCATTCCCTTTCCTTTTCCCTTTGCCCCTATAAAGTCATTAATGTCATAAAGTCATTTAAAAAATATATATAAATTAATTCATAGGATAACTTTTTTGAATTTAAAAAAGCAGAATACAAATATTCAGTTGTTAAGAAATGTCCAAATAAATGGCAATATATCAAACAGCATGTCGTAGTGCAATTTAAAAAGAGACTATAAAGACATATGGAAGGTCATTTAAAGTGATATCATGCAAAGAGAGTAGAACCAGAAAATCAGTATACACACTGACTACTTTATAAAAGAATTTATATACTTCCCCAAGTCGGTTTCACAGATTCTCAGAGTCAAGAAACCCTAAAAGGCTGTCCAGACCAACCTAAATAGGATCCCTTTCTATAACATCAATGACAAGTCATCATCCGGCCTTTGATGAAGATCTCCAATCCCAAAACATAGAGAGAATGTCTATGAGGAACATCTGGTCTCCTTATGCCCATCTATTTAGGAAAAGAAATCCAGACAGCCTGGGGTGGGTAGTCTACAGATGGGGAACAATGGAAGAGGATATAGAGGAAGAGAATAACTGACAAGTTGATATAATAGTTATATTTTGAAGTCTTTTTTAAAGGGTTTAATTAGTTGTAAATGCAATTTTAATTGATTGTATTATTATTCAAAGTTAAGTTTGAGTTCATAATTACTTATTAAGTCATATTCCTTATGAACTTGCACTTTAGGGACCATCAGTGAAACTATTAGGAGGTAAGAAGTGAATACTCCACAATCTGTGAGCCACCTTTTCCAATATCGTTTTTTTCAATCTAACTGAAAGTTCCTTTGACAATAACTGAAGTTTCCATCTCTTATTTTATACTCAGTGAATAGGGAGAAACAGCAGCCCCCATCTTAAAAACCATTAGAACATACTCTCTTGCGTCTAGCCCCCAGTGGCCACAAGATCAGACAAAGATAGATAGAGAAAAGCCAGGGAGAGCCACAGTTCCCAGCCCCACTCTGCTAGCCATGGTGCTGAAGTAGTTAAGAAACAAAGTCTTTCTTCCCGCAGCCCGCCAGAGAGCACCTTTCAGCGTCTTGATATTTCACCATTAACAGTTGTTGAGCCATAAACTGCTTGCGAGAAAAGCCCCTTTCAGAATCAATTTATCAAAGTTTGATAGGAAGCCATAAAAATACGTTTGTGTTGTGTTTTTTGGTTTTTTTCCCCCTCCTGCAATAGCTGGGCTGGCTGTGGGAGCTGGGCCAGGAGCAGAGTCAGGCAGGATGACAGCTGGCAATTAGCAACAACCACATACTATTTCCCAAATCTCTTTATCCCCTTTAACACCTTCCTTCTCCTCCCTGCCCCACCACCTCTCCCAGCGCTTTGAATCTCACCCTTATGGTAGGAACACCTTTCAGATCTCTCCTGCTGAAAAGGGTTCTGAAAAATCAGCCAAGTGCTAGACCTGGAATCAACAAGACCTGAGTTGAAATAGTGTTTCACTTACTAAAGTATGACCCTGGGGAAAACACTTAATCTCTCACAGCCTCAATTTCCTTTTCTGAAAAATGGAGATAATAATGCTAGTAGTAATATCTCACAAGAAAGATGAGCATGCCTAGTAAAACCTAAAAGTTGCTATTCAGGATGTCCCAAAAAGTATTAGTGCCATTTAAGATTCATTATTTAATAAAATCAAACATCTTTTATTATAATTTAATTAATTATTTTAATCTATTAAAAAATTTAATTGCACTAAGACTTTTGGGACTCCCTGTATAAATGTGAATTATTATTATTGGCAGATGAAATTCCACCTCCAAATATAGAGATTCCACAGTATACCTTCTAGACTCATCTCACTCCCTCCTACTGAAACCTTCTCCTTCTCCCTGATCCCCGCCTCCAGTCCTTACCAGTAGGAACACCTTTCAGGAAACCTAAGGGAGATAGCAACTTTATGTAAATAAATAAAATAAATCAGTCATGGATCTCTCCTGCTGAAAGGATCCTGAGAAGTCATTCAGTGAGATGGGAGGGAGATAGGATAATACTGAAACATATGAGTTCATTTCCCTTTTTCTGATCCTGTGGAGGAGACCATCAAATCACTATAGTGTGGAGAATAGCCCTTAAGAAAGCTAAACATTCTCAACAAGATGCCCTTAATTTTCTAATGTTGGAGAAAACTAAGGTTATGAACAATTTGACTGTTCCCAACACCATATAGAAAGAGTCCCTACCTCTACCCTAACCTGCTTGGCTCTTGTTTTCTAGGGAGTTGCTCTCTATACATAGCTTCTTCCTTAATGAGTCCTGAGACTGGCAGAGTAATTAGTAGGCCAAACAGTTGGGGCACTGAAAGAGGAACAAGTGATCAGTCACTGATTCTTTGATACAGCTTTTACAAATTCACTCTCAGAATCTTGTAGAAGGAGATCAGGCTGATCTTCCCTTTTATAAAGGTAAGAAAAGCAGAGGAGTATTCAGAGGGATGACCCCACAGCAAAGTAAATAGATTCTGACAGGAGGACCTTCTAATTCTAGACATACCATCCTCATATCCCCTCCCACACCCTTAAGGAAATCTGTGCCCACCAGCCCAGGACCAGTTGGAAATGCATCCATCCCTCACCCACTGGATTAGAAAGTTATTGTTTTCCTCAGTAATTCAGAGCCTGAAATAACCCCAAGAGGATGCCTGTTCTTCTTTCTCTCCGAGGATCCCTCCATGGTAGGTGGCTGTGAATTATTCAGCTTCCATGCCTTTTCCCCCATTTATATAAAGACTTATAAGAGTCACCCTGATTTCACCAGCAAAAAACAATTGGACTTGCCTATTTGACTGGAGCATTGTGCCTGAGTTTGCACAATACTCTTTAGACCCTTGTCTAGAATCATGAGGAAGGTAAGAGATTAAAATATTTATCCCTGGAGAAGTGTAGGAGAGATGGGAATTTTAGAAAGAGCCAGAAGGAGGGGTAGGTCTGAAGCCTCAGACACCCTCTGTGTTGCAGTACTAGATGCCCAACTTTCAAAGTCCAGGGGAGAACTGTCTACCCAGTGAATTATTTCAGGCCAATGTTTCTTTCCCAGGGACCTTCCCTTACTGCTTTCTGAGCAGCTAAGTTGGTTCAGGGAGTACAAACTGATTTTAACATAATCCTAAAATAAATAGAATTAGTTAGGTAAATTGGCTTCCTTTTCCCATCAAAAAAAAATTCTAAAATACATTCCAAAGCCATGAGAAATGGCTTTTTTTAATGATCTTCTGGTTTGAGGATTATCCATGCAGTTGGTCCCCATAGGTAATATGGATAATTGAAAGGCAGCAGGATCTCTAAGACATATCCAATACATTTCACCTCAAAAACAGAGCCTGGATACTGTGTCTGGTCCATTTCTCAAAGTAGCTGATGGGCTGTCCCCGTCTGACACATTTTCATTTTAACCAATATATACAGCACTTACTCCAGTGGATTCATGAGCAGTGACAATGATGTATATCTGAGCTGAAGCCTATATATTCTGACTCAGCCCAGGCCCATGGCTCCACTGCAACAGCACAGCCTAGTCCCATTTATTTTTCTAGAGCGTCCTTCACGCACAGAACACTTTACATGGTGAGTCAATCATAGGCCAAAGGGAAAAGGAAGATTAGAAAGGGAGAGAATGAAAGAAGATGCGGGAGCAGATTAAGGACCAGATTGCTTGCAGCATCTAACAGTCAATTCAATTCAACTTAATTTAATTGAATTCAATTCAATGAACATTATATATTATCAGGCTGCTATTTGCCAGAACCTGTGTTAGGTACTCAGGATACAAAGATAAAAATGAAATAATTCCTGTCTTCAGGGAGTTTATTTTCTCCCTGGAGAGATGGAAAAGCAGAAATTACACTTATGAAATCCCATTTCTGCTTTACTGTCAGTGTGACCCTGGTCAAATCCTTCAAGCTCTCTGGACCCCAGTGCCTCATTTGTAAGCTGAGTAAATTGGACCAGACTCTAATCCTGTGATCCCAAGAAAACAAAAAAATACACAAAGAAATTAATGGAGGGAGGGGATTGATAGAACATGGGTTCCAGGGGGTCCCATGAAGGGACAGACAAGAAAAGAATAGGAGTGATGAAAAGAAGGATGAAACTTTCAAGGATGTGTTTTAGGAAACTGGAAGTGAGTGCTGGTGGAGGAAGGGAGCTTCTACCCAGGTGGCCTACAACTTAGTCACAAGGTTTCTGAGTGGTGCCATATGGCTGTAGTTTATCTTGCCCTTCGTGGTAGCAATGGTCACATCTGTTTGATTATTAGTCCCTGTGAAAAGAGATGGTACATGAAAGAAACCAAGAGAATTTATGCATGAGGACTGAAATCAAGGCTCAGAGAGATTAAGTAATTTATCCAAGATCATCTAGCAACAAGTTTAGAATCTCCATTTCATGATTCCTAGATCAATATGGTTACCTTCTCATGAAACAGCCATCCACAGACATGCAAAGTGTTTTAGTTGAAGAGAATCTTAGATATCATCCAGTTCCATTCCCTTATTTTGATGATGATGATGATGATGTTTGCCTTCCATTCTTGAAGAAGATCATGACATCAGGGAGGTGATACATTTGAATGAGGGGGTAGTATATTCAGTCACCAGCCTCACTTTCTCCTCCAGTCATCTCGTCCAGTAACCAGATATGGATCAGGATGACTGGAGATGGTCTTGGATGAAGTAGGAGACTTTGGCCATTTTAAGCTAAGGTCTTAACAGCTGTCAGTTTGACTGAGGCAAAGACCATTTGGTGATTAAGACTAAATAAGAAATAAATTAATCCAAGAATGACCTCTTTAATCTAGGCAGAAAAAATCAATCTGGAAGGGGAAGACCCTTGAGTTTCTAGCCAAAACATAAATAATTGCTATTTACATTCACTTTGAGCCAATCAGGACCCAAACAGTGACCAGATGGGGCCTGGTCTGGGACTTATTGTTGGTCAATCAGTGAGGGACAGAGTGATTTAGGACCTGTAAACCCCAAGATATATTGCCAGGTTTCAGCAATCAAGATTTAGGTACTATATAAATGATAACTATTATTATCATTCTCTTATGTACTTACCACGTTCTTACTTTGTAGTTAATTATGCACATGTCTCATCTCCCTACAAGTCAGTAAACTGATTCATAGCAGGGCTTTTCATCTTTGTAACCCCATATCTGTGTTCAACACAACATTCTGCACACAGTAGGTGCTTAAGGCAGTTGTGGAATTGAATTATAGAATGGACTATAACTAGTCAGCATGTCATCAACAGAATTGGTATTACATTCTACATCATTAACTCCCAGTCTTTTAAATTCCCTGCCCATCTCCCCCACTCATGACATTGGTTCAATGCCAAATCCTTCTTTAAGGGACCAAGAATGTGAACATTGCCAAAAACTGGACAACAGAGGAAACAAAGGTGAAAGGGACCTTCCAAGATGTCACCCAATTCTTACAGACAGGAAGTTTTATTGTTTTTCTAGACTAATGCCTTCCTATTGCAGTTTAAAAATCTATCTCCTCGGGGTGGCTAGGTGGCACAGTGAATAGAGCACTGGCTTTAGAGTCAGGAGTACCTGAGTTCAAATCGGGTCTCAGACACTTAATAATTACCTAGCCGTGTGGCCTTGGGCAAGCCACTTAACCCCATTGCCTTGAAAAATCTAAAAAAAAAAATCTATCTCCTCTTATCCTGTCACAGTCTGGATATTTAGAAAGACAGGTCTGTTTATGTATCTGTGCCAATGGCCCTGTGTTCAGCTACATATCTAAACTTGAGCCATCAGCTGCCTCTTCCTGATTCCCCAATTTCTTGCTTGTTTGGCTTATCCTCTGTTCTTCCCCCACAATCACCAGCACATATCCCAGATGATTTCAGGTTACAAGCAACTCCTGGGTAACCTTCAGCTGCCCCACAGCACCAGCATCATAGCAGTGATTGAGAGAACCCACTCCATCTCTCTTGGTGAATTCTCCTGATAAAAACTAGCCTTCCAAGGGGGAGAGGAGAAAGAAAAACATCTCTCACCTCTGAAAATAATCAATCCCCTCAGACCTGGAATAAAAAGAACTTATCTTCCAGTTGAAGTCCAGGCGTGACACAAGCTGAGGGTGATTTCTTTATCTCCATAAGTGACAGTGTACCCTGAGCATCCGTCAGAGCTCCCTCAAATTCTGACAGGGCAGACTGTACCAGCCAGTGCACACTCTGGTGGAGAAGAGCAGGAGGACGATGTGGGCAAGAGGGAGACTAACCAGACAAGCCAGCGTTACAGAAGTTGGGTCAGAACTGACCCTGGGTAAAACTGGGCAAAATAAATGTCAATCCTTTTACATTTATCCAGAAGTTTATACTTGCAAGGATTTCTCAAATAAATCTTTCATAGGAAATTCAAAGCAACCCTGTGAGATAGGAAAGTAGGATCTTTCCTTAGTCCCATTTTATAAATGTGGAAACTAGTGCATAGAAAAGTTAAGAGACTGGTTCAAATTCAAGCAAATGGTTCGTAGAATCACAGAGTTGGAAAAGATCCCCTCTTCCTTGTTCCCTGCTAAAATAACTTAATACAACCCTTACCTAGGCAAGAATTATTTCTACAATACTATCCAGGCTCTGCCTAAAGAAGACTAAAGGAACCCAGGGCAGCTAGGTGGCACAGTGGATAGAGCACCAACCCTGGAGTCAGGAGGACCTGACCTCAAATCCAGTCTTGACACTTGACACTAATTGTGTGATCTTTTACACAGTCACTTAACCCTGATTACCTCACATTCAGGCCACCTCAAGTCATCCTTATTCCTATCTGGCCACTGAACCTAGATGACTCTGGAGGGGAAAATGAGGCTGGTCACTTAGCACAGCACCCCCACACTCACATCCAGTTCTCTTACTTGTCATGGAATCACCTCACTGGTGGTGTGATCTTTTTTGAGAAGGAAGGACAAACATCATCAGTGTTGAGAAACCCATTATCTCTCAAGATGCTCCATTGTTGAAGAATTTTGCTTACTAGGAAGCTTTTACTTATTTCAAATTGAACTATACCACCTATTTCTGTTCATTCTACCTTTTCTAGCTATATAGAACAAGGCTAATTCTTCTTTCATGTGACAACCATTCAAATTTTTCAAGATAACAAAAATGTCCTCTCTAAAGCTTCACTTTGCTAGACTAAAGGAGAAAGCAGAACCAAAACTAAGATGGGTCTTCTCAATCCAAGTCCAATACTTTCCCCACTATGCTTCTAAAGTGAAGATGGTTTGTGTTGTGTTGCAGGTTTTGTTTGAGGTGAGGAAAAGGTTTATAAATAATGACAGCTTTTATTTATAAAACTTTATATATGTGATCTTCTTTCACTCTCACAATTGTCCTGATATAGTAACTAATACAAATATCATTATCCCCATTTTACAAATGAAGAAGGTGTTAATATTACTTTTTAGGAACAGAACCTAGATTTAGAACCAGGTGATCTGACTGCAAATTCACTAAACCAGCCTTGAAGTACTTAATAAATGTTATTTATTGTAATAAAATCTAGCGATACTTATCCCTTTTTATTTTATTTAAAGGGGTTTCATTTTACCTTAAGATAGAACAATGTTGGAAAGAGTTAATTCCTTTCCTCTCAAGAGCTTGGCAAATATAGAAGTTATTTTCATAACTAAAGGCATACAAGGTCATGTGTGTTCCCAATTATGTCTTATATTTACATAAAATTCAATGGCACACATTGAGATAGAACTGCTATTTTTCTAGACTTCCTTAAGATGAAATTATGGTAGGGGGCCTGAGGGAAGAGCTTCTTCTTCTTGTTATCCTGCAATTTCATTTCACATTTCTGTGTAAAAGATTACATTCTCATTCTCATTCTCTCTCTCTCTCTCTCTCTCTCTCTCTCTCTCTCTCTCTCTCTCTCTCTCTCTCTCTCTCTCTCTCTCTCTCTCTCTCTCTCTCTCCTCTCTTTCCTTCCCACCCCTCCTCTCTTCTTTCTCACATCTCTTTTCTCTCCTTCTCCCCTTCTCTCTGCTACTCTCCTCCTCCCGTTCTCTCTGCTACCCTCCTCCTCCCTCTCTTCTATCTCTTTCTGTCCTCTTTCTTACTCTCCCCCTTCCTCTCATCTTTCTCCCTCTCTCTTCTTGTCTTCTCTCTATTTTTTTCTCTCTGTTCTTCACCTTTCATTCTCTCCCACTGTATTTCTATATTTATATTTCCTTGGATATTTTTGCATGTTTTTTATACATTTCTGTGCATCTCCCTCTTTGTGTCATCTGTCCTTTCTTTTGTCTATTTTTCTCTCCCCCCCTTTCCTTCCCTGCTCTTTCTACCTCCATCTCTTTCATTTTCTAGCCACAGTATAGACCTGAAGTAAATTATATATTTAAGAGTTTTATTTTCCCTGTTCTTAATTTTAAAAATCAATGAGCAGAATTTAAGAGAGACAGATTCCAACTTGTATTCAAAAAAAAATTCCTAACAGTTCAAGGTATCCCAAAGTGACATAAGCTGCCCAGGGACATAATAATCTCCTCACTGGAAAGCTTCAAGTGAAGCTCAGATGACTCTTTATCCAGTTTGTTGTAGGGAAATTTTCTGTTCAGGTCTGGGTTGGACTAGATGGTCCCCAAGATCCCCTCCACCTCTGTGGTTCTATGATTCTGTTTATAGAGCCTTAAAAAAAATAAACAAACTCTATTTTATTTACATATCTTTTTACTTATTTTGCCTATGGCTCAGGAGTTTTCCATAAGAAAAATTTAACCTCCCCTGGCCTAGTTCTCTCCATTACCAAATGCTCTCCAGACATGGAGTTGATTTGATGTGTATGGATTCAGCAGCAGAACCAACTAATCTGTTCTGCTCTCTATTTATGGACCAGGAAACTTCCAAGATTCAAGGGAGGGTTGGACCCAGGGTTGCTATTTCAGAGTGGCTGACAAGACAAATTTCAAGGAAATCAGAGAAATGAAAGTCATATTAAGAATTTAGAGAATGAGTTCCTCTCCCATAGACCCCAGTCATCTTCAAAGTTAGGTTGTAGCCTGCTCAGGACACAAAAATTCATAAGGTTCACTATAACATTTATATATGACTAGCTAAGTGGCGCAATGAAACAAGCACCAAAGCTGGAGTCAAGAAGTTTTGAAGGGGAGGCTAGGTGGTGCAGTGGATAAAGCATCAGCCCTGGAGTCAGAAGTACCTGGGTTCAAATCCGGTCTCAAACACTTAATAATTACCTAGCTGTGTGGCCTTGGGCAAGCCACTTAACCCCATTTGCCTTACAAAAGCCTAAAAAAAATAAGTTTTGGGGTTTTTTGAGTCATTTCAGTCATGTCTGACTCTGTGGCTCCATTTGGCAAAGATACTAAAGTAGCTTGCCATTTCATTTTCCAGCTCTCTTGATAGATGAGAAAGTAAAGCAAGTAAAGTTAAGTGACACAGATAGTAAGTCTCTGAGGTCAGATTTGAACTCAGGTCCCCCTGACTTCAGGGCTGGTGTTCTCCCACCGAGCTGAGCAGGGGTAAGGAAGAACTGGGTTCAAATCTGCTTCAGCCATTAATAAATTAATAAACTGTGTGATCAGCAAATCACTTGACTTCTCTCAGGCTCAGTTTCTTTATCTGTAAAATAGGAATAGTAATGATGCAAAATAGTACCTACCTATAGCATCTATGAGAATTGAGTGACATAACATTCAAAGAGCTTCACAAAGCTTAAATCACTGTATAAATCCTAACTTCTAAAGTAGTAATATTACCATCACCTTGTAATTCCCAGTTTGCTCTTCTGAAGATGTCAGTGGATCTTAGGAGTAATCTTTTGTTCACCCTCCCAATACCATTTGAAGTTGTATTTAGACCAAATTCCCTGTTAATACCCAACTAAAGGTTTCCTTCAATGAGGAAATGAGATTTAGAGAAGCAAAGTAAGTGACACAGACTAACACTGCATGAGAGTCTAAACTGAGAGCCAAAAGATCTGTGTTTCCAGTGCCATCTCTTCCACTTAATTTGTAACCTTGGGCAAGGACTTTATTTTTCTCACCTATTTAAAAAAAAAAGAAAGGGATGGTAGTAAATATTCTCCTTGGACACTATAACCTCTCTGGACTTTAGTTTCCTCATCTGTAACAGGGGTTTGGATTAGAAGATCTCTGATATTTCTTCCAAGTTCTATGGTTCAAAAAAGAGATTAGAGCTGACCTTAGAGAAACTCTCTAGAGCCTCAGAGAATGAGGCACCCAGAGAACTTGGTCCCAGAGCCCTAAAATCTTTAAAAGCCAAAGATAGAAGCTTCAAAGAGAGATTTGAGTTTGTGGGAAGAAAATACCTCCTAATCCCTGAAGTTGTCCAAAGTGCAATAAGCAGCCTCAGGGGTGAGAGGGCTCTCTATCAGCAAAAGTATTTAAGCAAAAACTGGATGGCCATTTGTTAGATATGGGGTAGAGAGAATTCTTTGTCAGTCTCACTATATCACTAACTGTGAGTGACAGAATTAAAACCCAAGTCTCAGATCCTAGAAGACCTTCAATAGGTTAATACCGTCTCTCAGGCTCCCCTTCATTCTTGTTCTTACTCTCCTCCCCTCCATCTTCTCCCTCTTTCCTTTCCTTCCCCTCCCAACCTCACAATATCCACTGAATTTTTTCTGGCTATTTTCACACAATCTGGTTGATCCAGCATGTTTTTTCCCTCTAGTGACTGAGCCAAGTTATTTCATGTTTGGTAACAAACATGAACTCACACCCTTACACATCTTCAGCTATAAATGCACCCTTGATCACACACACATACTGCCCTGCTATTGCAATACAAAAACACACAGCCTGCCTCACTGTCTCATGTATAACACAACATACAAACCCACAGAAATATTGTCCTATTAGGGCAACAGATGAATACATACACACATACACACACACATCTCATCACTCCTCTTTCCACCCCATCACCCTCTTCTTCTGTTCCATGCTCTGCCCTGTTGGTTGATTTCTGTTCCTTATTAATGGAGCACCATTGAACAGCATCTCAGGGTTGAGTTCACACAGATCACCTCTCAGCATTTAATCAGAAATAAATAGGATGCTACTCTCCCTTTGCAGTGGGGGGAAAGGAACAGAAAAGTTGCTTCATTTGATTGTCAGTGGGGCTGCTAGAGTAGGAATATATGCATGTAGTTTAGGATTCTCTAGATTTAGATTTGG
The DNA here is from genome assembly GCF_037893015.1 of Macrotis lagotis. Taxonomy (NCBI): domain Eukaryota; kingdom Metazoa; phylum Chordata; class Mammalia; order Peramelemorphia; family Peramelidae; genus Macrotis; species Macrotis lagotis. The sequence goes on from NC_133658.1 coordinate 755,460,700, forward strand.
GAGAATTCATTTTGAATTGGAACTCACATACTTAATAAACTATATGATCTTGAGCAAGGCACTTAACATCTGTGGGCCTCAGTTTATTCATTTGTAAAGGCTATGATACTCAAATCTTGTAATGCCTTCCTCAAATAAATATTTTCTTCTCTCAACCTTCCACTCCTCAAAGACAGCTACAGAATATGAGAGCTGGAAGGGACTTTAAAAAATCTTGTAAGTCAACTCTTCCATTTTATAGAAATGGGAACTGAAAACTCTAAAAGGTTAGAGATGAAAAGCATGAGATCTGAGTTATGAAGCAATCAATTAACAAGTATTTATTAATGCCACCACTATGTGCCAAGTATTATGCTAGGCCTGGGGAAATAATAAACAAAGAATGAAACAATCCTTCCTTACAAGAAGCTTACATTCCAATGGGGGCAATTTAGACATAGCAACAGCAGAAAGCAGACAGGTTGTCCCAAAAGTTTCAGTGCCATTTTAAGCCTCAGTAGTTTAAAAAAGCAAGACATGTTAAATAAAAGGTAGTTTGAGAGTTTAAGGGATTGAATAAGGTTTTATGCAGAAGATGGTGCTTGTGCTGCATTTTAAAGGATGAGAGAGACTCTGTGAGAAAGGATAAGGAGGGAGTATGTTCCACATATGGGAGAACAGCTGTTGCAAAGGCACAGAGATGGGCAATGGAATGATGGGAACAGAAAAAAAGGTTAGTTTGTATAGAAGAATAATGTCCAGTGAGACAGGAAATATAGATTGGGGCAAAGCTGTTAAGGGCTTTATCCTAAAGGCAAAAGAAATGTATAGTGAAGTCATGTAATCAGATTTGTGCTTAAGGAAAGTTACATTCCCAGTTAGAGAATGAATTATAAACTATGAATGTAATGGAATAGTTTTGTTCCATAAGAAATTATGAAAGTCAGAGAAACCAAGGAAGAATTTATGAAGTGATGCAAAATGAATTGAGAAGAACCAGGAGAACAATTTATACAATAACAAAGATGTTGTAAAGACAGCTTTGAAAGACTTTAGAACTCTGATCCATGCAATTGATCTGACCAATCACAAATCCAGAGCACCAATGATAAAGCATGATACTCATTTCCTGACAGAGAGGTGATAGACTTGGGAAGCAGAATGAGACATATATTTTCTGAACATGACTAGTGCAGAAATTTGTTTCACTTAACTATGCATACTTGTTACAAGAGTTTGAGATTTCATTTTTTTAATGGGGTGGGATGATAATAGGGAAATAAAAGAGATATTTGATTGCTAAAAATTATTTTGTAAAAATATTAAGGATAAGTATTTTGGAAACAGTATAGAGAATAAACTACAGCGTTGAGGGATTTGAAGTCTAGAGACTAATTAAAAGGCTATTACAATAGCATAGGCAAGAAAAGATAAGAACTAAAACTAAGGTAGTAATTTTAAGATTTATGTGAGTGAAGATAAGGAGTCGTATTCAAGAGAAGTTTATGGAGGTAGAAAGAATTGGCTACTGATTGGATGTGTGGAATGAAAGTGAAGAATCAAAGACAATGTGAAGTTTATGAATCTAAGGGAGAGGAAGAAGGGTAATGCCTTTGACAGAAATCAGGAAGTTTGGAATAGGTAAGGATTTAAGAAAAAAAAGATAATGAATTTTGCATTGGATATTTTAAGTGTGAAATGTCTTACTCAGTTTTAAATGTTCAAAAGGCAGTTGATGATGTGGACCAAAGTTCAGGGCAGAAACTGGGACTGAACATCACTTTATAGGAATCATCTATGTAGAGATAATAAACCCCTGTAGCTGATGAGGTTATCAAGAAAATATAAAGGAAGAAAAGAAAAGAGTCAGTTTGGGGTAACACTCTCAATTAGAATGTGTGAATGAATGATGAGTCAACAAAGGAAACAGAAGTTGTTAGATAGGAACACGGAGTACTGGGAAAAAGTATTATTACTTTATATGATTAAATTTCAAACATCATAATCCCCATACATGTTAATGCATTTGTTGTTGCTACTGCTTTCATTAATGCTTTGGGCTAAATGTTTTTTTTGAGGGTTCTGTTTTTGTCTTTTAATTGTCATGTTTAGGGTAAGTGGCAAGGAAAAGCACTCCAATAAAAAGAATATTTCCTAAAAAAAAATAAATTACACAGGGGCAGCTAGGTGGCACAGTGGATAGGGTACTGGCCCTGGAGTCAGATAGACCTAAGCTCAAATCCAACACTTAACAATTATCTAGTTGTGTGACTTTGGGCAAGTCACTTAACCTCATTGCCTTGCAAGAACCAAATAAATAAATAATGTCACAAAAATCAAAGAAATTATCCAGGAAAATGAGCGTGATCAGTTGTATCAAATGTGACAAAAAGATTGAGAAAGTGGATGACTGAGAAGATCATCAGATCGGGCAATTAAGAGATCATTGTTATCATTAGAGAGTAGTTTTGGTTGAGTAGTGAGGTTTTAAGTCAGATAGTAAAGAGCTGAGTGTCTATAAGCTATATATATATATATATATATATATATATATATATATATATATATAATATATATATAATATACATATAGACACCTTTCTCAAGAAGTTTGAGAAAGAAAAGATATAGTTTGAGAGAATAGTAGCATCTAATGAAGTGATTTGGGTATTTCTTTGGTTATTGTTTTTAAGCATAGAAGAGACTTGGGTAAGTTTGAAGGCAATAGAGAAAGAACCAGTAAATGGAGAGAGGTTGAATATTCAAAAGAGTGAAAGATAATTAAGGATGAAATCTGCTAAAGAAAATGGGAAGAGATAGAATCGAGTATACATGTAGATGTTAACCTTGGCAAAGAAAAGAGCTGCCTCTTAGAGACTGGAGAATAAGAGAAGAGTATGAGAAATTATGATATGGGGTTTTGAGATGAAGAGAATTGAAGATTAGGTCAAATGGCCTCAATTGTCTCAGTAAAATAAGAACCAGATGGATGGAAGGAGGAGAAATGTGGGAAACTTGAAGAGGGAAGAGAAGGTTTCAAATAGGTTCTGTAAAGAGTGAGATAGGAAATCATTGAAAGAGGGATAAAAAGATTATCTTGCAGCAATGAAGACCCAGTTGATATTGGATAATGTGAATATGTGATGAGTCTGATGAGCACCATTGTAGGTAAACTGCACTCAGCATTTCTTGGATAGGAACAAAGGAAGCAGATGGTGAGAGAAATATAAAGCTAAAGTTTGACCCTGATATATATAGTGACAGGAAAAGAGAACAAGGGATCCAAGAATAGTGGACAGTGAAGAACTGAAATTCACTAATTCTCTTTCCCCTTTTAAATCATGAGGGAGGTTGTTACTATATGACCTTGAAAATCCCTTCCAGCTTTGACTTGAATCCAAGTTCATAAAACTAATTAATAATCAAATTTGACTTGAATCCAAGTTCATAAAACTAATTAATAATCAAATCCAGGGTTATAAAATGGGTCTTCTTACATCTAGTTCAATGTGTTTTCTATCACCCACATTACCTCCTGGGATTATATTGGGATAATCTAACTTGGAACAGCTGGTTAAATTCCTGGTTGCCCTCCAAATACTCTCTGCATAGCCATGAGTAAGGGCAGGTGTCCCCTTAGGAATAAAATTAGTTTGAGAATTCAATCCCACAGACCCCTTTAGGCTGCAGCATTAAAGAAAAGCAAACTGTACCAGCAGTTAAGAGAATAAAGATTCTGACAGATGATAGAAGCTGCCATACTAAAAAGAGTTTCTTAGTCATCCCAGGAACACAGAATTATCTTGAGCTGGCACCATGGCCAAGAACAATGTGGTTCTTCCCTTGTAAGCAAATAGGTCCCAACACACTATTCTCAACTAGAGAAATAACCAAACCACTGAGCTTGTACCTCTTTACTGCGTGATTAAATCTCTAATGCTTATGACTCCCAGGCTCCTCCTAAAATCAAGTAGTTTTCACTCACCCTTGCAGGGTGGACTGCTTAGCATGAGAGGAAGGAGGCAGGAATTGGAATCAACAGTCTAATCTCTCTAAAAGTTAGAGTTTTGCCTGACCCTGTGACATTAGGAAGCTAGAATGGCAACAAGGCAGCTTCTCTGTCTCACTTGCTCCCTTCTTGAAGAAGTTACACTCTCGCCCCAAACAAATTGTGTAACAAGGGGAGAATGGTCTAGAGACCAGAGCAAAACTTGGCTATGTCAACTGCAATAATTAAGGCTACAGGTAAAGCAAGATTTAACCAAAAATTACATCAGACATTCTAATCCTTAATGACATCTTTTCTCCCACCTCCATGCCTTGGGGACAATTCTGTGACCTTGGAAAATGATCTGAGTAGCTAGGATCCCAGGATCTCAAATCTTGGACTGGAAGAGATCTCACAAGTCATCCATCTCCTCATTTTACAGATGAGAAAACTGCGGCCCAGAAAAATTGATTTACTCCACATCATGTGGGTAGCAGAGTTGGGCTTCGAGGTTCAAGTCTTTTCTCTGTGTTATCCTAAGTTAATTAAAATCAACTTTTCATACTGAGTGTATTCTACATTAAACCAATGGTTTACAGTGTATCTGTAAGCTTGCCAATTCCCTGTGCCTTGGTTTACCTTTTTGGATAATTTGTAAAATGGAAGAAATTGGAAATGAGGTCAGAAAGGAGGAGAAAATAATCCCTACAACCTAAATTCCTGCTCCTAGTGTAAAGAAGATGACTGCCTTAAACAGATGGGTTAATAGCCTCACAGGCTCCAAATTCCCTGAACAGAAGACATAGATGTTTATTGTGAAAAGGAAGCCAGGGAAGCAGGAGGGGCAGCTTAGTTCATCCCAGCCCCCATTGCCCAAGCTGATAGTTATCAAATCAGAGCACAAATAGAATTGTCCTGCAATGTAAGCGGAGGGCCGTGAAGGATTGAATTAGTGTCCTGATGTCTCTAGCCAGATGGAAGGAGCTTGGAAAATCAAGCAGGAGTATAGAAAATGCGCTTGAATGAAGAAGGCTCTGACCCTGGGGGGAGAGCTACCTGGGACTCATTGGGTTCCTCATCACAGATATGTCAGCCCAGATGAGAGCAATCTCTGGAGGAGAGAGGGAGAGGGAAGGGAAGATGAAAGCCCATCCAATGAATGGAGGGCTTTTATAGTACCAACAAGATACAATCTGGCAGCAGAGACTGCTGAGCACAGGCTCTGGGTGTGTAAATAGAGGTATGTTAAGTTGAAAGAGAAACCAGATGGAACAGAGTTCATGAAGGAGCATGGCAAAGGCGAGAAGTTGGGAGCTGGGTAGGAAGAGTTGAGCATTTTTGCTGGCACTTTTTGCACTTTTCCAAGAGGCAAAGGCCAACCAGCAGAGGTTTTTCTGATTGCCTCTCTCCATTCATCCATTCATGACCTGTTGACTCCATTGTTTGGAGATGTTGATACAGTTCATTCTCTAGTAACAGTTAACAAGGAATAGAGATAAAAAGAATAATGAACTTGTCACCAGATAGACCTGGGTTCCAGTCTCAATTCTGAAACATATTGACTGTGCAACCTTAAACAAAGTTAGACTTCTATGTGACAGTTTTCTCATGTGTAAAATGGGAATAATACTTTAAACAAACCTCACAGAATTACTGTAACTCATTTGTTATATATAACTTATATAAAGTACTTTATGACCATGAAGCCATTTATAAATTTGAATATTTTCTAGATATATGACAATAACTATAGAAATTAAGCAATTTAAAGTCCAAAAAGTCATATATATGTCATATATATATATTTTATAATTTCACTCTGCCAAAAAGTAATAATTGGTTCATCATGCCAAAGCCCCTAAATGACAACTGATACATAGTAAGTTCTTTTTTTTTAGTTTTTTTTTTGCAAGGCAAATGGGGTTAAGTGGCTTGCCCAAGGCCACACAGCTAGGTAATTATTAAGTGTCTGAGACTGGTTTTGAACCCAGGTACTCCTGACTCCAAGGCTGGTGCTTTATCCACTATGCCACCTAGCCGCCCCTATAGTAAGTTCTTAATAAATGTTTTTGACTAACTAATCTCACTTTTGCTATGCAATGTCAATGCATCAATCAATAAAAAACAGTATTAAAATTGTACTATGAATACTAAAATATCTTCTACAATATTCAGCTCAATTATTAGAGCTTCCTTAATGGTTCTCAGTTCACATGAGTAGCCCCCTTGGTGATACCCAGCACAATTAGGTTCTTATAGATCAAAGTGGCTCAAAAGGAGATTCTATAATGGGATGATACTAGGATTGGCACTAACTCAGCTCTCAACCCCTTCAAGCTCCCACAAATCTGAACCTCCTTCCTTGGAGAGAGGAAAAAGGAAAGACTTCCTCAGTTAGTAGCAAGGTCCCATAGCTTAAGATCTAAAAGTTTTGTCTAGCCCCAAAATTTTCATTTAACAGAAGAGAAAACCAAGACCCTAGAAGGCTTGTTTGGAGAGGTGATGGTTGTGAGTACAGAGACAAAAACTATCAAGGAACACACTTGGGCCAATGAACAAACCAAGAGGAAAAAGAAAAGGAAGACAGACAGAAGGAAAAGGAAGCAAACAAGTCTTATTTATTTTTACAAGTTTTATTAATTTTTATGTCTCTGAATATATCCCTATCCCACACACACCTTGAGCCCTCCCTCAAAAAAATAAATATAAAAAACACAGTTAAACAAAACCAGTCTACTCAGAGACTTCTGGAGTTTGGATATTTCTGTGGAGTATTTGGGTAAAGTTATAGATGAGAACTGTACAAAGTGAGAAGATATGAAGAGATTGTGATCTACATCAATAAAGAGAGTATCCATACCAGTGAAATCATACATCTATTGAAGTATCATACAAAGCACTTTTCTAGCCACTGTGGGATACAAAAAATAAGTGTAAAAGTGAATACCCTCAAAAAGCTTATAATCTAATTGGGGAAAGAAGCTATATACATGAAAAAGATAAAATAAAACCCAGCAAGAGATTAAAAAAATTCTACCTAAAATAATTTAAAATTTCATAAAATATCTGGTTCTTGGCTTTCCAAGACATAGCTTGGACTTATATGAGTGCAACTACAAAACACTTTTAGAAGAAATAAAGACAAGTAATTGTAGAGATAGCAATTATTCATATAATGAAAATGATAGTAGTACCTGAATTAATAGATTTAGTGCCATACCAATTAAAGTACCTTGGAATAATTTTATATAATGTTATATTTGTTTTGTTCCTGCAAAAAGTTTTAATTTTATATAATCAAAATTGTGTATTTTCTCTTTTAAGATCATCTTTATTGCTTATTTGATTAAGAATTTGCCCCCAAGTCACAATTTTGCAAGCTACCACCTTCCATTTTCCTATAATTGTTTTTTGATGTGGCCTTTTATATTTAGGCTGAGTATCCATTTGAAACTTATTGTGTTAATAATAACAAAACTCATCCAGAAGAACAGAGGTCAATATTTCAAGGGAAATAGAGGAGGGAAAAGCAAGGGAAAAAAAGGAGAACTAGTATTACCAGCTCTCAAACTATGTTATAAATCAATAATCTTCAAAAACCAGTTGTTCCTGGCTAAAAAAAAAAATGGAAAAGTTGACCAATGAAATAGACTAAGCAAGTAAGATCAAGAAACAATCAAGCGTAGCAAACTAGCATTCATTAAGCTGAAGGCCTCAAACTAAGATAAAGACCATCTGTTTGATAATAACTTGAAAGTAGTTTGGCAGAAATTAGATTTAGACAAACATCTTGCAACACATTCCATAAAACTTTCCAAATGAATACATTTTTCCAAATGAATTCTCAACCTAAAAGGCCACATCAAAAAAACAATTCAAGAATCATAGAAAGTGGTACTTACATTTCTGACTAGTGTACAAATTCTTAACTAAAATAGTAGGTAATCTTAAAAGATAAATAATTTTTATTACATAAAATATTTTAGGAACAAAATAAAGACATCTATTATAAATGTCGATTGGGGGAATTTTTTTACAACTTAACAGAGATGTAGCAGATCGTTTGCTAAAATCATATCTAAGCTATATAAAGAATTGCTATAAATATATAAAAAGGAACCATTACCCAAAAGATAAGTGATCAAATAATATGATCAGGCAGTTTTCCTAAAATACAAACCAGCAATAATCATATAAAAGAATATTCAAAATTACTAATAATAGGGTATATACAAATTAAAACAACTCTGAGGTTTTAACTCATTCCCATCAAATTGACAAAAATATCAAAAGTTTGGAGTAATTTAATAAATGTTGGAGGGACTGCAAAAAGACAAGTACATTGTTGGTGGAGCTATGAATCAATTCTAGAAAACAATAGAGAATTAGACTGGAAAACTCTATATATTCTTTGGCTTAGCAATCAATACATGCTCTAGGTATATCTAAAAAGGATGTCAAAGATAGGAGGAATATTCTTCTATGCATAAAAATATTTGTAGCAGTCATTTGTTAGTATAGCAAAAAAACTGATAGTCACTCCTCAGTTTACTACTTGGCTCATTAATATTCAGTTAATCAATCACTAAGCGTATAGTCACTCCTGTTATCCTGAATTCTAAGGTAATTCAGGTGATATATCTGGATATTTCCTTTATTAATAAAATGGCAGCCTTCCTGAAAGAAGAGTGATTAGTTCATAGTTGAAAAATTGTAAACGACCTCAGAAACCATCTAATCTGACCCCCTCAATTTACAAGCAAGGAAACTGAAGCTTGGACAGGTTAGATAACTTGCCCAAGGTCACAAAGGCAGTTAGTACCAGAGGAAGGATCCAGAAATCCTGAATCCAGAAACAGTGTTCTCTCCACCAGAGGTATAAATTGTAGTAATAAGTAAAATGGAATATTATTGTATCAATGAAGGAATATTTTATCATATTGAATCAATACTGAAACATAAGAAATGAAGAATTCACATAAATTTGAGAACACTCATGAGTCAAAATAGGAAAAATTAAGACCCAGGACAATATTCTATACAATGATACAAACATATCTAGAAAGCAATATTGAAAGACAACAGAATTCTGTTCAATTCAGTGATCAAGTCCAGAGATATAATGGTGAAGCATGCCTCTTCTTAGCAGAGAAGTGGCACTATATAGCTGTGGATGAGGCATATAGTGTCAGATGCAATCAATATATTGGCCTGTTTTATTCCCTGCATTTCTCTTTTGTGAGCAGCTAGGGATAGAATACCAAGTCTGAAGTCAGGAAAACTCATCTTCCTTGACCTCAGACAGTTAACTAGCTATGTGATACCAGGCAAGTCACTTAACCCTGTTTGCCTCAGTTTCCTCAGTTGTAAAATGAGCTACAGAAGGAAATGGCAAAACACTTCAGTATCTTTGCCACAAAAACCCCAAATGGAGTCACAAAGAGTCAAATACAAGTGAGCAACTTCTCTTTTACAAAAGAAGGTTCTGTTGGGTGGGGGAGGGGAGGTGAAAGGAATGATTAAGGAGTCATAGTGATATAAGAAAGGGGAAAAAATCAACAACAAAACATTTGATTCAAAAATAGCAACAGAAAAGAGTTTATCCCTAGCATATACGTACAGGCAACTTAAAAGATTTCTCTCTCTCAAAGATAATTGCATTTGCCCCTTTCTTCTTGAAGCATGAGCCAGTCAATAGTCAGTCAATAAACATTTATTAAGCAAGACCTAGTAGGGTGTATGGGGTATTGAAAGAGGACTACCCCTCTTGTTTGAGAATTGCTGAATCCTTTTCAGAGTATTCAACTCTTACCTAAGAAGGGCAGACCTTCTCAGCAAACAGGTTGAAATCAGGCCTCAATTTTTGTCTGCCTTAGCATGGGAAGACTTAGTGTGGTGTAATGGGAGATGTAGGATTGTAGATGGAATAAAGGAAAGAAAAATATAGTGGAGGAAGGATTAGGATTTCAAGGCCCCAAATGCACTGGCCATAATAAAGGAAGGGAATTATTGAGGGAGAAGCAGCAGGCTTCAGACCCCTCTCCCCAATTCCAATCTGCTTCTGAGACTTGAGGAGTTCCTTTGCTGATCTTTAGCTCACTGCAGGATCAACCCCTTGCCCAGTGTGTCCAGGGCTGCAGACTGAGCCAGATTCATAAAAACAAACTGCCAGCAGGGAAAACCTCTTCCAGCTAGGAGCCAATTGATTTGCAAACTGTCTCCAGTCTGTTGCTAAAGCTTGCCTACAGCTGTGATCCTAACAAATCTGACATAGAGTTGGATGGGGAGGATGCACAGGGAGTCTGGACTGGGGCCTCAAAACAGGAGGAATTGCCCCCTTCTCTCTGTTGCCCATCTCCAAGGTCAGAATGTCATTTAGAAAATAGTCTGAGCACCCCTCCCCAGTCAGGGCTAGGTCCATGAGGCAGAAACCTAGCCTATTACTGCTCCTCTTAAAAATATACAGAGAGAGGCAGCTAGGTGGCACAGTGGATAGAGCACCAGCCTTGGAGTCAGGAGTACCTGAGTTCAAATCCAGTCTCAGACACTTAATAATTACCTAGCTGTGTGGCCTTGGGCAAGCCACTTAACCCCATTGCCTTGCAAAAACCTAAACAAACAAACAAACATACAGAGAAAGGCAAGTTTCCATATAGATCTCTGAGGAAGATGCCCAACTAGCTGCCCCTGGCCTGTCTCCAGGTCTCTTCCCCTTTCCCTAGTTGCCCCTTCCTCTATGCTTACCATGCTAAATAGTCTCTTGAGATCATAAGAACCAAAATAATAACCATTGACCTTTAAAAGCCTCAAAACACAATGAATGGATCACTAACCCAAAGATCTGAGTTCAAATTCTACTTCTCATATTTACTACCTATGTGAACTTTAGTGATCATCTCTATTCTCCAGACCTTAGTTTCCTCATCCATAAAATGAGTGTTAAGTGACCTCTGAGCTTCCTTTTTTCTTTAGTTTCTACATGATTCCAAGACATAGAAAGGAAATCTGGTATAGCTAAATCAAAGGATCTAAGATTATATCCTGGTTGAACTACTTACAATTCATAGATTTAGTGCTGAAAGGCTAGCTAACCCAACCTGTCCCTAACCAAGTCACCTTAGGCCAAGGTCTGAAATAGAGATCTCATAACAATATGTTTCTATAGAGAATTTTAGGTGAGATGTAGAGGATCTTATTACACCTAACACCATTCCCCAATGTCCTCTGTGATTTACTGACACTGGCTTCCTGGCTATCCCTCCCCCATGACCCTCCAACTCCTGGTCTCTGACCGTTTTCTCCTTCTCTCCCCTCTTCCTAGAATATTCTCACTCTTTGTATCTACCTCCTGCTGGATACCTCCTCATCTTCAAGTCCCAGTTTAAATCTCACCTTCCAAAGGAAGCCTTTCTCAATCCCATTTAATTTGAGTGACTTCCTTCCACTAATTATCTCAAATTTGTCCTATATATAGCTTGTTTGTATATAGTTGGCTCACACACAGCATGTTGTTCCCCACCATCCCCCTTATTTTTAGACTATGAGGTCCTTGAGAACAGATACTATCTTTTGTCTGTCTTTATATCCCCAGTGGTTACTATAATGCTGGGACATAGTAAGCCCTTAGTAAATGTTTATTGACTGATTGATTAACACATGAAATGTGCATAAATGAAGTCCTGTCCAGGAGTAAGGGCCCAAGGATTCTTTTAATGTTCCCTGTGAAACTAAAACTGTGATATTACTTTTGGGAGGGATAGGAAACATACAAGGGAAAAAAAAAGAGTAAGGATCCAAAAAAGATCCAGGCTCACTAAGCATTGGACTGAATCTAATAAGGGAAAATTTAGCAGAGATAAAGGAACAGCTAGGTGGCACAGTGGACAGAGTGTGTGGCCTGGAGTCAGGAAGAGTCTTCTTCCTAATTCAAATCTGGCCTCACTTACTAGTTGTGTGATCCTGGGCAAGTCAGTTAATTTTGTTTTCCTCGGTTTCCTCATCAATAAAATGAATTGGGGGCGGCTAGGTGGCACAATGGATAGAGCACCAGCCTTGGAGTCAGGAGTACCTGGGTTCAAATCTGGCCTCAGACACTTAATAATTACCTAGCTGTATGGCCTTGGGCAAGCCACTTAACTCCATTTGCCTTGCAAAAATGAAAGAAAGAAAGAAAGAAAGAAAGAAAGAAAGAAAGAAAGAAAGAAAGAAAGAAAGAAAGAAAGAAAGAAAGAAAGAAAGAAAGAAAGAAAGAAAGAAAGAAAGAAAGAAAGAAAGAAAGAAGGAAAGAAGGAAAGAAAGAAAGGAAGGAAGGAAGGAAGGAAGGAAGGAAGGAAGGAAGGAAGGAAGGAAGGAAGGAAGGAAGGAAGGAAGGAAGGAAGAAAAAGAAAGAAAGAAAGAAAGAAAGAAAGAAAGAAAGAAAGAAAGAAAGAAAGAAAGAAAGAAAGAAAATGAATTGGAGAAGGAAATGGCAAACACTCCAGTATCTTTGCCAAAACACCCCTAAAAGGGGACATGAAAAGTCAGACACACTAAAACTACTGAGCAACAACAGGGAAAGAAAAAACAAAACAACAAGACACTCTGTCTCCATAGAACTTAAAGTCTATTTAAAAAAATTGAACCTATATAAATATGTACAAAATAAATACAAGGTAATTTAGGCAGTAGGTAGAAACACTAGCAGTCTCCTGGGGATCAGGAAAAGTCCCCAATAGCTGCTGAGACTAGTGCTGAGCTTGCAAGGAAAATAGGAATTTTAAGGTGTGAGAAAATTCAAAGCACAAGGTAAGCATAGGTATAAAAATGGATTACTGTATTGTTTAAAGATGAGCAGGAAGGTCTGTTTTTCTTAATTGTAGAGTATATAAAGAGGAATAATAAACAATATCATTGGACATGTAGGTTGAAACAGGTTGCAAAAGATCTTAAATGCTGAATAGAGGATTTTGTGTTTGGTCCTGGAAGTGAAGAGAACCAGTGGAGTCTATTGAATGTGGCAGAACCAAGTGGCACATGGGCTGGAGTGAGGAAAGACTTATGGTAAAGAGTTCCAATTATATGACTATTTTAACAATCCAAGTGAGGAGTGATGAGGATCTAAACTAGGTGTCAGTGAGAAGAAAGAAAGAAGTGGATGCAAGGCAGGAGCAGAAAAAATGTAGCATCATGTCTCCCTTATTCCTGTGCATGGAAGGAACAGGATGAAATAATGCCTTAAGCATAAAACTCATTGACCAACCTGTAGCAACTGAGGGCATCACTCTGCTGTGGGGGAAGGGAGGAAGATACTAAGCTGTCTGGGTCCTAAATGATAGCAGAGAATCCTTTGCAAAGAACCAGGGTCCCCATTGCATTGACTGTGGAGTCTTAATTAAAATGATTTTTTTTTTCATAAGCAACAAGAGCAAGCCTCACATTCCTCACTTTACATCAGGCTGTTAATTTAGGGATCATAAGATGCTAAAGTTGGAAGGAACCTTATAGATCATCTAGTCCAAAAATCTCCCCACATGTTATATATGAAGAAATTGAAATTTATGGAAGCTAAATAGGCAATTGGGTGATGCAATGGAAAGAATATTAGACTTGGAATACTAGTCTAAATTCAAATCCTGCCTCAGACACTAGTTGTGTGATCCTGGACAAGTCAGTCTCTCAGTCTGTTTCCTTATCTGCAAAATGGGGATAATAATCCGAGAGCTGTTGTAAAGATGAAATGAGATAATATAGAAGTGTTCTGCAAACCTTAAAGGGCTTTTTAAATGCAAGTTTTTGTTGCCCTTGTTGTTGTTGTTATATGACTTGCCTAAAGCCTCACAGCTGGTAAAAGGCAGGGATTTTGACCCAAGTCTTCTAATTGCCAAACTGTGCTTTTTTTTTTTTTTATTACATTGCTTGTTACCTCCCCCAGGTTAATCCTTCTAACTCTGTCTTCTGAATGGAACATGTATTGAATATATGGGCCCCCTTGGTCACCCAATGGTTAATTTGGTTTTCCTGGCTTTACAACAAACACACTACCAAAACAGACAACTATTTTTATCCCCGGATTAATCACAAAAGGCTAACACTTCCACCTTCCCTGTGATTAAAAATTAGGAGACCAAATTCTATAGTGGTACAGGATAATAACCAATCCAGCTAGTGTGATGTATGAATAATGCATCTCTTGGCTGGCTGTTCCACAGTTCCTCTCCCCCTCTACTGCCTCCCTTTCACTGTCTCCTCTGCCCAAGTTTGAATGGAGAGGTAATGAGTTGCTCTCCTTCCGGTAAAGTTACAGCTGTGGGGAACGACTGTTGATTTCTATTCAGTTTGATGGCCCCGTGTATCCTCCCCCAGCCTTTCCTCCTGCTGCATAGGCACACACATACACACACACACACACACACATACACCCCCACAGCTACCATCCCCCATCCACACCCCTCACTCCCACCCTCACCCCCATCTGGTGTGTAATGAGCCGAGGGCCAATCAATAATGCATGCCTACATGAATAACCAGGATGATAACCACTTATTTGGGAAGATGTAATCAGGACCCATTCTGGGTGTATATGTGTATGTGTGTGTTTGTGTGTGTGTGTGCTTGTGTGTGTGTATACATGAGCCTAATCTCTCCTTATCTCCATGTCTCTGTTACCTCTAATTCAATAGAGTGAAGCACAAGCAAAAAAGATATTGAAAAATGTTTCAAGAGAATTAAATACATCTAAGTATTCTTTGGCGACCTTGGACATGAGGATACAGGTCAAAACATCATGAAGCAGCCTCAGTGAGACTGTGAATTTGGAGTATGACTCAGAAGGATTCAAACAAGAGGATTGACCATTGGGGAACTTGTGGTCTTTATAAGAAGCAGCAGAGACAAGGGGATGGGGGAAGGGAAATGTACACAGGATGTCCAAAATCCTGCATCTTATTCTTACTCCAAAAACACTAGTTATATATTCTCAACTATCCAGTGTAGGCCAATATTACTGAAACCTTACTAGTTCTCTACCTACAAGGAAAGAATATTAGGATAAGGGCCTATCTCTATGTCTTTGTGAAAGGGTCAAAGTCGGTCACTTTTCCCCTGTGGATCAGTTCTCTCCTTTGGAGAGGAATGGGAAGGGACCATCTCTGCATCTTTGTGATGAAATTCCCGTTATTGAGAGAAAATCATTAGCTGTTCTGCACTCCCCTATTTATCAGAACCCATAATCACCCTCCTTCCCCACCCTGAACCATCTTGTGATGATGGGGCTCTGACCAACCATGACCAACCCAGGGAAGATGAGCCAAGGACTAATAAGTGTTTAGCAAGCCCCCAAATGAAAGACTATAAGCAGTGTTGAGCTAGTGGGTTGTCATTACTGCTGAGCCCCCAGGGGCCCTGGCCACCCCACCTAGAGAGGCCATCTGCACTGAGCTGTGGGACCACCCAGCAAGACTTTGGCTGAAAAGAGGAAAGACTGGGAGGGGTTGGATGACCTCAAAAAGGCCAAAACAGCTTACTTCAGCCAAGATAGTAGGCATTGGGGGAGATAAAAGGGAAGGGAATGGAATAGGAAGAATAGGAGCAACCAACAACTGACTTCATATTAGAAACACTGAGGCTATTCATTTTCTCATGCAAAATGTATGGAGAAGGTCATCTAGAATTTAGTTAAGAGGGTCAGGAAGTTTAGCCAGAGAGAATCCTGGCTGGAGGCAGTCCCCCACCCCAAGGGGTAGGGACTTCTTTTTAAGGATAATAGTAAGAGTTGTATAGACCTTCAGAGGGCATCTAGTCCAACCCCCTTATTTTTCAGGTAAGCCTAGAGATTTGCCCAAGACCACATGGGTAGGAGGGAGCTTCAAAGTTCATTTCCCCCAGCTTCAGATCCACTGGGTTTTCCATTGTACTCTACTACCTCTCGATGCTTTGCTACTTTTGAATGGGGCAGAGTTAGTGATGGTAGGAGATATTAGGGGAAATGACTTGAGGGATCCTAGAACTATCCCATGGCTTGTCTTGGGTCCAAGGAAAAGTTCACACCTTGAAAAGAGACTCAAGGAAGGAAGGAAGGAAGGAAGGAAGGAAAGAAGGAGGGAAAGAAGGAAGGAGGGAAAGAAGGAAGGAGGGAAGGAAGGGAAGGAAAGAAGAAAGGAAAGGAAAAAGGAAAGAGAGGAGAGGAAAGGAAGGAAATTAAATGAGCACTTATTAGGGACCCAGTATGGGCCTGGAACTGTGCTAAACTCTTTACAAATATCATCTCATTTAATCTTCACAATCACCCCATTAATATAGGTGCTATTATTATGCTCAATTATTATATCCAATTTATACAATTTAGGAAAGTGAAGCAGGCAGAGTGATTTGCTCAGGGTCACACAGCTAGTGAGTGTCTAAGGGTGGATTTGAATTCAGGTCTTCCTGACTCCAGATCCAGCACTCTATCCATAGCACTGTTTCCTCTGCTTCTCTAAGTAAAGAGACCTCTTCACACCAGGGACCTGGACTTTCACTAAACTTTTAGCCCAAAGACAGCAGTCTTTAGAATGAAAAACTATAAAACCCTATCCCCATGGTAACCAGGAAAGAGAGCCCCCATTATGTTAGGCCTATTAGTCATTCTAATGTACTTTGGGGATCAAAGGCAGCTGCCCAAACCAACCTACTTCCAAGGTCTCCAGAACAGACTATATTTCATTACTCCAGGGGAAGAAGCAGGGGAGTGAGGGCATCAGGGTGATAAGGAGACAGAAGTATGAAAGAACAGGTGCCATTTTAATTTTTCCAGGGAAGCAAAGGAAAGTAAGAGAAAATAGAAAAGGCCTGACCAGGACACTTTGACTAATATCATATATAAGGAAAGCATACAGGTATAGGAGTAAGAAAACTTGGATTCTAGTCTTTAATCATGCAGATTACTGTGACCTATGACCTTGGGCTAATCACCTAACCTTACTGACCATCTGCATCTTCATCTCTAAAACAGGGATTGAGCAATCAGCGAGTATTTATTAAGTACCTTTTAATGAATGAAACCATCCCTACTCTCAGTGGACATGAAAGTATTAAAAATCTGATCATTTTAAATAAACATAGTTTTTAATTTTTCAATTCAATTATTATGAGGCTTTACCTAGCCTACTCTGAAAAGGTTGGCCCACCAGAAAGAATACTCTTTGGGCAATCACCCCCATAAACACACTCAACCAAGTCAATTAACAAGTGTTTAATAAGTATACAGTATACATAATATGAGGTATTGCAGATAAACTTGCTAAAATATCCAACTGAAACATGTTGTAGAAACCCAAGCACTGCTAGCATTCCTATAGAGAAAGAAATAACGAGGCCTAAGAAAAATGTCACTTCTGAACCCTCAATCTGATTTGTCTATAATGCTTCTTGTCCACAGTGCCTCCTGATGATCCAGTCATCCTGGGAGGACCAGTGATCAGTCTTCGTGCAGGAGACCCCCTCAACCTTACCTGTCATGCTGACAATGCTAAGCCAGCTGCCTCTATTATCTGGATGAGGAAAGGGGAGGTCATGAATGGGGCCACCTACTCCAAGGTAAGATATTGGATGGAAAATTGTTGATTAAGGGTGACAGACATGGGATGTTTCTCTCAGTCCATAAGATCACAGAATGCAAAAGTTGAGGAGTATTTTAGAAACAATAATATGATCATAGAGCTAGATCTCGATAAGACCTTGAAGATCATCTATTCCAACCCCCTTATTTTATAAGTTAGGAAACTGAGACCCAGAAAAGGGAAGACACCAGCTAGTGGTCACACAGGTAATAGGTCACAGAGATAGATGTGTTTCTGATTATTCTTCCCACTATAAAATACAAGAATCCCTACCTCATAACAATTTTCCAAATTATAGCTTCATTATGTTGCAAGTCAGCATAAGAAATTAAATGGAAATTTGTAGGGGGAGTTTTGTAGAAGCCACAAAGATAACATGCAGAAGCTAACAGACAACACACAAAAAAATTTTAAAACTCAGAAATGCATAAAATATATGTATAGTATTGTATAATATAACCTAAAACCAAATATTTAGCTCAAATTTTATAATAAGGCATTGTAAATACCCATAAAAGAAAAAGAAATAAAATTCAAACTTCTTCTCTGCTATGAAGGGTCAAAAAAATTTATGTTGATTATCCAGATCATGGGGACTCCTCACCTCTAACCCTTGTGATAAAGAAAGGATAACTGTATTGATTCCTTTAGTGTATGTTCTTCATTGATGAAGGATTTTAGGTCTTATTGGCTGCCTATTCCTATTCCAAGAAGCTAAATTCTCAAAGGGATTCATATTTTTTAAGAGAGACAGCTCCAGGATTGCCCTAGGTTCAGAGCTGCCATTCCAGGTCAACAATAGGAACCTAGCTTCAGAGAACCCTTCACCTCTCCACCCACCAGAGTGTGAGTGATAAACATCTTCCCTCCAGCATAGTCCCAAACCCTGGGCCACTGAAAAATCAGCTTAATAGGAAATAAATCCTCCAGCTTGTCTTTCCAGTCAGGAACCATCCTGCTGTATCATTAAACATGAAAATATGACAATGGGAATATTCCAATCAGATGAGGGTAGAGGAGAAGGAAGCAGACATTCTTCCCAAACTTGTCAGGTCCTATTCTCTTCCTAAACTCTAAATTGCAGCTGGGATTTATAATCTCAGAAAAAAATATATAGAATTTAACAGGTCCCAGCAGAGGGCAGAGAGGGCTAGGGACAGCTGCCAAAAACTCAGATGACCTCTTGTCCCTCATTCCAAAGTCTGAAATTGGGATGTCAAGATTAACTCTGCAAATATTTACTGATCACCTCTTTGTGCCAAACACATATGGGGAGTATGGAATAAGAGGAAGCACCAAGACCTACAATGGAATCCTGGAGAAAACTCAAACTCCTGTTTTCAGGGGCTTATGATTTGTTGGGGAGATAAGATCATAGAGAATTAGATCCTAGATGAATTAGTGTAGCCTTTAAGCTTCCATCAGATCATTCATTCTCTTTTTTTCCCCCTTCCCCTTTTCAAGATTTACAATTCAACATTGCAGCTAGGGCTCCCTCTCCTCTTTGCTAAAGCACCCAGCAATTATGCTTACCAAAATGTCACATCTGTTTTCTGTAATTGATGAAGAGTAGACCTGACAACAACCAAAAGTGAGGAAAGGAAAGGAGCTTCTCTGAGAAACAGGATGAGCCTACAAAGAGGTCTTCCTAAAGAACTATAATAATAATAATGATAATAATAATAATAAATACTTTCCTCAAGTTGTTCAAGTACTTTTTATTTTCCAAGGCACATATGATCCTCAAAATGAAGGGTAAAAGGGAATAGATTCTTAGTCTAGGCAGATAGATGGCATAGTTGATAGAGCACTAGACGTGAAATCAAAAATATTTAAGATTCTAATCCTACCCTTGTCACAAGCTGTATAACCTCTTTCAACCTCAGTTTCCTCTTCTGTAAAATGAGTATAATAATAGTATAATGTAATAATAAAAGGTATAATGTAAACATTATAGGCATATTGTGAGGATTAAATAAGATTATATAGATTGAAAAAGGTTTTATAAACCTTTAAAGGATATATAAGTGCTAGTTATTTTTATTATGTTGTATTTTCCAGATGAAGACACTGTGACCAAGAGAAGTTAAGTTACTTACCTGCAGTTATAAAACTAGTATAAGAATCAGGACTAGAGTCTGGGTCTCCAAACCCTAAATAGACTGCTCTTTCTACCATTGTAGGAGAAGGGAAGGAGACCAAGTTGCTGAAGGATGTGATGTGGAAGGATCTCACAGAGATTAATTTTATAGTCAATTGTAAGCGACTGTTGTGTGTGGGAGTACTGTAAAGCTTCATCACCTGGTGTCCTCTAGCACCAAAGTGTTATTTATTGGTTGATTGTAGAGTGCCATGGGAGTAGGAGTGGACCAGGGACTGGGGAGGATATTTAAGCACTTGTATTTGGTTTAATAAACAGAGTACTTGGAGATCTAGGAGAACTTGTCATCCTTTCCATCCTTGTCTCCCACCCTTTCAATGTTCACATGGGTAAGGATAGGTTACAGGCAGAAACCTAACACATCCTGAGCAGCTAGCCAACAGGAACTTAACAGTAAATATAATCATCTCTGTCATATATTATAGGATCTTTCCTCCAGAGATGACATCTGAGCACTAAAGGAAGCTAGCTAGTCAATTATTGTATATTACTATTCAGCAGGCACTGTGCTAGGAGTGGTAAAAACAACATCATCAACAACAACAAAAAAAAAACAAAACCAGTCCTTGAGGTCAGGTCTTCTATGCTAGACTGTCTGACAAAAAGAAATTCCTGGATGACTCAAGACTGTGTTGATGTCAGCTCCAAACCAAGTTTACTGTTAAATTTTCAGTATAAGCACTTACACCTTTGAAATTAGAGAACTCTAAGAATAAGGACTTGATTTATTATTTTGTAGATTGTCTAGACTTAAGAAAATGTGAATAATGCAGATTAAACTCCAGTGTGTCATGCTTAGGTTTTTTTTTTTCAAGAAAACCAATTGTTAAGCATTTTCTAGTGCACCCCTAGGTTCCTCTTTCCTATGCTTAAGGCTACCAGATAACTAGACAAAGTATTTGTTATTGTTCAGTAGTTTTCAGTCCTGCCTAACTCTTCATTATCCCTATCATTGGCAGACATACTGCAAGTGGTTTGCCATTTCCTTCTCCAACTCATTTTACAGATGAGGAAACTGAGGCAAACAAAGTTAAATGATTTGTCCAGGGGTCACATAGCTAGTGAGCATCTGAGACCAGATTTGAACTAAAAACAATGAGTCTTCCTGACTCATCTTCCTAATAGAATGTGATTTTCTTGAGGATAGGGGCTGTCTCATGTATGCCCCCATGCCTTATACAATGCATCATAGTACTTAACACTCCAAGTGTCTGTTAAATTGAATTACAATGGGCAGACAAGAAGACATAAGAAGTTAACTGACTTATGAGTAGTTACAAGAGATGTCACAAGATGTTCTGTGATATGTTGATATATAACTTGATATGAAAATATGAAATAAAAGTTCAAGGAAAGGAGGAACTACTAGGACCTCAAAACATCATGTTTCTTTTCCTGGTCCAAACCTTGAATTAATCCTTCAGATACTCTGGTTTTTCCCTCTTGTCTCTCTGAAGTGGTGCTTACATTCAAAATCGCCAAAGATAATTCTCCAAGGTCTCTGTGTTGACTTTGCTTTCTTTCTCCCTTTTCTCCAGACAGTCAACATCATTAGGTTGTCTGAGAATGAGCATGCCCTTCCATCCCATGTGTTTTCATCTGGGCTTCTGGGCCTTGAAGGTGGCAGTGACATTATCATTTGAAATGCCAACAAATAAATAGATAAGCAAGTGGGAGGAGAAGTGACAGAAGAGGGTTTGATCTCCTTAGAAGGTAGAGGAAGGAGAAATGCTAGCTGAGCAGAGATGCTGAGGCATGAGTAAAGAGAAGAAGATACGTTCTTGGTATATACATTTGGTATATATACATTGGTATATACATTCTTGACTAAAGCAGGATCCAGGGTCTGGATCTGATTATCCCCCCCCGACCAGGGTCAGACTCACCCAGAGAAACTAGTGCTCTCCCCATACCAAACCCAACTCAAGCCATTCTCATCAAATGGAGCTTCTGCTGTTGATGCTCACAAACATGGGCTGTTCCATATAATTATATGCCATCAGAGGCATAGGGATGGAAAGGACTGAGCTTATGTATTGCAAGTTCTAGTCCCATTTTATAAATGAGCTAAGACATAAGAAGGTGAAATAGTTTTCCTAAATCACATAGGTAGTAAGTAACAGAGGCAGCTAGGTGGTACCATAGTGCAGAGAGCACTGGTCTGGGAGCCAGGAAGACTCATCTTCTGAAACCAGTCTCAGATACTTAGTATCTGTGTGACCATGGGCAAGTCACTCAGTTTTCTCATCCATAAAAATGAGATGGAGAAGGAAATGGCAAGTCACTCCAGTATCTTTGACAAGAAAACTCCAAATTGACATAGAGTCAAAATACAGCTGAACAACACCACCACAGTAAGTAGCAGAGTTGGGATTTAAGGCCAGGTTCCTGACTCCAGTACCAGTGCCCTGTCCACTATACTTCAACTGAGAAGACAAAACCTAACACAAGTGAAATCATGAGTCAATCAAATAAGCTGGCATCTGTGTGCTGCTTTAAAATGCTTTGTACACATATAAAGCAAGCAACACAGATGGAAAGGTGGTGATGTCTGGTAGATAAAGAGCTAGTCTTGGAGCCAGGAAAGCTTACCTCTGACATTTACTGACTGTGTGACATTGAATAAGTCACTCATCTTCTTCAAGCCCCAGGAAATTCTTTGAGATTCCTATAAATTGCAGAGCAGGTGTTGACTGGTAGACAGAGTTTCCTTATTGGGAATGTGATATACAAGCAAAATCACAGGTCTGGTCTTTTTTTCTAAAAGGTACAAATAACACTAGGAGAATTTAGAGCAGTGAGAGATTGATGTGGGTTGTAGTCATCAGAGGTCTCATGGAGAGGATTAGTCCATAGGCTACAGAGCAAACATCCAGGAAAGTAACTCTCTGGAGTTACCAACAGGGGTTGGTCATCTCATACCCAAGCCTTCAGCCTCACAAGCCCTATAAGGTCCCATAGCTGGCATGGCAGGTACAAGATACTGCTCAAATAAACCTATTCCTCTCCTCCCCACACAGGGAGGAGATTTGACCACAGGCTCTCAGGGTCCCTGCTAATTAGGATCTATGGAGGGAGATCCTTTCCCTGCCAACACTGACTCCTATGAAATTAATTAGGGTTCAGATCATTACAATGTAATCGTTAGGAACTAATTCCAATCACCCCAACCTTCTCAGCTGTGCACTCCCCAGCCCTAGCTCCCTTTATACCCCAGTTGTGGACTACAAGAGGTAAACTAACCCATTAATGTGGCACTAGGGTTAAAAGAGATTTGGGATAGAAAATGCAGCACTGGGAAGAGATCAACAAGAAAACAATGTTCCTCTGGTATCTACTAAAAGCCCCAGGTGCCTGTGTCCTCTCTGTTGAAGGAGCACTGCCTCATCCTCCCCACTCCTGCTCGTAAGGCAATTTAGGATTGCCAAACTAGAGACTTGCCTGGTAACCTGTGGAGAGTTCCAAGGATGGAGAGCTCACCATGGGCTGTGGATTTCATTTTACCATGGCTGGCTCATACCCCAGATCACTTGGGCTTCATGACTCTGCTGCAAAATTTGGCTTTGTCTTATGTGGCCCTGAAGGCAGTGCTTGGTCCAGGTACCTTTAAGGTTAGTTAGTCTAACTGTGGTCCAAGCTCTAGTGATGGCACTTATGTTTTACCCGGTCACTCTACCCAAACCAGTCCAAACTATCTCTAGGAATACCATAGGAAATAGGATCCCTACCCTGAAGGGACTTTTAGTCTAGCTGAACAAGGCCTGGTCAAAATCAAAACAATTAGTCCACCTTCCCACCAACACACATGTACACACACACACACACACACACACACACACACACACACACACACACAGAAACACACATGCACAAGCAATAGCAGCCTTCTAACAGTGTGGCCATCCTGACAGTGTAGTAGTGGCAGAGGAAAAAGAAATCCCCTAACTAATGCCTAATAATTAATGTCCTTCCTAACCCAGAGCTGATATACATGCTAATGAACCTTTCTGAAGCTGGAGGGTGGCAGTCCCATGTCTCTAGGGTGCCTCAAAAACCAGACTCATTCCCAGAAAATGAAAGAAGAGAGAAGAGAGGAAGGAGAAGAGGCGAGATTAGAAAAATTGGAAGAAAAGGACAAAAGAAAAGAATGTACAGAAGAGGGAAGAGAATTGGACAAATGGAGAAAGAAAGAAGGAAGAAAAGGCTAGACTAGACTAGTTCCCAAACTACATTCCCTTGAAGCTCTGGCATTCTATTTCTCAGTGTGATGAAGGAAGAGTTCTGTTTTATCAATGGGTTTTTGCTCTAAATATTAAATGATATACTCTGGCAGCTCCATGATTTCAAAGATGGAAGCTCCTTCCCCCAGTGGATATCAGAACTGCTCCCTACTTCTTCTTTTCTTGTCTAATTTCTATGGAGCATTTACCAAAGCGATGAAGGCCTTCTTCTTGAACTTTAGTGTCTAGGTGGTTCAAATATACCAATCCATGAAATTACACATGTATCCAAAAATAATATGAGTTATGATAATCTCCCAGCCTGAAAATAAGCTTAAATTCTTCTGTACTGCTCTGATAGCTCCCCAAGTGATTGTATTTCAAGGTGATATACCCTACAAACTCATTTCCCTGGGTTCCATTTTTATGAAAAGAAAGAAAAGAACAAGACTGGGAGGAACAAAGATAATGGAAAAGAAACAAAAGAGATAAGAGAGAATAATCCTGAGCCTCCAGTTTTAGCCTTTCATGTCCCACCCTCAGTCTTAATTTACCCTCTTAAGGAAGGTCACCAACCCTCCCCACTTCAGTTCCTCTCCTCAAGTGCCCTGGGTCCATTTATCTTCCCATAAAGTCCCACAGATCTTGCATTGCAGCAGTTATCCTATCCTGCCAAATTTCCAACTGGGCTTCATCTTGCTGCATCCACTCTGGTGGAACACTTTAGATGCCTTTGGCTATGCTCCTTACTTCAGGAAATCAGAAAAAAGATGAGTTCCCTAGAGAGGGCCAGGTGTGTGAATATGTTTGTTTGGTGAGTGGGGGGCATCCAACAGCAAATTAGCCTTCTTCCTGGGTTGCATCCTTCTTCTCTCCTTTGTCCTTGTTTAATGAACACATCTCCCTTTTTCTCTAATTAGATGCAACAAACAGACTTGAACCAGAATTTTTATTTCCCAGAAAAGCAAATGCCCGGACACAGTAAATATGTCATTAATCATCATTCCAAGGCAGAGAACCACCAATGGGTGGGAGAAGCAGCCAGGGGCCTAATTAGTGGCTAGGGGCCTCATTGTACCACTCCTACCAGCACCCAGTCCTGCCCCTTCTCTAATTCTCTGCAAAATCCAGCAGAGATCAATCGAAGGAACTCCTGGCAGAGTCAAACTTATGCAAATGTTTCTTGTTAGCAAAATGAAAAAGCAAAGTAAAAGAAATGGAAGAAAAGAAAAAAACAACCTTTTTCACCCTTCCACCAACACCAACACCAACACACACACACAATCAGAGAGAGAGAGAGAGAGAGAGAGAGAGAGAGAGAGAGAGAGAGAATTAGTTAGTTTTATTTCCATCCAGGAAATTGTTCTTATTATCGCTTGGCTATTTATAGCTTGTGTGGTGTCTGCTGAGGAGTCCCAAAGCCAATGTGTTAATGTGATCTGGGCTCCAGCTTGGGTCTGAGTGATGTTCTCCCTTCTCCAGTCCCAGCATCTCAGCTCTTCTGAGACAACAATTCTGCATCCTCCTCCACAAGGAGGCTACCAGGCCAGTTCCATGGAGTGGCAGGTGCCTCTCTTTCCAAGAGAGCTTAGGGGATAGAGGTCTCCACCTCTGGCACTTTCCCTGGATGAAATTGAGGGAGTATTATTGGCCTGGCTCTTGTAAATTCTGTCTGATAACCTAATGTCAGGAGGGTTGTTCTGTCCTGTTTTATAGGGACTCAGGAAAAAGTAAAAGAACCTTTAAGATTTGGTAAAGAAGGAAGGATAAGGGATACCACATTAAGGTCTTTGTGTCCATCTGTTCTCATCTCTACCAAGTACAATTTTTACCACATAATAAACATTTAATGGATTTGTTGGATTGAATCACAAAGTTTTTAGAACTGGAAGTGGTCATCTAGTCCAACCTCAATTTTACAAATTAAGGTAAAAGGCCAGGGGGAAGCTAGGTGGCCCAATGAATAGAGCACTGGCCCGGGAGTCAGGAGGACCTGAGTTCAAATCTGACCTCAGACACTTAATAATTACCTAGTTGTGGACCCTAGGCAAGTCACTTAACCCCATTGTCCTGCAAAAACCAAAGAAAAGAAAAGAAAAAAAAGATTCGAGGCACAGAGGTTTAGGTGTCTTGTCCCAGATCACATTGGTACTAAGGAGTAAGCTACTTAACTGCTTTTTAACCTTTCAAATGGAGGGATTAGGGCAGTCTTGCCTGTATCACAAGGGGATCTGGAGCTTTCCAAAAATATTAGAAGTGAAAGAAGTAAAAAAAGATTTAAAAGTTTATAGAAAGTGAAATAATGAGGTGCTATATTAAAGGGGGCAGCTCATATTGGTCTTTCCAACATTTTTTACAAACTTATAACCCACTTCTGTACTCTCTATTACTGTATTCAGCTGTGAGATAATAATGGAAAACAGGAGAAACTGATATGCTATTCCCCCATAGACTTCAACAAAAGTAAGTACTATTCTACTGAGGCAGTTGGTGGCTCATGGCTTGAAGGAGACCTCCAGTGGGCCTGGAATCAGAAGGACTCATTTTCCTCAATTCAAATCTGGCCTTAGACTCCTACTAGCTTTGTGACCCTGGGCAAATCACTTAACCTTATTTGCCTCAGTTTCCTCATCTGTAAAATGAGCTGGAGAAAGAAATGGCAAACCATTCCAGTATCTCTGCCAAGAAAACCCCAAATGGGATTATGAAAGGTCAGACATAACTGAAACAACTGAACAACAAATTTAAAAAGAGAGCAGTAAGTAGTTTTTAGGGATGTTGTTGGTATGAAGGCTGAAAAACTGATCTGAGAGGAATAATCAAAGAAACACCAAAGGAACATCCACCAGCAATTGCAGTGTGTGTGTTCCAAGTCTCTCTTCCTAGAATTAAAATGGTGGCATAGGGAATTTATTCCAGAGCCCCAAAATTTAGAGGCAATGATAGCTTTTGTACTCCTTCAGTAGAAAGCAGCAACTGATCTTAGCACCAAGCTAACAAGAATAATTCATTCAAACAAGAAACTACCAGATGGTGGGCTTCTTCCCCCAAATGCTAGACTGCAGGTGAACTCCTTCCTGGCATGTACCTATCCAGTCACTGCCTTCCCAGCAGGGACTTCAAGGAATCCCTGCAGCTGTTTCTCCCTACCATGAAACTATTTCTGGGCTCTCTCTTCCCACAGAGTCACAACTAAATTTGTTTTATTGCTTGCCCTGGGTAACAGAATTACTAGTTATAGCTCTTGTTTCAGTGAGGTTGACAGAAGAATATGAAAGAGTCAATCCATAGCACATTCCAGAGCTAGTGTAGAGCTTTGGCATCTCAACTATGCCTTGGGACTAGGTGGAAGAAAGAATGGGTAGAGGGTCAGGACTACCTTTCCCCATCCAATCTCCTTTCATACATGTACCATTCAGTGTGTACCAGCAGAATGCAGAATACCAGGTTCAGTCTTATATAGCATACCTGAATCACAGACTTCATTTCTCCTAGGTTCTATGCAGGAAAATATTGCCCAAGATGGGGATCAAAGAGTGATCTAGAACACAGGCATAAAAGACAAAGTGTCTGCCTACAACATACTCAGTGGTTCTCTCAGCACAAGGATTCTTACCTGGGAATGCATGAATTATTTCAAGAGATCTATTAAACTTGAATGGGAAAAAATGCATCTTTATTTCAATTTAAAAGACTTTACCAGATTCCCAAAGGGTTCCATGACCCACAAAAAGTCAGTGGCCCAGGTCAACACATAAGACCAATAAAAGTAAACAAAAGGACTAGAATTTCATAATATAGCATAATTAATTTTCGGTAAGCCTTCTACCTGGTTTCCATGAATGCCAATTTTCATAGCAAATGAAGAATTTGACTTAGCAGTCTTGTCTTTATCCTCAAATGGGTCAGACTTTGCATCAGACAAGAAGGGGAGGGGAAAGGCTCCTAGGATCATGGAATCATCACTGATTTAAAGCTAGGAGGAAGCAAGGCTGCCTTGTCCCACTCTTTCATTTTACAGATGAGAAATTGAAGTTCAGTAGAAGTCCAGGGGTATTAACTATATAATTTTTTTTGCTTTCAGCCTTTAATACATAGTAGGCTCTTATTGGATTGAATTGAATTGTCCAAGGTTAAATAATGAGTAAGTTGCATAGTCAAAACCTCTTACTCCAAATCTAATGTCTTTCCTTCTCACCCTACTCTGCTCCCAACCTACACTGAAGGCTATGTCCTCACTTCTGCTGAAATGGGACAAACCAGTATCAACCTTTTCTCCTTCTTAGTTCTCATGGCTTCCAGGCTAGAATAACCAGTTTCCTGTCTTCCTTTGCTTTTCCTTACCTCCTCTAGACCCTGCTTCGGGATGGAAAGCGGGAGAGCATTGTGAGCACCCTTTTTGTCTCACCTGCTGATGTGGAGAATGGACAGCGCATCGTGTGTCGGGCCACCAACAAAGCCATCCCTGGGGGGAAGGAGACCTCAGTCACCATCGACATCCAGCGTAAGTGCTCCTTGGTGGCCAGACCCCAGGAAGGTTTGCAGATAGGAGACAAAGAGCAGACAGTCTAGTTTGCTGTCACACAAAGAATTTGTCCCCAGTTACACCCATGGTGCCCCCTGAGGCACAAAGAGAACTAACTGGTAAAACTAGATTGGATGTGCCAGACACAGCTCACATTCTAATGAAACAATTAATGGATCAATAGTTGATTTGACTATATACATGACTGCAATTGAGAGACATACTATCACTTTGGAAAGAGATTCAAGGACACTCACTTGTATCAGATGTATTCTGATTCTTCATGACCATATCTTCTTAGCAAAGATACTGAAGTGGTTTGCCATTTCCTTCTCCAGCTCATTTTACAGATGAGGAAACTGAGATTTTCCCAGGATTACACATATAAGTGTCTGAGCAGAAAAAGAATCTTCCTGATTCCAGTCCTAGCACTTTGTCTATTGTGCCACCTAGACATCCCACACTCTCTATACAAGGGAATCTAAAGGGTTTGTGAATCTAGGCTGGGCAGAGGGGAAGCAGAGTTTATATTAGCAATTCTCTCCCTGGCTGATTTACATGAACCACAGAAGGAAACTAGAACATGGCAGGAAATTGTTGTTCAGTTGCTTCAGTTATGTTCTCCTCTTCATGATTCCATTTGGGGTTTTCTTGACAGAGATACTGGAGTGGTTTGCCATTTCTAACTCCAGTTCATCCTACAGATGAGGAAACCAAGGTAAACAGGGTTAAGTGATTTGCCCAAGGTCACACATCTAGTAACTGTCTGAGAATGTATTTGAACTCAGAAAGATGAGTCTTCCTGACTCCAGGACCAACACTTTATTCACTGTGCTCCCTACCTGCCCTGGGGGAGGAAATACAAATGCTAAAAGTTTGGGACAGCATTTCATTTTAAAGTTTGAGTCTGGAGAGGGCTCACTGCTTATCAGTCTCAAGAAATATAAATTTTCATTACAGCTAACTGGATGGTTTCCTTTGACATTTCTGTCATCACTTGATGTGTTTAAATATTTATTTGCAGCACTCAAGAAGTTTTGTGGGATTTTTTTCCTCTTCTTGGGTAATTTCCTTCTGCAATTAGAGTACAATGTCACTAGGTAGTAGTGGTTTTGATTCCATGACCACCAGTAGACACTGTTAAGACATTAGAATATAGAATCATAGAATTATAGATTTTTAGAGTAGAAAAGTCTCTCAGATATCATTTTGCCCAAAAACCTTATTTTCACAGATAACTAAGGTCCAGAAAGAGGAACTAACTTATATAAGATCACATAGGAAATAACAAAGTCAGAGGTGAAATTGAGGTCTTTGTATCTTCTACTTTTTCTTATTTTTCATAAAATTAGTTAAGACAATCTTTTTAACAATGTCAATTAAGCCATCATAATTTTAAGTAATTCTAGAATTTGAATTTTGGCAATTCTAATTCAAAGAACCATTCTAGGTTCTGTGCTGATATAAATTGACCCATAGGGACACCAGGTAGGTTCTAGACATTATAGAGATCAGCTCAGGTCCCTGAGGTCTAGAATTTTAAATCTCTGGTCTAGAACAGTACAGTTTGTTCTATAGCAGACAGGACACAACTTGAGTTCTAAATTGTAGTTGATATCACTTGTGTTTTATTTTTTTCCTTCTTATAGTTAGGAAGTTTCCTCCCCTACCGTAGTTGGGTCCTTATGGTGAAGCTTAGCTACCAAGAAAGGGAACTCCATCTTCATTTTATCATCTTGACTCACTCAGATATTTCTTTTGACCCCACTCTGTCTGGGAGGCACCCAGGCCTCATATCCTTTCTTTCTAGGCTCCTTCCTAACCTGAGATCCATACCATCATAGGAGTTAACATTCATCAAAGGATCTTCAAAGCCTCACTGTTTCCCCAGTCTAGAATAACCATGATTCCACTTATCTCTCAGCATATAGTCAAGTCTATTGACTGATTGAATGTCCTATATATGAAAGGAAAAAAATAAGCTTTAAAAAAATTCTAAGGTTGCTCACTACATGCCATTTGACTTATTCTTATCTCTGGATTTCAATGAGTCTGGAGGAGAGAGTGACGTTGATGATATTACAGAGCTCTGCCTCACTCAATATAATTTATGTACAAAATAAGATATTTCCCTAGTGATGTCACTGGAACCATTGATTAATCAATCCATCAACCTACATTTATTAAGTATTTATTATGTTCCAGATACTATACATTTGGGATAAAAAAAAGAGGAGAGGAAAGGAAAAAAATAGTCCCTGCCCTCTAAGAGCTCACAATCTAATGAGAGAAACAAGTATTAAATAGGTATTTACAAGATATATCTATAGAATAAATATAAGATAACCTTATATAGGAATATTCTAGTTGCAGAGTAATTTAGGGGAAATCTCATATAGAAGGTAGGGTTTGTGCTAATTCTTTTTTTGTGCTAATTCTTGAAAGAAACCAGGGATTCTAAGAGGTGAGGAGGGAGAACATTTAGGCATGAAGTACAGGCAATACAAAAAGACAGGGTAGAGTATCCTATGCAAGGAGCAGCAAGTGGGTCATTTTAACTGAGACTTAGCATTTGGTAAGACAAGAAAAATGTAAGACAACTGGAAAGGTAGGAAAGGGCCACATAGTAAAAAGTCTTAAATATCAAAGGACAAAGATGCCTCACCCTAAACAAGTGCTCCCCATTAAGTGGGAGATGACAGCACCTCATTTCCAAGCTACAAAGAATGTCCTCCAAGCCATGCTTCCTTCATATAAACCAGCCCCTCGTCTGACCAGCAAATATGGTTGATTTTAAGAAACAGAGAATCCTAAAATTTAAGATCAAAAGATACACAAGGGATTATCTGGCCTAACCCCCTCAGTTTACAGAGGAAGAGCCAGAGAAGTATAGAGGTTATAGAGCCAGGATGTAGCAAAGCTGCAGTTATACCTAGATCTTCCGATTAGAATTCTGTTCTGTAGACAGACCTCCAGTTGCTGGCAGCTGTGACTCTGAAAGGGAAAAGTACAGAAAAACATCAAGGCTCCAGCTCCAACCCATTATCCATCATAGGAGGAGAATCTCCCCCATAAACAAGATCATCATCATCTTAATAGCCCATCCGACTATTAAAAGACTGTTTGTCTAAATGCTCTCTAATGAGATGAGCAGTTTAACAGGGTGGCCCAGATGACAGATGTTTCATAGGACTGGAGAAGGCAATGGTTAAAGGAGGAATGATACTGCTAGGCTTTGATATGCCCTCTGATTTCCAAGTGAGGATCATCAATCTTCCTACCCTCCTCCCTCCAACAAAAAGTAAAAGATGAATCCACTTGGACTGAGGAAGAGAGGATTAGAACCCAGGTGATTCCCAGCTCTGCACCAGAAGCATTTCCATTTTCTTTGGAGCACAGAAGACTGCAGGTCCCAGACACAAGCCTTCAGCTTGTTCATGAAACCTTATAATATTTAAGAAATGTAAGATTTAGCCTAAAGCAATGACTTGCTCCCTAGCTTCCAGGGTAGGTAAAGATACTGCTTATCCCCAAAACATCTCCATTATTGAGGTACCATGTTTGTGAATGGAGGGAGGAGGGGGACCCCTTCTAGTGAAGGACATTCTTGGGGGTCATTCAGGCATCCTAGGTCAGTAAGGCATTAGCCCAATGATGGGTACCTTTTGTTTTTTCCCCCTAGGCAGGAAAGAAAACAGCAGAGGCCTTAGTCCACCAAAACTACCCACTATCCTGGAACCTTCCAGAATTTATTAAGATGCCTAGCCTTGACCTATATACACAAAATCCCTGGAGTTCATTTCTGCCTTTCTGTGTTCACTCGTGGTGACTTACTGACTAATGACAGGAATAGCAGCCATCCCAAGCCAGGTGCATCAACCACAGTTTAGAGATTTTAATCTATCTAAGAGGAAGGAAGTCTAGAGGATCCTTAACAATGAGACCTTTTTAGAGTCCTGACCTTATTATTGTGCCCATCCACACACATACACTTATTCAGAATTACAAAAATCACAGATGAGTTGGAAGGAAAGGAAATTCATCCACCATCTAGTCAAATTTGGACCTAAAATAAATCTCTGTGATAATAAATCCAGCAAGTAATAATACATCTTCTGTCCAAAGATCTCCAAGTAGTTGAGCCCATCCCTTCTCAAAGTCATCCATTCTACTTTTGGACAGCTCTAATGGTTAGGAAGGTTTTCCTCATACAAAGCTAAATTCATCTCTTTGCTGTTGCCTCTCTTTCCTCCTGATTCCACATCCCTCAGCCAAGCAGTTTGTCTATTCCAGCTACTGTGTCTCCTTGCCCCAAATCGTCTCTTCTCACATGTGCACATACATATGCATACATGTGTGTAAAGGTATATCCATATAGACACACCCATATGAATTCACAAACACTTCCCACTCCCTCTTTCCCTTCCTAAATCCCTCACCTAACAGTTAACAAGGCGACTAGGGACTAGATCGACACCGTCTTTGCAACTCTTTATGTTTGTTCCTAGTTAACCAGGGAGAAACATCTGAACTCAAAAAAAGCACGAGTTTGTTTATTTGTTTGTTTCCCTTAGTCTTTATGTGCTATCTCAAAGGAAGAAAAGGACCCAAGATTGACTAATGGGAGAGAATGCACAACACCCCCGACACCTTACCACATCTGAACACTGCATCCAGCTGCCAAGTTTCAAAAGGATGTTCAGCTAAACTGCTGAGTCAGAAAGTCTACCCTCCTCCTACTCTCTCCAAAATACAACCCTCTTTCCCCAATAGAAAACACCGCCCACCCCTCAAATGCAAGCCTTCACTGATGAAAACACTAACAGACTCACAGTTGTAACATCTGCTCGATATGATTTTGGTTCCACCAGACACATCAAAGCTGCCCTCCTGTGAGTTATGCAGCCAACATCACAAGTGGGATTAAAATCATGTTTAATAGTTGGATATGCCATAAACTATTTATACCACTAGAGCCCAGCAGGTGCCTAAAAATTCATATACTGCTCCTTAGGAAAGAAAAAAGTAGAAGGGTTGAGGTGCTTCAGGGTCCTGGGTGTGACTGTACAAATCCAGAATTAGGGCGAAATCAGGCAACAGGAAAACTAGAGAAAGAAACCTAAGAGACTGTGTGTTAATGCTAGTCAGGGTAACAATGGAGAATGAGAGGATGATGTGATGGAGTAGATTGTGGGACCACTCAGATGAATCAATCAGTCAATTGACAGGCATTCATTTAGTGATCACTATGTGCCAAGCAAGTGCTTGGAGCTGTAGAAACAAATACAAAAAATAAAATGATCCTTATATTCTATGAGGGGAGATAAATAACAGATAACTTGGAATAAAGGACATTTTGTGGAAAAGTGAGAAGTGATTAAGTTGAGTCTTGAAGGAAATGAGGGATGCTTTTATGCAGAGGTGAGAAGGGAACATTCTAGTTATGGGAAATAGGCAATGCAAAGGCAAAAGATGGTAGATAGAGTACTGTGAATGAGGAACAGAGAAAAGACCAATTTAATTGGAACATCCATGGACTCCATTACAGAAAGTGAGAGCCTGTTGGCCAGAAGAGTCCATGAGTAGAATCCCCAACAACCCTCCTGGATGCCAGGAGTTCTAGCACTGTCTAAGCAACGTCCAGTCTATATCTAGGACCTGTATTACCTGGTTTCTAATGACCAGTGCACCTCCAGAGTTTTTGATTGAGCCCTAGTTTTTCAATGTCTCAGCCCCAACACAGGAGGACTCAGAGGTATTGGTCTAACCCAAAATGGTGGCTCCAAAACAATTGACTACACTTTGAGCATCTTACCTGAGTTAAGTGAATCTAGTGCTATCTTTCTTTCTTAACTTCATCCTCTATTTCTATTAATACCTTTCATAGAGATTAATAAATGTACTCATAACTCTTGCTTGAATCCTTCAGATTTCAGTGACAACAAATATTCATTCATTTCCTCCTGTGTATAGAACACTATGCCAGTCATTTGAGAGGGACAATTTAAGGAGTAATTAAAAGAGAGAGAGAGTAAATAAGGTTGTAAAACTTGGTCCCTGCCCTTAGGGAGTTTACAAAATAGTAGAAAATATGACATATGTACAAACAAATACAGTACAAAAATGATTACTGGTAAGAAAAAGAAAGCACAAAAATAAATGAAAACATAAAGAAAGCACAAATAAAATGTTTTTTGAGGTCCAAAGGAGGAATGATCATAACAATTTGGGTTGGGGGGGGCAGGGAGAACTTTCTGAATGATTCTTGAATTCAGACTAATAAGCACATTTACACACTGTTTGCTTTCAATAGGATTAAATCAAACAATTTCATTCTTGCAATTACAGTAACAAGTCATTATTGGTTCTCTAATGCAATATATACTTTGGTTTCTTATAATAATTATTAATGCATCAGTTATTAAGCCTTTGCCTATCACAAGATAGGAACATCAAGAGTAAAACCTCAAGCCTTTGGGTTTCAATATATGTGGGGAGAATTCTCTATCAAAGTCCCAAATCATCGGTGAGCTTTATCCCAGTGAGGAGACTCCTGATTCACACTTAACAAAAGAAGGTGATTAGTTACTGTTGGGTAATAATAGGGCAGAGTCAGAAGGCAGCAAGGGACCTAGGAAAGCCTGAGCTGATCTAGGCTGGTTATGTGCACTGCTCTCATCGGTATTCGTCACTATACTTGTCTTTATTGTCATTTGAATTACACATTTTAAAGCGAGATTAGAGTAAATTGCAAATACCTATAATTTGCTTCATAATTCTCCATGAAAAGACAGGTGGGTTGGTGTCTTGGGTGGCAGACACCTTCCAGGGTATATAGTCCCCAGTCAGAATCAGGAGGAGGTAGGGGAAATAGGAAATGAGGAAGGGAAGAGAGTCCTCCAGGTTGATTCACATCCCCCCCCCCAGTCTCTTCCCCTCCCCACTCCCACATCCCATTGTCTTTCCTGGCCTGCCTACTGTCTTCCACACCATGCAGTCCTAGCATAAATATTTACTCATACAGCTACTGAGAGTTGACCTTTTTCCCAGTCCCAAAGTGGTCTATCTTTGGACACCTTTAGGGTTTGGCCCCACTGTTGGCATAAATAAGCCACCAGGATAAATGCCACCCCAAATTGAAGTATGATGCTTAGGGTAGTCTACCCCAGGACCATAGTCACACACACTCATTATCCCCATAGCTTCCTCAAAATGATAGGAGCCCTGCTTCTCCCATGGGACACTAAATATGAACAGAATGGAACTTTCCAAGGGCACATATCTCGATGTAGCTAAAGGAAGCTAGACTGGAAATCATGACACAGTTCTAGTCCTTTATCTCCCACCAACTGACCAGGTAACTAGGCAAGTCAGTTTAAACTCCTTGAGTCTCAGTTTCCTCATATGTGAAATGAGCAAACTGGACAAAATGAGATCTGAGTCTAACTCTTTAATTCTGCTTAGTTAATTGTGAGGCAAAGCAAGGCAGCAATGTTCCAAGATGCTAGAAATTATGCTTCATTAGGCAGACATTTTCTGACATGGATAATAAGTCAATTTATTGTATTTTATCATACTTTTTATTACAAATGTGGTTGGAGGGAGTCAATAAAAAATGATGATATTCAAAGCAAAAGAGTATCAACGTAGCTTTTTTTGTTTAATTAAGAACAAAATCATATCCCATAACCTGGCTTCTCAGTCATTTTTAAGCCTGTTTGGCAGAACAAGGAAAAGGAGATCTAGTTCAACAGTAGGTAGCTTACTACCTTTATCTTCCTTTATCACCGTAACTTTAGGCAAATTACTGTGCCTCAGTGTCCACATATTTCCATGGGAAAGAAAGTTATTATAGATTTGCAGTGTTGTTGCAGAGAAAGCACTTGGTAAACCCTAAAGTATTCTATATAAATCTAAATTTTTCAGTCAGAGAAATAAGACAGAAGCTAAAGAATGATGAGACAGGTGCAGAGAAAATGGCTAGTTAGCCTAGGATGTGTTTTTTTGTTTTCTTTCTGGTTCAAGGGTAGATGCTGCTGTCCTTAGGTTCTCTGTGTCCTGTTTCTCTGACTTTCATTCAAAGTCTACATAGCTCTTAACAATGATTTCTCAGTCTTTAGCTCTCAGTTTCCTCGTATCTCTCTGTCTCTGTAGTGACTCTTTCATTGCTTCTCCATCCTTTTTTACTACTCTTCTCCTTCCAGTCTTTCTTGGAATCATAAATTTAAAGATGGAAGAAACCTTACTGATTGTCTATTTCAACCTTCTTGTTTTATAGATGAGGAAACTGAGGTGAAGAGAGAACAAGCAATTACCTAAGGTCTTGTAGTGGCAGGTCTTCTGACTCCAAATTCATCATGTTTTCCACTAAGGCCCTCTTGCTTTGGGGGGTGGGGGTGGGAGAGAGACAGCTAAGTCACTTAATGGATATGGTACTGGACCTGGAGTCAGGAAGACTTGAGATCAAATCCAGCCTTAGACACTTACTAGCTGCGTGAACCCTGGCAAGTCACTTAACTCTCTTTACCTCAGTTTTCTCATCTGTAAAATGAGCAGGAGAATGAAATGACAAATCACTCCAGGATCTTTGCCAAGAAAATGCTTCCTCAATGATGTCATGACTGGACAACAACAAACCTCTTATTTTTACTGTCTGCCTGAAGTTTCTGTCCCTCTATGCATGTATGCACGTGTTTATCTCCCCATTCTACTAAACACTCCAAAATGTGATTGCTTATTATGTAAAAGAAAAATTCTCTGGGTAGCTCAGGGAGCTAAGAGTTGTTTGACAACAATAAGGACTATATGGAGATGATTAGATTGATAAAAGGGCATAAATGTCACTTGCAAGCTAACAGATGCTCCAAACTGATACCAGGAGATGCTATACAGACATTTCAAAGGCAGGAAGTTTGCCTTAAAATAAGGCTTATAATACACACACACACACACACACACACACACACACACACACACACACACACACACACACCTTTTTGGGGATTCATAATAACTGTGAGTTCCTGACCAAAGTTTCTGTTTAAATGCCAAGTCCCAAGCCCATTTCTGCTAAGAAAGGATCCTAGTTTCCTGCCAAGATTATCCTTCTTGTGCATCACAAGGACATCTTTTCAGTCATGCAGAAACTGCTATAGCAGCAACCATATAATACTTCCAGCATTTCAATCCCAGGTTCATGTCTCCATCCTGCAAAAAAGGAGCCTCTAGCCTAGACCCTTACATATAGCAACCACTCCTTATATCTCAAATTTAACTATATTCTTGTCTTTGCAGATCCACCCCTTGTCAATCTGTCGGTGGAGCCACAGCCAGTGCTAGAAAATAATGATGTCAAATTCCACTGCTCTGCAAAGGCCAACCCAGCAGTCACCCAGTACAGGTAAGAACTCCCACCTAATATCTCTCTCTCTTTCTCTCTCTCTCTCTCTCTCTCTCTCTCTCTCTCTCTCTCTCTCTCTCTCTCTCTCGATGTGCTGGTAAATGTTTAATAACCTGGAATAGAAGAGATAATCATGACACACTTTAAAGTTTGATCTGCGGTATTAACACTTTCTAAAGCCTGTTCTTAACTCTAGAAACTCTAGACAATCAGCAAAACAATAAATAAAGCCCTGATTACAAATTAGCATCTGCCAATTTCCAAGATGAAATGATTACATTGAAAATTTAACAAGCAGCTCTTGAGTTTCAGATGGTTTGAGCACACTTCTGCCCCATCTCATATTTTACACGATAAGATATATGGCAGACATTGGGCTTGGTGAATGTTGATTGGAAATACCATGCAGATTTTTATATACTCTGGGAATCTTAAAACTCTATAATTTAATAAGGGAATATATATATTTGGCTGAATCTATCTCTTGAGAACACAAGCTGAGGAAGGATGTCCAGAGATACACAAAGCAGTAGGATTCATACTTGGAAACCTGGCTTTGCATTGAATATATATGTAACTAATAGAATGATAAAAGATTCCACTGACAATGATGCATACCCAGAAACATTTTTAAACATGTATACTTGTGCAAGTACATACACACACACACACACACCATGGCTATAGTTATATAGATCGATAGCTAGATATACCATGGCTATAGACAGACCTGACTTAATTTCAGTTGTTTATATTTTTAAGCTGAGTTGGTGAGGACTCTACGTGGGTCCAGCAGATTCAGGGTTAGAAATTCAGTCTCTCACCTTGCTAGAAGAAAAAAGGCAACACTGAAAAGGTAAAACTTTTCACAGAAATGAATAGTAAAGCAACAGAAAATGATCCCAGTTCATATAACCAAATAAGTGCAATCCCAAATCAATTCCTGCCCTTCCATCCTCCCCTCCCTATGGATTTGGAATCAAGCTCCTCCAAACACTCATGGCTTTGATAGATGCCCAGGCTGTAACCAGTTTCTTGTTTCTAGTCTCCATGTATTCTTCCATCTCCCAGGTTAGCTTGCCTTAGGCTCTATTTGCCACTTTCCCAGCAGCAATTACCATCTGCTCACTGCCCACATTTTATCAGTCCATATGCAGTCTGGTTATGGACCCTGCAGAGATTTCTGTTCTTTCCCTCTCTTCTCAGAAGCCTCCATCCCTCCAAACAACAGCTGCTCCACAGACACACACTCATGGGAAATGGAATCTTTGCTTTCCTTCAAAGAATACTTGTATTCTGGATTCAGGCATCCTGAGAATTGTAATCCTTTCCCTATTGAACCTGTCTGTTATATCTCACCCCTATAAAAAATTTACCACCCCTTGTAAATTTTACTCAGTACACAGATAAATATATAAACATTGCATAATATCTTATATTTGAAAATGTTTCCAAGTTTATATTACCCACAGGTCACAGACAAAGGAAACAGTTGTAGGCAAAAAATATAGTAAATAGCATCCACATGCTACTTATCACATACAAAGTATACCTTACTTTTGTAGTATCTTCACTCAATTTCCTGGCAGCATATGATATCAAGCTGGCCAGATATTGTTGGCATTTCTGAGTGACCCACTATCATTCCTAAAATCCTTAATTCTTAAGGCAGGTGGCTATCCTCAGGTCCACTGGTCATTAATCCTAATTGAGGGCTTTGTAAATTGACTCTATTCCCTGGGGTCCTCTATCACTGAAGTATGTGAAGTATGAAGCAAAAAAGTTGGAAGTAGTTTTTTTTTAAAAAGGTGGGCCCGAAGAGGTAACCTTTTAAAATCCCTTCCAGTACAAAAATTCCTTGTATCCCTCAGATGACTCCAAAGGCTTCATGTCTAGTGAAAAGAACACATGAGGGGTAGATAGGTGGCACAGTGAATAATAGAGCATCAGCCCTGGAGTCAGGAGTACCTGAGTTCAAATCCAGCCTCAGACACTTAATAATTACCTAGCTGTGTGACCTTGGGCAAGTCACTTAACCCCATTGCCTTAAATATATAAAAAAGAAAAAAAAAAGAAAAGAAAGGAACATATGACTCAGAGGCAGGAAACTCCAGTTCTGACACTTAATTAGCTCTGTCACTATAAGTCCTTGAGTTTCAGTTGCCTTATCTGGAAAATGGGAACAATAAGTCCTGTGCTCCCAGCCTCATAGGATTGTTGCAACCCTTAAATCACTCTGGAAATGTGAGTTGTGATTATTAGATCAGCTTCTATGACTTGCCCAAGATTGTACCAAAAAAGTATCTGTGGTTAGATTTGAATTCAGAAATTCCTTACTCCACTTAACTACTTCAGTAGAAACTTAGCTTTCACATTTACATATTGAGACTAATAATAAATAGCCTTAGCTCTAGGTTATTGATAGGTTTAAATGAGTTAAAATATGTAAAGGAGTAAATAAATATCTGTGGTTATTATTACTAAATTCCATTTGGCAGGTCAGCCTTATTACTTAAACATGTCACTGGTTACTCTCACGTCCCCACTCCACTCATTTCCCCATTTATCAGTTCCCACATGGATTAAGTATGCTTGGGGGGATCTCCTGAAATCAGAAGTATGCAGGCTGCAAGAAATGCAGGAAGCTTTACCTCAATTTAAAAGGATTGTGCATGTTAAATTAGATCTCCCCCATCTCTGATTTCCCTTCTCCTCTGTCATTGGAGGTAGGGGCTTTAGTGGGTAAGGACCTTGAACTTAAGATTTGAGTACAAATCCCACACCAGTATGACTCTAATCATCTCTCTTAACCTCAGTTTCCCCATCTGTTAAGTAGGGATAGCTCCTACCTCCCAGGGTTGTCATGAGAACCAAATGAAATAATAATAGTCAAATGTTTAGTACAGGTACTAGTTAGCTCTTGCTGTGCCTACAGATCTTTGAGGTCACAGAAACTGGATCCATTGTTAAGCAACTGAGCTTTCCAGAACATGTCACCACTGACAGGCAAAGTGTCCCACCTCAGGATGACAGGATAGCCCCAAGGCTGTGGAGAAAAGTCTCCAGGATTCCAACTCCCTAAGCTGAGTTTACAGAGACACAGGTCCCCTTTATTCCCTCCCTTGCTCCAAAAATGGAATTAGCAGAGGAGGGAGGCTGCCCTGGGGCAGATTCTCTGCCCTTCCATCCACACTCCATCTCTGTCCTCTGCAATCATTTCTGTCATCCTTATCCCATAGCTCTATAACTTGGGCTCCTTTGGGCTGGAAGTAATTCTCTCTGAGGCTCCTTCAGACCCCACCCTCCATCCCCAGGCACATCCCTAGAGTTCATTGTCCCAAGAGGATGATGTGGGAAAAACTAGGAGAGAAGAGGCCCCAATGTACCTCCCACCAACATAGCTTGGTATATGTACTCTACTGTACTCTCTCTGGGTGGAGGGTGTTAGGGGTGGAAGGAAATGTCACATAAGCATATGATTTTTCCCTAGATTTTTAAAAGATTATACAGGGTGAAGTGGTTTGCCCACTACCCGTTCTTCTCTAACTCTTCCTTTTTCCTCTGGAAATTAGATTCTTAAGAGGGAAAACTTGAGGGAGGAGTAGAAAACTTACTAGTCTAGTTGGGTGGCCAACCCTCAGCATAGAAGATCCTAAAATCTCCTTTCTTCAGGAGTCTGTGTCTCTTTCTGCTTGTTTTGTGACCCCACCTTCAGCTCTGCCACAATATCATTTTC
Source organism: Macrotis lagotis (assembly GCF_037893015.1). Classification (NCBI taxonomy): domain Eukaryota; kingdom Metazoa; phylum Chordata; class Mammalia; order Peramelemorphia; family Peramelidae; genus Macrotis; species Macrotis lagotis. The sequence continues at coordinate 755,502,282 of NC_133658.1, forward strand.
TGCCCTCATTTGGAGGGATGGGAGAACCAACTTGGTGGTACTTGAGATTGACTGAATACCTTATAACACACCAAGCTTTTTTGTTTCTGTTGATATAAATAATTAATCCTCTTATATTGGCTTAGACCAAATGAAGCATTGATTGGGAATGGTTTAAACTGAGAAATGGAGAGAAGAGGTAGTAAGGAGATGGGGAGAGGAGGAAGAAAGAAGAAATGTAAATAGCAGAGAAAAAGAAAAGAAGAGGGTGAGTTAGCTTGAAGACAAAAGGGTTTTACTCCTTTCTGTGTTATGCCTTCATATCTAAATATTGTTTCTCTGCCTCAGTGTTTAATTGCTCCTTACTCAGTATCAAATGAGATAATGTATGTGAAAACACTTTATAAACTGTAAAACACTATACCCATATTAGTTGTTCATTATAATAACAACTACTAATCTTTATCTGATTATTTGGAAGAGGGTAGGGAAGGCTCTATTTTCACCTCTAAGATCTGAGACAACTAAGAGCTATAATCTTATATCCTTGGGCTATTCTTATGTCCTTAGATGGAGCAGGTTCAAATTGTCAGGAGAAGGTAAAAGAAGAAAAAAGAGCAGAAAGAAAAGGATAGGAAGGGAAGGGAGGAAGGAACAAGAGAAAAGGAACTGAGAAAGGGACTAAGGAAGGTCTTAGGGTTTACCGTGTGTCCCAGGAGGAGAATGGGTGGAGATCAGTCTTGAGAGGGGTTTTGTCACAACAACAACCTCAAGGGACAGATCTCCACTTATTCCCCTCCCCAGAAGTCTTATGACATACTAATTGGAGAGCTGGTAGGTAAGACGTGTAATTAGGAAAATCTAAGTGTAAATTCTGAATCAAACATTCACTAGCTGTGGGTCCATGCTTAAATTAACTTCTCTTAGGCTAAGTTTTCTCATCTTTAAAATGAGGATAATAGCAACTACCTAGCACAGTTGTTAAGAGCATAAAATACATTATTTTAAAATGCCATATAAATATTGGCTATTAATATTATTATTACCTATTAGCCTCTGCCCCCTCAAGGAGACACTTAAAGATTGGTATCAGTGACCTGTTCTAGTATCAGGTAAGGAAACCAACAACATCTACAATTATACATTTGATTATTAGAACCCAAAACTCAAACTGGAAACCCAAGAACATCTTTCCTTTCACCTTACCTTCGGTCAGGTTTTTTTTGGTCATTGATTAACTCAGTTTCCCAACTCAGGAAAGGAGAAACCAATTCCATTCACTTCCTCAGGAGAGGGGAGGTAAAGACAGTAACTCATCTTTTCCTATGAAGAAAGAACTGTGAACAATTAATTCATTTAGAAGAAAGGAAACTCGAAGCCTAGGTGCTCCTTGTGAGTGTTGATGAGGACAGCAGAAGTCCCAAGCATCCAATACATATGAAGAGATTGACATAGACACACACATATGCACATGGTGTCACTGCCCTCTCCAACAGGACCCAGCCTCCTACCACACTTCCCTTTCACCTCAGGAAGCACTAATTATGAGTCTGTCCCTAGATGACAGGCAAACACAGAAACTCTTTAGACCACTGTCAGACCTCCTGCCAGGTGTGGGGGAAGCACTTCAATGACTGTGAACTCAAGGCTCATAGACTGGGGACAGGAAAAGGGAAAAGAAAAATGAAAGATAAATCAAAGCTGTCTCGCTGAGGGGGAAAGCTGGCAGACCATGCAGAGCCAGGTTTGAGAAGGGGTTAGAACTGTGTCACCATCAAATCCAGCTCCTCACCTTCTCTGCTCTCCAGTCACCCCAGACTCTGAACCTCCACTCCTCACCTAGGACCCTCCATCCCTGATTATTCTCTCCTTCTCCCACCTTGCACTGTATGTCCCTTTAGAGAGGAGAGTAAGGCTGAACTAGTAACTAGAGACAAAGAAAGGAAAGGGGGAGGGATAAGGGAGATAATGACAAGGAGAGAGAGGAAAGAAAGAGAGGTGTAAGATAGAGGAGAAGGGAGAAAGAAGGGAGAAAGAGAAAAAAAGTTAGAGAGACAGAGAAGGGAGGGTGTAGGTTATGAGAAAGAGAGAGAAAGAAAAGAGAGAGGGAGGAGAGAAAGAGAGGGAGAAAAGAGAAAGAAAGAGAAGGAAGGAGAGAGAGAGAGAGAGAGAGAGAGAAGAGAGAAGAGAAATGAGGGAAAGAAAGAAGAGAGAGGGGGAAAGGGAAATAAAAAGATGTAGAGAGAAAGAAGAGGAAGAGCTTGTAAGAGGAGGGAGAGAAGGAGAGGAAGAGACAGAGAAGGGAAAGAAAGAGGGAGAAAATAGTATTTAAATTTACATTGAGGGGGCGGCTAGGTGGCGGTAGTGGATAAAGCACTGGCCTTGGAGTCAGGAGTACCTGGGTTCAAATCCGATCTCAGACACTTAATAATTACCTAGCTGTGTGGCCTTGGGCAAGCCACTTAACCCCATTTGCCTTGCAAAAACCAAAAAAAAAAATTTACATTGATTAGGACACAGAAGAGAGCGAGACTGGGAAATGGAGATACTACTCCTCACCTATAAACTGGATTTAGGAAGGGATTTAGAAGGGATCTTAGAGGTCACCTCCATTCAATTCTTTCATTTTTCAAATGAAAAAACTGAGACCCAAAGGTTAAGTGACTTGCCCAAGATCACATAGGTAGTAAAAGGAAGAGCCAGGACTCAATCTGAATCCTCAGACCCCAAATCCAGAATTATTTCTCCTGTACCATACTACCACCCATCATGCCCATGCAACTTGTCCCTAAATCCTGCCCTGATCTAAGAAAGACAAGTGAGCCCAACAGTCTAAAATAGAAATACGGACAAGGCTTACATAACTCCTCCCCAGTTCCAAACTGCCTCACCCTCGGGGTCTTTGGGCAGAAAAATCATCCTTCCACTTCTCCCTTCTTTCCTCTGTTTTCCCCTCCCCTTCTGTCCATCTTCAAAAATTGTGGGACATAGATCTCTAGTTTCCTAGCTGGGAAAGTGCTGTCTGGCTATAAAGTCTGATCATTAAATTAAAATAAGAATTGAACTGATTCATGAATAACTCATGAATAATAGCATGTTAGGAACCTCTTTAAGCTCTTGGGGAGAGATAGTGTGCTCTGTAGTTAAATCATAATTGTTATTATTAATTGTGCTCTTAATAGTTGCCAAATATTAATTTGTGACTATAACCTCTTAGTGCCCTCATAGGTGTTCTCTTGTATTGCAAAGAAGTGGGTGGGTTTCTCATGGGGAAGAAAAAACAAGGGGTGGACAAGAAGAAAGCCAAGAAGAGAATAGAAACCAGGGAAATTGCCCCCCTGAGGGTCCAAGAAAAGGGGAAAATAAGAAAGATTGTATCTGACATTCATGTGGTGTTTTAATTTTCAAAGTGGTTTTATATACATCATCTCTTTTCATACCTACAACAATCCAGAGAGGTAGGAACTCTTGCTAGCCTCATTAGTGAGGCATACACAGGAGGTTATATAACTTGCCCAAGTCAATAAATACCTGAGGTGAGATTTGAATCGTCTTCCTGACTCCAGGTCCTGTATCCTAACCACTATGCCAAGATTATCCTGTGTCATCTTTTCCCCTCTACATGAGTCATCTTTCAAAGAGGATAGGTGGAGTCCAGAGGATAATTCTTTAGAGAGGAGTAGGTGGATGGAGAGAAATAGCTGATCTCCATGTTTACCCATCTCAAAAAAAAAGGGGTATATAAATTTAGCCCAAGGGTGTTAGATCACATAAATTTACCTAATTAAAAGGTACCAATTGTTCAGCAGCAGAGAAGCTAAATCATTGAGTGTATCTCTTAGGGAAAGGGAAGTTTTGTAAGAGATCTTTGATTGGTTTAAGTGCCTCCTTGCCCATTCTCAGACTCCAGGGCTGCTTAAAACCCTACTGGTCCCTCCCAGATGAATGTGCTCCCAATCAGCCCAGTCTAATGCTTATCTCCACTTACCTCTATTCAGAGAAACCCCTTCCTTTTGCCTCACATAGAGAAGGATAATCTAGTCAGTGTCAGAGGACTTTCTAGGAAACAAGGCAGCCTTCCAGGAACCAAGAGCCCACCATGTCTAGAAGGGACAGCTGATTGAAAGAAAAGGAAGGAAATGTGTCAGACACTGGACTGAGCACTTTTGCTAATATTATCTCATTTATTCATCACAAGAATGCTGCAAAGTAGGTGGTACAATTATATTACCCTAATGTTACAGTTGAGGAAAATGAGGCAAACAAGTTATTAGGTAAGAGTTCATGACTTCTTATTTTATTATCCAGATAAGCAGATGAGGATCAGACTGACTTCCTGCAAAGAATTTAATTCCATTTTACATTTGTTAAATGACTATTTAGTATGAGACATTAAACTTCATTGGGAATATAAGTCAGGAAGAACTGGGTTGAAGTCCTTTTTCCACACAAACTGACTAAATAGGAAACAGTTTACACCTCCTCTCAGGCCCAAGGATTACTTTCTCCTACTCAGATCCCAAGGAATGGCTGAGAGTCAATTCCTTTTTATGTTTCAATTTCCCTCTATATTTCTTGGGGATAAGTGCTTTAAGATACCTAGAATAAGAACTCCATCCTCTTCCTTTCCTGCCCCTTAAGCTATTTCTCCCTCCCTTCCTATCCCACAAACCTGTCTAGAGGTCTCTACCATGTTGGGGGTGGCACTTTTCTTTCAGGTGGGCTAAAAAGGGCCAAGTGATCAAGGAAGGATCTGAGGATTCCTATGAGACCACTGTGGACCACACATTCTTCTTCGAACCAGTCTCCTGTGAAGTCACCAATGCCCTGGGAAGCACCAACATCAGTCGCACAGTGGATGTCTACTGTGAGTGTCCCTGGAAAAAAAGCAAATTATTTGAGGATGTTCCTTTATCTTGTGATATTGGAGCAATTGGAGGAGCAAGTCACACTTAGATACTAAAAATTGTTCAGGAATGATATCCTTTATCTGGATTGATCTAGAATCTTACCCTAGAACAAAGTGATGTGATTTTTTTTTAGGAAGCCTTCTAAGTTGGAAAAGATCACCCCCTCTAAACTAACATCTCAAATTGCCACCATTTCAATCAATTCAGCAAAAATATATTAAGGGGAGGGGTGGGTATATAAGATTATTGTCAAGATATGTAAGATTATTGTCATATGAGACATACTGTCATATGTCATCTGTCATATGTGACAGATTCTAGCCAGATGTATCAAGGAAGACTTCATAGAATAGCTTTTTAAGCTTAAGCATTGTCTCCAGGAGACCCTAGTGAAAATGTACATATCTGTTCTGCCATTTTGCCTTGGATGAGCCGTTCATCAGTTCTACCCTCAACCTGAGCATAAACTGGGCTCAGTATCCTCATCTCCTTTCATGAGGCAATGACCCAGAGGTTAGGAAGACAGAAAAGAGAAAAGCAGTCCAACTCCAAGACCATCATTCCAAATAAACAAAGCAGGCAGCAGCCACCATAAGGGGTATGATGTCAGGGCTGTAAAAAAGCCTCTCAAGCTTCTCCCCAAATACCTCCTCCGGTTCCTTATGTTAAATGCCTGAAGTTCTGCAACTAAAACTTTATCCCCTTGGTTAAAATCTAACAGACCCATTTCCTCTTCTCTTCCCATCCATGCAGTTGGTCCTCGAATGACTTCTGAGCCTCAGTCACTGCTGGTAGACCTAGGTTCTGATGCTGTCTTCAACTGTGCCTGGACAGGGAACCCTTCACTAACCATCGTGTGGATGAAGCGTGGCTCTGGGGTGGTAGGTGTCTAGCCCTAGGAAGACTGGCACTATGGCCCTCAAGGACCCTTTCCACTGGACCCACCCTGAGAGTCGTCCCTCCCATTCTCAAACTGCAGAGGGGAAAGGATTTAATGGCACTGAATTCTCTAAATTTACAAAAGCACTGTCATCAAAAGAAAAAAGTTCCCAGAAAGCGGTAGTGGGAATCCCAAGTAATTGAGTGATCCACTTGTGCATCACAGGTGAATCTGTTATGATTTTAGGGATCACTAGGAAGGTACCTCCCATCTACCAAAATATCTTCTCCAATAGGGCACCATAGCAGCTGAATACCCACCATTCACAGCCATTCCAATGGGTTGAGCACTACCCTCTCCCTCCAAGCTTCTTTAAAATGTAAATGCCCCTGGGAAGGATAATAAATCAATGTGATTAAATTGACCAGCCCTTTGCTCTAAAAGAAAGAACAGAATGAAAGTCCAAGGTGGGGGTGGGGGGTAAAGGAAGAGATATCAAAGATCCAGACATTAAAAGAAAGGAACAAAACTAGGGGTGGGTTAGGAGCACGGTAGGGAAGACACAGGTCAAGTAGGTCAACCACTGCTTCCTAGAGGAACAGGGGACAATTGCAAGAAAAAGTCAGGACACTTTCATGGAGAGGACCCTAGGTTCAACCCAGAACTCCATGACCCCTCAGTTAGTAATTAAACCCTTGCTAGGGGACTAAATTCTACCCACTACCTCTAACAGAGGGGGGGGGCAGACACAGGGTAGGGGACTGACAGTTGAGAGGACAGATCAATTTTTCCCCCTCTTCCTGATACCTAATCTTCTCTATCCTTTCCCAGGTCTTGAGCAATGAAAATACTCTGACTCTGAAAACTGTTCGACAGGAGGATGCTGGCAAATACGTGTGCCGAGCTGTTGTTCCCCGAGTGGGAGCTGGGGAGAGAGAGGTGTCATTGACTGTTAATGGTAACATCCCAATTCTGATTTCCTGGGAAGGGAGGGAATAGAATATTTTGGACCATATTTAGCCCATTCCAAGGTTTATAGAGGGCCCATCAATGTCCTACCATTCAATACAAATCCCATTTTTCTCCCTAAAAGATGTTAATACAATGAATGAATGAATGCAAAAACATTTACTAAGTGCTTGCTGTTTTCCAAGCACTGCCCTATGAGCTAGCTTCCTCTCCCAAAAGGTTCCTTAAAGAAGGTGAGATCTGTGTTGAGACAGGAGGTAGATGGGAAGATAGAATTCCAGGCATGAGGGAGAGTCAGGGAAAAGGTTTGGAGTCAGAAAATGGAGACTCGTTGTAAGGAGCAGCAGACAAACCAGTGTCACTGGACCATAGAATATGGAGAGGAAAGCAAAACCAATCAATCAATAAATTTATTAAGTGTCTACTACATTCTTAGCCCTGTGTTAAGCACTAGGGATACAAAAAGAGACAAAAATCAGTCCCTAACCTCAAGGAGCTTATAATCTATATCTAAAATACAAGAAAACTGGAAAGATAAGGGAACAAGTTGTGAAGGACCTAAAAAGATAAAGAGAGAATTTTATATTTGATCCTGAAGGTAATAGGGAGTCATTAAAATTTATTGGTGGGGGGGAGAATAATCAGACCTGCTTTGGGAAGACCACTTGAGCACCAGAACGAAAGATGGACTAGAACGGGGAAAGACTCAAATCAGGAGGAGGAAGGAGGACAGTGCAAAAGTTCCAAAGATAAAAGGGCTAAAACCTCCAGGAGAGACCTCAGAGAGTGGTCAGTGTGATTGGGAGGTATCTATATATCCTTAGATACTTTGTTACACATCTCTAAAGTAAGGTAATGGGAAGCCCTTGGAGTCAAAAGACTTGATCTTGAACAAATAACTTTATAGTAATAAGAACTAACAGTTTTCATCTTTGTAACATGTTAAAGTTTGCAAAGCACTTTATATGGATTATCTCATTTGATCTCTCCTAACCTCAGTTTTCTCAACTATAAAATGGAGACAATAGAGCATTATAGTATCTACTTCTGAGAGTCATGAGGAAAGTTCTTTGAAAAACCCTTAAGCATTATAAATTCTAATTGTTATTGCTATTGCTGTTATTGTCTCTTTGCTTCTTCTAAGAGTTCCCTCACATTGTTCCTAATCCATGACTGCTATTTAATCACTCATCCTTTCTCTACCTGGCTCCATGGGACCCCCCCCTCCAGAAATAGCACAGAGAAGGGCCATCTTCCCATGCCCCTGCTATCATGACACAAGGCTCAGAAGCAGTCACTGGACACTGTCCATTGGCAGCTGCCCTCTCCTCAGCTACCTTGGCAGGAGGCTTTTACTGAAGAACTGTGAGTCTGTTCAACCAGTCTGCTACATCATCAAATGAGTCATAGTTACTTAATGCCCCGTCCTGAGTACCCTTGATTATTCTGCCCCAAACCCTTGAAGTCCTAAAGGGGTAAGTCTATTTGGTCCAAGAACGTGTTCCAGTCAGGTCCAAAGCTTACAACTCTCTTGCTTTTTCTAGTGTCTCCAGGATGCCACCAATAAACTGGCGCTCTGGGGCTAAAAATAACAGCATCTGATCACGCCTGTGTTTATATCCATGGCAACAGAGTCTAGAGTCTTTTCCTGCCCATAAGCTGTCTGACACTTTACTCAGCCATCACCCTGCTGCCACCTCTAGGGAAAAAAAGTGGTCCTGAGCTCTGGACAGTCATCCTGCTCAGGCACTGCTGACTATAGAATCATGGACCATCTGCTGTGGAAGGGTTGTTAGAGTTCATGGAATCCAACTCCTATTCTGATGAGTGAATTCCCTTCATGACATCCTTGACAAATGGTCATCTAGCTTTTCCTTGAATATCACAGTGATGCAGAATTCACTTCTCAATTTGTGCCAGGCTGAGTTTTAAGAAGCTCTTCTATATCATCTGATAGCTGCCTCCCTATAATTTTCATATATTGGAAGAACCAGGGAGAGATAAGGAGGAGGAGGATAAAGGGAGATAGATGAAATAGATAGGATAAGTAGAGAAAGGTAGGATAGATAGATAAAAGATAAATGGAGATGATGGACAGATAGATATCTAAATGGGATAGAGAAATAGATGAGATGGGATAGATAAAACTGATAGGATATTGATAAATGGATGGGTAAATAGACAAGCAGATAGATGATAGATAGATAGATAGATGATAGATAGATAGATAGATAGATAGATAGATAGGCCTTAATTTTCCCCTTTGGAGCCTATAAAAACACATCTAACCCTTTCATGTACATCTCTAGTTGCAATTCCATCAAACAGCTCTCACAGGATAATTTCTAGTCTCCTCACCATATTAATCCCCATCTTCTTGTCAATTGTCCTTCCTAAAATGTGGCATTCCTGGTCTGTATTCTGACCATAATAGTATAACAGGACTTTCTCATCTCTTGTCCTGAACATTCTATTTCTATTAATGCTGCCTAAAATCAAACAAGACTGGGGGTGGCTCAGAGAGGCAACCATTTATCATTGTAGACTGAGTTCCCAGTTCAACAGTTTCCCAAGTTTTAGTTGTGGTTGGCTCCAGAAGTAGCTTACTCCAGAAGTAGTTCCCCAGTCTGGAACTCCCAAATCACAGAGGTTATCCCCAGGCATCCCATCATTAAGTCCATTAACCTAGATTATTGGAAAGAGAGGAAAAGGAAGGAAAATATCTCCTTTGAGGAAATACATCAGAATACTTCATATGAACAGGGCTTGGGAGAAAAGCAATATGGAGGACTATATATCAAGCAGGCTTGAGAGTTAAGAAGACTAAATGTAAATCCAGCCTGTGATACACTGGTGTAACTGAAGGCACGTTCATTTAGTCTTTTGGTACTCCCAGACAATTTCCTATAAACCTGAGTGTTGATCTGCAATGTTAAACAGAGTGTGCCTCCTAGAAAGTCCTCTATACCAATGAATTCATAGGTCCAGTAATTTTTTTAAAAAAGAATTTAAGAAAGGAAGTGGAGACTAAGATGAGGAATTATTACCATTGTCCCTTTAAGGAGTTTAAGCAACAGAAATTGTTCCTAAGAGAACTCCCTAAGATGGCAATCCTATTGGGTAGAGCAGATTCATTTACTCAGTCTCCTAGATATGCAATCTAATGGTCATACTTTGGACCAGTCCCTCCCTTCCACCCACCAAGAAAGATCCCAGCAGCCCTCCAACATAGTTATTGTTTCAACTCCCTCCTTTTCCACAACCAACTTAGCAGAAGGAAAGGGAAATCTTCTAAGTAAAAAGATCTGTCAAGGTATTGAAACAACATGCTAGGGGTATGAAAGTCATTTATTCACGTGTGGTAGAGAGTGACTTACCCAGTCACAGTAGATGAATTACAAGACCCTTTCCAACTAGTGGTTGGAGCTAAGAGCTACATTTTCCAACTGCTTTCTGGGGAATAGGTGAGTGCTAAATAGAGCTTGGCCCATTGGAGAGGAGCCTAGGGAGCACTTGAGTTTAAGTGTCAAAATCAGTAATTCATTGAGCCTTTCACCAAAAGTGAATCCTGTTTGGGGGTGTGAGAGAGAGAGAGAGAGAGAGAGAGAGAGAGAGAGAGAGAGAGAGAGAGAGAGAGAGAGAGAGAGAATGATTGCTAATGCTATCATGTAAAATAAATGGATAGGCCTCAGCTTCCATCTCCTGAGTATATATTCAAGTCTCACCTTATTTATTTCAAAAATCTGAATCAGTAGTAATCTAGGCTTGGCCTCCCTTCCAACTGTGAAAAGTTGTCTCCATGGGAGGCAGACATAACCTACTTTCTAATTCTGACTTCCTGCCTGATTTCCCTCCATTCCCTCTATAGTGGGCAACATACATTCACTTGACAGTTCCTGAGAAACCCTGATCCTGGTGGAAGAGGTTGTGGAGAGAGTTTATGAATGAGAGTACCTATCCTGTACTATTTCTGAGGGGGCATCCCTTGGAACCAGGCAGAGAAAGAATGAGTGATTAAATAGCAATCATGGATTAGGAACAATGTGAGGGAACTCTTAGAAGAAGCAAAGGGACAATAACAGCAGCAGCAGTAACAATTAGAATTAATAATGTTTAAGGGATTTTCAAAGAACTTTCCTCATGACTCTCAGAAGTAGATACTATAATGTTTTATTGTCTCCATTTTATAGTTGAGAAAACTGAGGTTAGGAGAGATCAAATGAGATAATCCATATAAAGTGCTTTGCAAACCTTAACATGTTACAAAGGTGGAAGATGTTAGCTTCAAATCTCCTGACTCCAAAGACTTCCCATTACTTTACTTTTGTGATATGTTACAAAATGTCTAAGGACACTCAATCAATCAATTGATCAATCACTATTAATTAAGTGCCTACTATATTATATGTAAGGTACTATACTAAGTGCTAAGATTACTTTTTGTAGGCAAAAGTCCCTGCTCTCAAAGGAACTTAAAATCTAAGAGAGGGACAATATGCAAATAAATATGTGCAAAGCAAGAAATAAATAGAAAATAGTTCATAGAAAGAAGGCACAGGAATTAAAGCAGATTGGAGAAGACTTCCTATAAAGATGAGATTTTAGTTGAGACGTAAGTCAGGAAGCCAATAGCCATGGGTACCATGGAGAGGAGTTATCCAGTTCCCTGACTTGCTGGCTTCTGGAGCTCAGTCTCCTCCTCAGTCCCACACCAAAATGGAAGTCCCACTTTTAATGAGAACCTCACTTTTCTCCTTCCCCTCCACCTCACTCACATTCTGGAGTCAGTATCCATCATAAACTTCCTGGTATTTTTACCCCTTAGCTTTAAGCTGCTCATAGAAATGCAAATCTGTTTTAATTAAAGGGGCTAATAAACAACAATTATGTTTGCAGCAATTTTTGTTTTGCTCTCAATGTAATTTACTATTCTCCCCACCCCTCATATCAGCCTTCTTTTCCCATATTTTATGAGAAATGAGTTCCCCATCCCCCACTCCAAGAGAAATATTGAAATATTCAAAACAGACTCCATCCCAACCACTAACTGGCTCAGAATTGTGGAGTACTACAAAGACTGTGGCCCTACAGTAAAGACCTAAATGACCTTTGTTTTCTATTCCTATGTGAAATTGAGAGGGGAGAATCAGGAACCCAATATAGCAGAGAACTCAGATTCCCTTGGGGTCTCTTGTACCCCAAGATCACCTGGGACTATCTAATAACTTAATTCTCATCCCACTTCTCTTCCCTCTCTCATCTCTGTTCTAACCTCTCTTTACAAATAGATTGTCTCCTGAGACCCAGGACATACCCCATCCCCACCTATCCCAGAAAAAGACAGCATAGAGTGGCAGAAAGAATGCTGATTTTGTAAGAAGAGTATTTAGCTTCTCTGAGCCCCAGTTTCCCCATCTGAGAAATAAGGAGATTTAACTAGGTGATCCCTAAAATCCTAATAAATTCAAAGCCCTTCATATCATCAACACTTAGACCTTTCCAGTCTTCTTACACCTTTCTCCTTGTCACCTACTCTTTGATCTAATGACCTCCTGACTGCTCCATCTCTTGGCTCCAGACATTCTCTCTGGCTGTCCCCCATTCCTAGAATATTCACTTTCCTCCCCTCTGACTGCTGATCTCCCTGACTTCTTCTAAGTCCTAACTAAAATTCTACCTTCTACAGGAAAACAACCCCTCTTTAATTCTGGTACCTTCCCTCTTTTCATTATTTCCTATTTATCATACATACACATACACACGCATACATGTATATGTATGTATATATGTATGTGTACACACATACAAATATGTATATGTATATGTATATGTATATGTATATGTATATGTATATGTATATGTATATGTATATGTATATGACTTGCTTTGTATATATTTGTTTGCATGCTGTCTCCCCATTAGATTGTAAGTTCCTTGATGACAGGATCATCTTGGCCAGCACTTAGTACAGTTTGTGACATAAAGAAGGTGCTCAGTAAGTGTAGATTGCTAGGCAAGTCACTTAACCCCATTGCCTTGCAATAAATAAACAAACAAACAAACAAACAAATAAATAAATGCTGATTGCTTGATTGATTGAAGAGGGATAGCTTTATTCTAGTTGATCCTAAAAGGCAGAACTATGTGCAATAGTCAGAAGTTGAAGAGAAGCAGATTTAAACTTAAGAGACAGCATACTTTAGTAGAAAGAGCCTTAGAGCCAGGAAGACCTGAGTTCAAATCTCACCTCTGACACATTCTTGTCACATGACCCAGGCTAAGCCTCTCAGTGCTTGAAGCAACTCTCTAATATTGCAAGTTGCATAAAACATGTTGAGAATGGATAAAATGCATGAAGCATGCTTTGGTGGAGAACATTTCCTCATGTGGGGGTCCCAATGTCAGTGAAACAACTAGCCCAAGTCCCTTACCTCATAGAGAAAAACTCCCTAGCAATCTGAACCACACAAAAGTAGACTGACTTGCCATGGACATGAGATCCCCCTGACAAAAGATCTTCAAGCAAAGGGTAAATTTTATGCAGGTCCAAGGTGGATTCTGTGGCCTTTGAGGTCTCTTCCACCTCTGAGTTTCTGTGATTCCTTTTCACCCTTCAGATCCTATCTGGTTCTAAAACTTGTTTTACTCAGACCTACCTAACCCTTTCCTCTGATAACTGGTAGCTTCCCACTGTCTTCACAGCCAAGAGCACCTTGGCTAAATTCAATAAATATTGAGTTCTTACCTGTGGGTCAGGCACTGTCCAAGGTACTGAGGAATAGCCCAGTTTCTCCTTAGGTAGACCTATGAGTTCTTTTTTTTCACAAGGAAGCAGCATTGGAAGTCTCTGGCATTTGTGTGTAGTCCTATTGCCAATACAGGAAGAATGCAATTTACCAAAAAAAATCATGTTCCAAAAGTTTGTAAGTCAATATAGAGGAACTTGTAAAATATTTGCCTAGGATACCATCTATATCAAAGCAATGTTATAAATGGTGGTTAGGTTCTCAGCTAGCTCACAATACCCTTCTTTCAACCATAAGCTATGACAGATACTGTAGAAACTAATCACTACTCCTAACCTTGCTTCTGTGAGAAAACTCATTCAAAGATCCAACTTAGTACTCCAAGCAATGGAAGCAGACATTCCCTTTCCCCTTATTCTTGTCCTGGTCACAACATCCACAGTGCCCTGTGAATCCCAAACATTTAGGAAATGATCAGTACAGAAGAGATATCCCCCAAGGTCACAGTGGCTTCATCACTATCTCCCCAAAGGCAAGGGAGAAATCCTGTGACCATTCAAACAAGGAGACAAGTTCCCAGCTAAAGCAGTCCATTTCTGAATTAAGCATATATGGATATCAGGTATTCAGGAAGCTCATAATACCACCAAAATGAATTACTCATTAGCCAGTGTATAAAATGCTTAAATAACATCCAATAATAGCAGTTATCTGGGCAATAAACATCTAAGTTTTCAAAGGCTGTTAGAGAATCATCACAGCTGCTGCTCTCCATCTCCATTTATCCTGAAATATGAAAGACTTAAATAAGTTCTAAGGAAGAACTCCCTGACAGGAAAAGTTTTTGATGGGTTGGTCTTTTCAAGTATTCTTTTTACTGCTTTTCTGTGGAAAGAGGAAGGAGGAAACAGGACAGACATATGTGAAACATGCTACAGAGAAGGTACAATGTTAGAGTGATTTCAGGGGCTAAAATTGGGTGGGATGAGGTTAAAGGTAGTTGAAGAATCACATTCCATTGCTTGTGCTTGGAGCAACTAGGTATCACAGTGCATTTACTATTGGACTTCAAGACAAGGAAATCTGAGTTCAAATCTGGCCCCAGATAGTACCCATATGGCCCTAGGCAAGTCACCTAACTTCTGTCTGCTTTGGTTTCCTCATCTGTAATCATGGGGATAATAAATAATAGCACTTACTTTGCAGAATTATGTTTAGAATAAAATGGGATATTTGCAAAGCACTTCACAGACCTAGCTATTATTTAGATAATGGCAAATTCTTAACATTCAGAAGCAACATTGTATGTAGAGGAAATAGCACTGGACTTAGAATCAGAACACCTGAGTCCAAGTCCTGATTCTACCACTTCCTTGTTATATGCCTGGACAATCTACTTTTAACCTCTCTTTAAGCCTCAGTTTATTCAATTATAAAATGGAATTAATGACACTGCCACTACCTCACAAAGGTTGTTGCTTAGGGGAAATTTTTTTAAAATTTAAAGCACTAGATGAATGTGATTATATAGGACCATTTGGGTGTAGTTGGAAACCCAAATGCCCAAATAGCTCCACCAGTCCAGGTTGTCAGGGAAACCAGCAGAATCCTTAGCAGATCCACCTTCTCCTAAACTTCAGTTTCCATAGAGAAGATATTGTTTGTGTTAGGCAAGAGCTCCCCCTGTTGGCTATTTTTAGACTAGCATGAGTTGAAGGCACTGGACAGCAACATGACCATGATGGCTATTTAGGAGGGCATAATGACCATTGTGAATAAAGGGAAGTCCTCAGAGTCAGTATGACCTGAGTTCAAATTCCACTTTTGACCATGCTGGTCTAGCTACATGAGTCTGTATGAAATTTCTCAGTGCTCTCAAAATCATTTTAGTGAAGCATTAGTGTTCCTCAGAGATCCAGACAAATAAGAGTGCTGTTCTTCCTTCTCTTTCTCAGTCCCCATTGCTATATGTTCATCTTCAAATCCCTAGAAGATGCATCTGAGAATCAATAGGGAAGGGGTTATGAAGAGGGAAGAAATTATAGGCATTCTTCCTAATATATGTTGATATTTCTCCCCAAAGGGCCCCCTATCATCTCTAGCACCCAGACCCAGCATGCCCTGCATGGAGAGAAAGGACAAATCAAGTGTTTTATTCGGAGCACACCTCCACCAGACCGAATTGTAAGTAAATTTAGTGGCCTGATGACTGTCACTTCTCCCTGACCCCTGCCACAATGGAGCAGGGAGGGTAGGATGAAAACATACATACACAAAGTGAAGACTAGGGAAAAGGACTGGAGCAGAAGTGAGAGTCATTCAATCCATACGTATCTATCAAATGGCTACTATGAGCCAGGCTCTGGGCATGAATTCAAAGGCAAAAATTTATTGGTTCCTCCCCTTAAAAAATTTACATTAAATCAAGATTTGATCCAAGATTTACTCCTAACTAGTATGACATTGCACATGTTAAATAAGGTCTCTTGACTTAACCTTCCTCAACTACAAGATAGCAATAAACTTGCCCTATCTATTTCAGAGGGTTGTTGGTAATATAAAATGAGACAGCTAATCCCTAACTTACTAATGGTTTGGTTAGCTGTTTCCAGCTTAGAAAACAATTTCCCAAAGAAACAAGTGGGAATTATAAGCATTCATTTGTTAACCCATAAAATCCTTTTTTCACCCATAATACAGCAGGTCCCTGGACTTCATGGATAAATTTCAAGAAATCCATACACTTCGATTGGCCAAAAAAAATTACATCTTTATTTTCACTAATATCTTGATGAAAATTGGCATTTCTTTCAATTATTTAAACATCATGTTAAAAGGGGAGTTGAAACTTCCCCAAACTGTGTCCATAATAAATTTTTCTAAAAGATCCCTCACCCCAAATATTTATAATGGAATACTCTAAGAACCAATAATTTTTGTCACCATATCCACAAGGAAATAAATTGTAATACCCTTGAAAGCTCAGCAGATAATTTCTCTGAGTTGCTTTGACTTAAAAATTCCTATGTCCATCCTGGTTCTAGCTTCTCTGAACTTAATTTGGTCCATAAAGAACAGTCATACAGTCCAACAGTGGCCCACTTTAGCAGGCCTGAGCATGAATAGGTGTTCTCCACCCCAAATCAAACATCTGAGCTACAAGAGTTGGAGCTTCTTCATCTAATTCCTTTGTTAGGGATTGCAGGAAATGTGTGTGAAGATGATTTTTTCACAAAAGTAAACAGTATTACTGATACAGAGACCAAGGAATAGCACAGTCAAGAACGCCTGGAGGTGGAGAGAAATCAGAGGGTCATTTTAGAAGACTGACAAATGTATCTGAAGCTGTGTTTTTGGTCTTTCTGTAGCTACATAGTGCTTCAAAGCATTCCTGAAGGGTACTAGCTTTTGTCATCATATAGTTTCCTTCAGTTAGTAGGTACTAATACTGTAACTACTATCAGGTAGGGAGAGTACTAGTATCATGGAAAGATCACTCAACTCCAAGTTCTAGGTTGAAACCTGCACTCGTTAGCTTTGGACAAGTCATTTAACCTTTATGTCTCATCTCCTTCATTTCTACAAAGAAGGGATTGAACTAAATGAGAGGTATTTAACCTGCCCTTTATGAACTAATTTTTTACTATTTTGATAATTTTATTTCAATATAATTAATTTCATTTATGACCCTATATATTTTATTTTATGCAATGAAAATAATATTCTGAGAATGGATTTTATAAGCTACCATCGACACAAAAAGAGTTAAGGTACCTGTACCAACTGATTACTAAAATCCTTTCCAGTTATAACCCTTTATGATCCTGCAGAACCATATTACTAAACACACTCCCTGCCTATGACACTTCACTAGTACCCAAGACTACAAAGCTAATGAGTGCTAGATTCAACCTGGAGTATAGTGATCTTTCCATGAAACCAGCACTCTCTATATATGATAATAGTTGTATTATTGGTACCTTCTGATTGAAGAAAACTATGACAACAAAAGCCAGTATCCTTCAGGAGTGCTTTAAAGTACTTTAAATCACTGTTGTGCTACACACACACATTGGTACATACCAGAATCCAAGCCATGAATGACTGTACTTCTTCACCTTCAAATTCTACACATACACACACACACACACACATACACACACATACACACCTCTATGCATTTATTCCTCCATTCATCAGTACTTCTGAGCACTCAGTTCTATGGTCTCATAAATCTAATTTTCTGCCAACAAGTTTGAATAAAATTCATCCCCAGGAAACATAGTGAGCTGGAAAGAACAATGACTTCTGAACCTGAGTTCAAATTCATGCTCTCTCATTTTTTTACCTGTGTGACCTTGGATAAGTCACTTTACCATTCTCAGCCTTGGTGTCCCCATCTGTACAAGGAAGGGATTGTTCAGGCCCCTTGCATTTTCTAGCTCTATGATACAACAGGTACACACACACAAGTACTAAGACTTCTACACACAAGCAAATGTAGGTTCCATTCAGAGCACACTGAAGGATGGCATCTCTCCACAGAGCTACCTAGAATGGGTGTGTATATGTTTCTATGAAAACGACTCTCTCTCTCTCTCTCTCTCTCTCTATATATATATATATATATATATATATATATGTATGTATGTATTTGTAAGATCTATTCCTATAGATCCATGCTTCTGTTGAAGTCAGACAGGTTCCCCAAAGCAAACAATATCAAGGAGTTCAAGTTTTGCTCCCTCCTCAGTCTGTAAAAGTATACAGCATGAGTGCTTCCTCATGTTCCCAAATAACTTCTGAAGTTGTCAAACCTTTGACTCTGTATGTGTGTATATATATATATATATATATATATATATATATATATATATATATATATGTATGTATTTAAAAAAAAACTCAGGATAGAGCACCAGCCCTGGAGTCAGGCATACCTGAGTTCAAATCCAGCCTAAGATACTTAATAATTACCTAGTTGCATGACCTTGGGCAAGTCAATTAACTCTATTGCCTTACCAAAAAAACCTCATAAACTTGGAGCACAAGATAGAAGGTGAAGGTGTTACACTCCTGCTTAAGATGGCATTGGTGACTGATTGTCCTCTTTTCTCCCCTTCCTAGGCCTGGTCCTGGAAGGAGAATGTCCTAGAGTCAGGGACCTCAGGGCGTTACACAGTTGAGACAGTCAGCACTGAAGAAGGTGTCATCTCCACACTGACCATCAGCAACATTGTTCGGGCAGACTTCCAGACCATCTACAACTGCACAGCCTGGAATAGCTTTGGCTCTGACACAGAGATAATACGACTCAAGGAGCAAGGTGGGAACTGCTAAATTGATGAGGGGGAAGAGAAGAATCTGGGTGAAGTTCCCTGACTCAAGACTGGGGAGGGAAGTCTGCTGGGAAACTGGAACACCTGAGAAAAAAATCCTGCCAGGATCAATGGAGAGAGACAGGAAAAAGTCTCCATGCATAGAATAGTTTGGCAAAAGTGGAGGTTTTGGTCCATAGCAAATAGCTAGATAACAGGACTCAAATTGTTTTCCTGATTTTGATGTATTTCCTTGAGCAAGATATGGATACATTGGTCCACATTGCAAGACTGAGTCAGCTTCCTTAAAGCAGGTCAAAAAGCAGCCAAATAGTAGCAGCTTAAACTGCTACTGTTGCTTCTCCCATTTTTGCAAAGATTTCCCAGTCAAATACCCCTATTTGGGCCATGGTGGGTGGTCCTAAGCTTAAGGGAAGTAATATGAGATCTAGGAGTGGCCACTAGATGGCAGAGAAGGTGTTGGTTTGATGGGAACACTAGCTCTCTCTTCAAGAGAGGAAATAGGGAAAGTAGTCTGCCCAAACCAGAGTGCCCAACACAGGGCAAATGGGCAGGAAAGAAATTCTCTGTAAGGCCTGTGAGGTTTGCCCTGATGTTTGCAATGAACACAGAATTAAGGGCTTATACTAAATGGTGATGGATTTAGGGCAGCCAAGCTAGAAGGAAGGCAAAGAGAAAGAATGAAAGAAGAGTCCCCATTCCTCGTTTATGACCCAGGTGTCTAAATATTCCAAGCTCTAGGACCAGAAATGCTACAGAGGCAACTGCAGTCAGCTCTCCAGTGACATGGGGACAGGGAATAGCTCCAAATTAGGTGTGTGTTATCTCTGAAATACTCAAGTAGTGAATCCTGATTTAGAGCTGAAGCCAAACGCCAAAGTGAGTGGTTTTTCCAGATGCCAAGTGGGGATGCGGTCATAGCTGGGCTGGCCCAGAATTCTTGCTTAGCAACAGAGAGGGGCAGGAAGTGAGAGCTCAGGAACAGCTCATACTCAGATTCTGCCAACCAGTCCCAGCTAATTACTTAGAGGCTAAGTCTTATGACCACTTTCCAGAATTTCAAGCTACAGTTTCTCCCACTAAGAAAAGTTCAGGACTCTTACCATCCCCTTAGCCTCAGAAGAAATGCCCTGTTGATAATCCATACTAAATGGATTTGTCTTGGCTCTGACCCTAACTTCCTTGGATGGATGATATTGGGTACAGATAGCAGAGTAATTAGGGTTAGGCCATGGTCCCATCCACTTCTCTCCCCAGCTCTGGTGCCCAAACCCTGATAGGAGATCCCTAACCTATTCAGATCCTGAAATAGGTGCTTCTGATACTCAGTGCCATCATGCTTGTCTCCTGGCATCCATCCTTCTACTAGTAGTTCTAATATACATGATTATTGGCACATTATTTGCATGGCATCATTCACATGTCATCCCAAAGCCCCTTAGCCTTTTCCTACGTGTCCCCCTAATGTTCAGTCCTTGCTTCTCTCCCCTCCTTAGCCCTTTACCCAGTGTCCCCAGCCCCTGTTGATTTTCTCACCACCACCTACCTCGTTCCCCCATTGGTGTTTCTAACTCTGGATAAATAAATTCTAAATTCAATTCTGCAGGTTTGAGCCTCTTAGGCAATCTAAAAGTTATGATTAGAAGAATATTCCCTTACAGCAATAACCCAGACCCTCCCTGTTAGCTTGCCCCTCACCCCCACCCGGCCCAGCTGTGGACACTTGCTTTATTTCCAAACAGGTACGGAAATGAAGTCGGGAGCTGGGCTGGAAGCAGGTATGAAAGGAGCTGCCCAGGGAAGGGGCGGGAAGGGCCCTGTTGGCTAGGTGGGGAGGAAACCCATGAGGAGATGGAGGCTTCTGCAGGGTTCCAGAATGTCTACTCCCACAATTTAGGGAGTAGGAACGGAACCTCTCCAGTGAGCCTCCTGCTTCACCCCAACATGGACCAGAACAGGGACTCCAGGGACCTGATTTTGTCAATGCTTGGGAGCAGGTCTGGCCCCTGAGTTATCATCCCTGTTACTGTCTCTCTCATTCAGGCCTTACTGCTCTTGCTATTCCCTATAGTTCCCTATAGTTCCCTCCCTTCTTAGGAGAGCTCTGCCTTTGGCACCCTATGTGTCCCTGGGTATCACTTCCCTTGCCCTAGACTTCTGTTTGACCCTGAACTCCCAGAAGGCCTCGGACTTCTTATAGTAAATAACCACTTGCCCATTACTTGCTTGGATACTCAGGATCCTACCATCTCTACCCCTGGTGTGCTAAGTGCCTGTACCTTCTTACCTGGGGGATTACCTTATAGTCAGATTTAGGTCATTGTGCAGTGCCCTCTCCCCAGTCACCTGCAATAAATCTCCTAAACTTGGATGCCCTAGTGTCACACAGGAACAAGACCTAAAAAAGAAATCAGCCCAGACAGACAAGAATTATTGGCCTCATAGGAACTGTGCTGGTGTACTGGGAAACTCTATATCCTGTCCTCTTATAGATCCCACCAACTACCTTGGCCCCAGAGATCCTGCCAGCCACTTCAGCCTCAGCAGAACTTGGGGAACAGTGACATTCTCCAGTTCCTTTGCATGTGAAGTTTGAACCTCCCTTTATCGTAGCTCTACTTTCTTATATTTAATAACTAACACTCAGTGATTTTGTAGTCTAAAAAGTCTCTATTTTCAAGACTTCATTTAATCTTTATAATAACCCTGGAAGGTAGGTAGTACAAGGACTATCCCCTGGAGTTCAGCCTTAAGTGACTTGCCCAATATTACATTAGGAAGGAGACTGGTTTTCACACACAATTCTTCTGATCAAAAACGCAGACCTCTTTCCAGTTTCTTCCTAGCCTCATTGAATTGAATTTTTCCTAGACCAGACTGGCTCTCAAAGCCAACCTACTCTCTATTGAGAGCTTCAAGCACACTCCCAGGGGCATTAGCACCAGCTCAGGAGAGTCACTGGAAGCCAGGCAGAGATAGTGTCTGTCTAGAGGTTAAACACTATTATCTTCTTCCTGCCATTGGGGCATGATCCATAGGGTAATATTCTCACTGGATTCCTGCAGAGAGTTTCCATTGGCAGAGTAGAAAATCATCTCTTATCTGTCTTCATTTTCTATCTGTCTGCCAACAGTCCTCTCCAGTTCCTTTAAGTCCCCTTCTCATTGCAATGAGAAGAAAGGATTGGGGCAGGGGATGATTTCCCCCCATCTCTCCTATATTTCTTTCCACTCACCCATTGAGGAACCACCAAAAAAGAGGACCCTGGACAGCATGGTAGGATGATCCAAATATTCTACACAGGCAGATTCCCAGTGTGCCAGCCTCCCAACTAGAGCCTCAGAGTCTTAAAATAATACTATCTCCCTTTCTTCTTGGGGGGGGGGACGATTCCAGAGACCCCTTCAGAAAATATGATTGCCCTATGACTTTGTCTGCCTTATTAAACATGCACTACTAAGGTGGAGGGTTTGGAAAGGAAAGGCTAGAAGAAGACTGAGATCCCAACTGCTGAAGTCTTTGAGTCAGACCAGACATAGCCACCAAACTAGTTTCACTCTTTTTACCTGCTGTCCCACCTTGCTCACCAACCAAGTCAGAAGCTTGAGGTTCAGCAGGACATAATGGAAAGGATTAGGAACTCTCCTTCAGGAAACTCTGATCTGCCACTGAGCTCCTGAATAAGTCTCCTCCCTTCTTTGGGGCTTAAATTTCATAATACAGAGAAGAAGATTGTATTAGATGTTTCCTAAAGTCCCTTCCCATTCTTACATTCAATGATCTGATGTCTAATGAGCTGACATGTTGCTGGTTCACCTAGGTTGGGTAAACTTTTCAGCTCTGGAGAGAAAAGGGGCCAGGACTTCCAAAAGAAGAATGTGAATCAGTAACCTACTCTCTGCTCCCCACAGATCCCCTAGTCCAAGACCCCAGGGAAGGAAAGAGCTGGATGCCTTCTCACTTGATTCAGTTCAGAATGCAAGTGGCAGAACTGTCGCAAAGAGAGCTAAACCAGACCAGTGGAGAAAGCGAATAACAGAGAGTTCAGAAGTTTAGACTGAAAAACATAACTGGGTAGGACAGAAAAGAGGAAAGTCCCTTAGACTGAGGAAGAATGACCTCTTTGCTTCATGAAAGTTGTCCTTTCCCTGGTCTCAAGGTCCACAAAGAAAAATATATCAGAGGGATAAGAACTCTGATCCTACCACATCTAATCTCTACCTAATCTCTCCTAGAGAGAGAGAGGGATATATATATTGAAGATGACACAGTTATGAAATCCTCCAAAAAGCTCTCCCACTAAACCGTGCATCCATTTTGCCATCCATTCTATGTCCCCCTGGAAGCTCAGCAGAGGCATCTGAGCCACCAAGGGCAAACATTGCTTTTTCCTAAGACAGACTAACAAAAATGAGTTGATGATCCTCTCCTGTCCAGGGTTCTGACTGGCGGATTCTTTGAATATTTTATTTGTCCTTCATTCACTACCTAAAGGCATCCTCCTTTACCTCAATCATTCTTCACCTTCTACCTTCCAGAACTTTTCTCCTACCAGTGACTAGCTCCTGTTCCTTTGCTCCCACTTCCTTCAGCATGTCTGCCCTTTACTCCACAATGTTTGTACCTGCTAGTCCTCTCCCACCAGTCCCAATCCCCTCTTCAGTTCTTCCTCTCACCTTCATACCACTTCCCTCCCTCAGTACCACCCTAGTCATAGTTCTTCTGAACCAGTGATCATTCTGACCTAGGTGAAACTACCATAGTCTACCCCGTCTTCATTTCTCAGGAAGGAGGGAGGTCTAAGTGTCATCCCTTCTTCAACCTATGAGGGGCTCCTCTCACACCAACAGTGATAAGGAAAAACTGAAAGGAGTAACTGAGCTGAATCTTCCAATACCACCAGCATAATAGGTGCTTTTTTTCTTTCCCACAGAATCCGTACCAATGTCTGTCATCATTGGTGTAGCAGTAGGAGCCGGTGTGGCCTTCCTTGTCCTCATGGCAACCATTGTGGCCTTCTGCTGTGCCCGCTCCCAGAGAAGTATGGAGGAGTAGGGGATTTGGGATCTTCTCAGGGCCAGGGTGGGAGGGTAAGAATACAGAGTTGGATCATTCAACTTTGCTAGGTCCTGGGGTTGGACCCTGATCATTATATGATCAGTCAGCCCAACATTGTTGACCAGTTTCCTTCTGTGTATAAAGTCCTGCCCTGTCAATGTAACAAGATGCAAAGCAAACAGGAAAAGGAGGAGGAAGAGGAGGAAGAAAAAGAAGAAAAGAAGAGGAAGAAAAAGAGGAGGGTAGAAAATGTTTGCTCTTTGCCCTTGAATGGCTTCCAGCCTAACAGGCAAAACAGACACATGCTACATTTAAAATAACCCTAAAGAAAGTATGGGAGAACATATACTAACAAGTACAAATACTATGCAATTATAAGGCAACATATGCCTATAAGTGGACAAAAGGAATGTTAGGAATAAGTAGTTGAAGGAACAGGGAATTTTTTGACTAGCAAAGAGACTAGGCAAAGAGGGAAGGTGTTACAATGGAGGCAGAGAACCACACATGATAATTATCTTCTTTTAAGTCACTGAAGAGAATTCCTCTGTGCCATCTCCAAAGAACAGAAGTTTTAAATCAATGTGTAAAACTTATTTTTTAAAAAATACCAAACTGGCTCAATAGAAGAGGGAATATTCAAACAATTAATGCTGTCTGCAAATAGAATGGGCTGCCAGGTAAAACAGCAACCTCAACACGAGAAATGTTCGAGTTAAGAATGAATTACCCCCTACCAAGAATATTATAGAAGATATTCCTGTATTAGATTGGATTAAATGGCAAGTCTCTTTCCATTCCAATATTCCCTGATTCTGTGAGTGGAGTGAAGAAGCCCAGGAAGAGACAGCCTAAGAAGTCTTTCTCCATAGAGTGAGTTTTGAGCAATTTGGAAAGATAGAGCATGAAATGACTGGCAGAAAGGAGGCAAGAAATAGCTAGATATGAGAAAGATTTTGCAAGCATTTTTGAAGGTTCAAAAATGAAACCAAAAATTTAGGAACCAAGACTGGAAAGAGTCTCAAACATTTGTTACTATACCTAAAACGCAAACAAAAGTTTTCTTTTATTCTTTTCTAAAGGATCTGAGCTACCATAATACTGTTGAGTTTGTGGTTCTTGTCCCTAGACCACCAGGCCCCACCTGATCTCAAAGGCAGTATTTCCCAATCCAAACTGTACCTCTAAACTGTAAAATAATCTAAATACTTTACCTCTGATTGCTCAACCTGGTTGAATGAGAACTCCCCAAGACTCACGTCAGGTTCCAGTTGCAGATTTTAGGAAGAGGAATTTATATAGAATCTACTATCTAGAGGCACTAAGCTAATGTTACAAGTAGTCACAGTTATTATCCCCATTTTACAATTGAAGAAACTGAGGTAAAATGATATGCCCAGGTTCATTTAGCCAGTAAGCATCTTAGGTCAAATTTTAACTCCAGTCTTTCTGACTACAGACCCAGTACTCAATATCCTGTGCTGGCTAGTTGTCTCTTAAAAGTAAAGTCCTGGGGCAGCTAGGTGGTGTAGTGGATAAAGCACCAGCCTTGGAGTCAGGAGTATCTGGGTTCAAATCTGGTCTCAGACACTAACTGTTCGGCCTTGGGCAAGCCACTTAACCCCATTTGCCTTGCAAAAAACCTAAAAAAAAAGTAAAGTCCTTTATTAGTAAGAGGCTTACAAATTGCTAAAAACTTTGCCAGAGATCAGTGGTTGGAAAACACTGTTCTATTCAACTCAAAAAAATCTTAGATCTTAATAAACTTAACTAACAATTAAAAGAAGAAAGGAATATCAAACAATTAACTAAGTAAATAAATTGGAAAGAGGGAGTAAGGGAAAGAGAAGGAGAAAGCAAGCTGTCAATACAAATATAAGCAAACAAAACAATGCGTGTCTCAAGAAGCTTACATTCTGGGGCAGCTAGGTGGCACAATGAATAGAGCACTGGTTCTGGAGCCAGGAGGACCTGAATTCAAACCCAGCCTCAGACATAATATTACCTACTTGTGTGGGTATGTCACTTAACCCCATTGCCTTGCAAAAACTAAAAAAAAAATATTTTTTTAAAAAAAAACTACATTCTAAGTATAAAAGTCAGTACATAAAGGGATATAGGCATTTTATCTTGAGTTTCCTGGGCTAACCTGATCCTATCTTTACATATCTGATCCCACTCTCAATCCTGCCTTGACCATATTTCCTAAGCATGAGCATCTAGGCCTAGCCTCACCATCTGGTCAGCTGTTAGGATTTCTGGAGATAGTCCCAGCTGCCCCTAGCCAACTCTTAGAACTGACTCCTTTTCTTTTCTGACTTCAAAACTGGACGACTGATTGTTGTTCCTCCCACCAAGTCCCCATTTGAAGTGAACTTGCCTCTCCCTCTCTTCCACTTGCTGAATCCAAATAGCATCTCACACCTGTCCCAGTCCAACTGCCAGCTCCACCCTTTCCCTTGCCTCACAATTTATAGTGCATGATTGTTTTAAGCTTCCAGTAATAACATCATTCAATTGCCAATAAAGGAAGTGTCCTTTCATCACACAGAGCATGAGGAAAAGTGATCAGGTTTGGAGACTGGAGTGACTACAAATCTTAATACAGGAACCACTGTCTGAAGATAAATGACAAAGATTTAAGGCCTTCAGGAGGAGAAGAAGGCAAGAAAGCTAAAGCTGAGGCATGTCTTAAAAAGGTTTCCTTGAAGGTAGAGAAGGAAGCCCATGAGAGACCTAGAGGCAGTTAGGTAGAGAGAATTCTGAATTCAGATTCATTCAGTCAATAAGCATTTATTAAATGCCTAGTAAATACCGGGCACTAAAATAATAAACTTTGGAGTCAGAAAGACCCAAGTTCAAATCCAGTTTCAAACACTTAACTATCTGTGTGACCCCAGGCAAGTTATTTTACTTCAGTTGACTTCATCTGTAAAATGAGAAGAATAAAATGAGTATTTGTAAAGTGCTTTGCTTAAAGGGCTATATATTATTATTAATTCCCTCTTTTTACCTCTAAAATCTGGAGGACCCTAAAATTCAGGGATCACTGAATACCTGATCAATGCATAGTTCACATGCTGGGGACCTGGATATCCACAAACATTTTCAAGTCAGGGCTATTTGCTCTTGAGGCCTCCTGAACTATGGGTTGAAGAGCAACTAGACAGAGGGTGCTTTGCTTAGAAAGACTGGGACCCTTCCCACTCATTTGGGGCCATTGGAAATAAGGAAAGATATCAAAAACAAAGACAGATGATGGGAAAGGCTCTCTTTGGAAGAGTAAAGTCAGGATGGGAGTAGTTTTATCATCTGTCCTTTCCTATTCTGCTCAGATCTGAAAGGTGTTGTGTCAGCAAAGAATGACATCCGAGTGGAGATAGTCCACAAGGAGCCTGCTTCTGGGAGAGATGCTGAGGAGCACACCACCATCAAGCAGCTCATGGTAAAAAAAAAATGTTGTCTCTTGCCTCCTGGTCATCCCCACATGCACTGACCCTTCAGGTTTCTTGGTATGGCATAGTAATTAGCAGTTCAATTCAACAAGTAGAGAATAAGTCCCACTCTACCCCCTTTGTTGGCCAATTAGGGCAAATCACTGCAAGATCATCTTGAGCATCAGGTCCAGGAACTCAGCGCAAGGTTGCTTCTGTACTCTTCCCTCTTTTCAGTACTATCCCAATCCAGAAAAAAAAAAGCAATTTTTTTCACAGACCTCTAAGAAAATATTCAATTGTTTCATGAGTCCAGAAGAAGACAAATCCAGACACTAGTGATAACTTCATGTTTCCCCAAGATAAGTGCTGGGACTGGTAGGAAAGGCCACAGATGGCTCCTCCCACAAGGGCTATTCCTTGATGTCCCTAGGGATGTGGACAAGGCCAGTTTCCCATTCCAAAAGCCTCTCACTTGAGCTCCCCAGCCTGATCCAAACTACATTCCCTAGGAAGATTAATGGATATGCTGTGGCAAAGGGTAAATGCTGAGAAGTCTGGGTCAAAACCAACTCCATTGTGTCTTTCACTACCCCCACCCTCACATGGCCTCTAGGCCAAGGCAATATATCCTTAAAGGACTGTCTGTGGGTGGGGGAGCAGGAAGGATCCCAGAACAAATAAGAATCAGAGTAATCCTGGAAAAGAGGAAAGGACAGAGAGGAGGGGGATGAGGCAGGATAGAAATGTCCTAGACATTCCCTAAGACTTTGAGAACATTTAGAGGGAGGGGTGAGGAGCAGGAAAGAGGCCCTGTTCACAGAATAGACTGGGACCTTGGACAAACATCACAATTGAGAAATGGGAGAAACAGGATATGAGGTGTTATAAGAGCTTGCTTGATTATAAGTCCAATGTAACAAAAGCATATGGAGCATCTACTATTAATGAACTGAATGTCGTGACATGTTTAACTTTACATTTAATTATTTTTATCTTTTTACTGATAAAACAAATGTAAATGTCTCTGATATTGCTTTAGATAAAGTTTACTACTTACTCACTGGGGCAGAGTGATTCATAGCCAATATCTGATTTCCTTATAACTGGAAAGGTCCCATCTTGCCCTGTACAAACCCTATACTTGCCAAGAACCAAACCAAGATAAATAGAATCCTAAGAGGCCCTTTGACCTCCCTGCATGGAACTGAAAAGTAAAAATGGTGAAAGTAGCTGGCAAAAGCACCATCTTCAACATTCTGAGGTCTCTGTTTTACCCCCTGGGGGACAAAATGGGAATGTTGCTTTATCTCCCTTACACTGAAAATCCTCCTTGCAGATGGATCGAGGGGAATTCCAGCAAGACTCGGTTCTGAAGCAGCTGGAGGTGCTCAAGGAGGAGGAGAAAGAATTTCAGAACCTAAAGGTAAAAAAGCAAAAATGTCCTGAAGGCTGTTGCGGAAATGGACAGTGATAGAGGGTAATGATTTTCAGATGGACTCCAGCCAATGCAATCCCATCGAAGTCCAAGGAAAGCCCAAGCAATCCCCATGATCATTGGGCAGGAAAGATGGTAGAAGGACATCCTAGGGCAATTCCCCACTCTTGACACTTCCATACCCTAACACGCACTAGAACAGCTTTGGAAGTGTTGGGGCGCCTTGCTTCAACGCCTAGGGATAGTCTTATTTTTCAGAGTGTTCAGGATAGATTGTTCAATTTGCATAACACTCATATAATTCAGTTCATTAAAGTTGGGACCACTCACAAAGCAGCAGTGCCAACGTGCCCTAGACTCCAGAGTCCCCCCAAGTCAATCCCCTCCGCATTGTGTCTCCACCTTTCCAGAGTTTTTGATCATCTAATCCTCCGTGAATCACACTGGACTGGACCAAGCCGGAAAAATTCCCAGGTTGGGTTCTCTCCATTCCAGCACAATCATACTTTTTTCCTTCCCTGACTAGGATCCCACCAATGGCTACTACAGCGTCAACACTTTCAAGGAGCACCACTCCACCCCCACCATCTCCCTCTCCAGCTGCCAGCCTGACCTACGCCCTGCCGGAAAACAGCGAGTGCCCACAGGTATGTCCTTCACCAACATCTACAGCACTCTGAGTGGCCAGAGTCGACTCTACGACTACGGGCAGAGATTTGTGCTGGGCATGGGCAGCTCATCCATTGAGCTGTGCGAGCGGGAGTTCCAGAGAGGATCCCTCAGCGACAGCAGCTCCTTCCTGGACACGCAATGCGATAGCAGCGTCAGCAGCAGCGGCAAGCAGGACGGCTACGTGCAGTTTGACAAGGCCAGCAAGGCCTCTGCCTCTTCTTCCCACCACTCCCAGTCCTCCTCTCAGAACTCGGACCCCAGCCGCCCCCTGCAGCGGAGGATGCAGACTCACGTCTGAAGGACCCAAACCCATGGGGAAAGATTGGGGAGGGAGAATAGGGCACCCTGATGTCCAAGGGGACTGTGGGGACTGTGGAGGGGACCCCCCCCGGACTAGCTGGTCCCTAGGACAGCATCACACCCCCCACCACCATGCCACTTCAAAGCTCTGATCAAGCACAAATCTCTCTCCTTGACCATGACATGGGAAATATGGACAATAACCATAGCTGAGGGCAAAGAACCCAAGCTGGACAACCTCCTGCCCCCCCAGCCCATTTCCCAGGGACCCCAACCCTGCTGCCTTCCCTTCCCACAGGTTCTGGTAGCAGCTACCACTTTGCTTTAATGAAACGGCTGTCCATTCTTGGGGCTCTATCCTCCAGGTACCCATACTTCCCCACACCCTGTTCCTGTACCCCTTTGCTGTCTTGGGGAAATCAGGAATCTCTTCCTAACACTGTCACCCCCAACATATCTTTCCCTGCTGTTCATAGTTACTACTTTGGAGACTGGGAAGTCAATAGCAGCCCTGAGTGGGATGCACCATCCCCAACCAACTTGGAAGGGATCCTCCCCATTTCTGTTTGGTGTTTTGTGTCCATATTATTGCAATTCTGTCTTTGGACCCAACATCCCTGGATTCTGAGGCAGGGGCTGACCCATTTGGAGGCTGATGGTACTGAGAGGGAGGAGGATGAGAGAGAATTTCTGCGCTGAAAGTAGCCCCTGCCAAAACCCACCCCTCCTTCTGTAACACAGAACCTCTCTGCACTCCCCATTGCTTTGTGTACCCCCATAGCACAACTGGAGTTAATATAAGAGGTGTGAGAGCTTCTCTGTCAGGATTCTTTCAATGGAAAGGTGGGGCAGGGTATGTTGAAAATGAATACATGGGGGTGGCTAGGTGGCGTAGTGGATAAAGCACCAGCCCTGGAGTCAGGAGTACCTGGGTTCAAATCCGGTCTCAGACACTTAATAATTACCTAACTGTGTGGCCTTGGGCAAGTCACTTAACCCTGTTTGCCTTGCAAAAAAAAAAACCTAAAAAAAATAAATATATGATGGCAACAGTAAAGGGTCAAGAAAGTGAGTGGAAAGGAAGATCTTGACATGGAATATTCCTTTGTCTCCTCCACTCTATGGGATGGAAAATACTAACTCTCACTCCACTTGGTTCAAGGGGATACTCCCTTGTTCATTCTCCATTCTTTCCAAGACCCTCAGCAAATGGTTCATGAGAAGTGATGCCAAAAGCTTCTCTGTAGAGTCAGTCTATGTCCTTCTACACTGCATCCATCTCAGTTTTACTCTTTCAGTAAGGAGCAGTGGAACTGGGAGGAGGGAAGCCCCACAAGAACATTGGACAGTTCAGGGATTCATAAAAGGAGGCTCCCTCTCTAGCCCAGTAATCAGATAATGGAACTCTCAGTATCCTGGACCCCCAGATCATCGTTTCAGAGACAATACTGAGAAACTGGAAGGGAATAGAAAGAGATAATAAACATTAAGCACCTTCTCTGAGTGCCACTGTGCTAAGAAAGGCAAAAGTCTTCCATTATCTCAAGGAGTTCTCACTCTCATAGGGGAGATGCCATGCAAGCAATTATGTTCAAATGAGATAAACTCTAAATAACATAAAGAGGAAATGCACTAGAGTTAAATGGGATTGAGAAAGGCTTCCTTTAGAAGGGGAGATTTTAGCTGGAATCTGAAAAAAGTCAGGAAGCAGTGAGGAGGAGTAAGATAAAACCTTGTAGAGGAGAAAGGACAAGAAAGAAGGGAAAAGCCCCCGCCCCAGGTCTATGGATAGGTCAGTGAAACAGAGTTGACCAGAGCAACTAAGTGGCTCAGTGGATAGAATACCAACCCTTGAGTCAGGAGGACCTGAGTTCAAATTTGACCTCAGAAATTTAATAATTACCTAGCTATGTGACTTTGGGTAAGTCACTTAACCCTATTGCTTTGACCAAAAAGAGAAGAAAGAAGAAAGAAAGAAAGAAAGAAAGAAAGAAAGAAAGAAAGAAAGAAAGAAAGAAAGAAAGAAAGAAAGAAAAAGAGTTTGACCAGCTTCTCTAGGCTCATCAGTCACCTATCTCATCTTTCTGAAGATATGTTTACCTAAGGTTAAACAATAGCTCTTCTCATGCAAACCCCATAAAAGGTTGGGAATAGAAGCTTTGAACCTTATCTATACTCCTCAAGTTAATGGGAAGCAGAAGGGTAGGGAAAGGACAAGTTAAAAGGGGGGGCAAGGGAAAAGGACAGTGAGTGGTCCTGGATCATTATTCTAGAAGGTCATCCACATCCTATAAGGGGATAGAAGCCCTGAAGTCACATATTCCAATTCAGTGTAAACAAGAAACATGTCTCCCCTCCTAAGCCATTCTATCCCAGGTGGCATTTAAATGAAGAAATCACACAAGGGTTGAGTCCCCTTATGTTCTTCAGAAAGTAAGTCTATCAAGAAACAAATCTGTAACTGCCATCCTACCACCAGCAAAGGTACAATAGAGTCTTGCAGCCTGCCTAGAACCTTGTCACTTGGCTCAAGGTGCTGAAAAGGAGCTAAGCTCCATTTTTCCAGACTTGCCACTGATAAAGTAAATGTGTGGCTATTTCTACTCTATTTGTGTTCCCTAGAACAGTAGACTGCAACTCTTCCTTTAGTGGCATACCAAATGCCTCAGAGGCTTGGAGCTGGCTATATTTGAATAAGTCCAGTGAAGCTATAACGATAGATAGATATTGCTTCTGTGATCCCTGAGTGAAGAAAGACACTTAGGCAGGTAGGGAACACTACTCAATTGAGATTCTGGTAGATATGGAGGTTTCCTTCTTTGTACCTCAGATCTATTTTGGGATTCTCCAGCACCTCTAACCATTGCTACTACCAGGGTCATTCTGCTCTCTCCTCCATCACCACTAGCAGATAATACAAACACCTTCTCTTGGTCCAGATTTTTTTTAAAGACTTGGAACTAAGGGAAATTAAGATAACTTATGAAAACCTAGAATTAATAAGTTTAAAGAATATAAAAATCCTATCCTAAATAACTTCAGTAAAACCCCACATGAACTTAAATGTCACAGTCCAAAAGGTTCACCTAACTTCATTTCCTATTTCTTGCCCCAATTCTGTCTGAGGAATCTTTGATTAAGACTGGTCTCTGCCTATTTGATTTCAAAAAGTCTTCCCTTGACTATTCAAAGGGTCCTGCAATGAATCTGTAAATACCTTCATTGCCATTCTCCAAGAGGTTTCTATGGCTACTGGAATCAATCAACCTTTATTGAGCATTTACCATATACTAGACCCTGTGTGAGTCAATGAAATTACAAAGACAAAGACAAAAACAAATCAGTCCCTGTTTTCAAGTAGCTTATGTTCTATGGAGGGAGACAGTATGTATATAAATAAACATATAAAATAAATAAATGTAAAATTAAAGATAAATTAAATCTGGAGAGTGAATACTAACAACAGGACAAGGAAGAAGTTTCAGGAGAAACTTTAATTAGAAGCTATTACCATAGTAAAGTTTTGAAGAAAATAAGGTATTCTAAAAGGTGAGAAATGGAAACTCATCCCAGACAAGAACAATCAACTCAAAGATACAAAGGTAAGGTTTTATATATATAAGGAATGGGAAGAAAAAAGTCTGGCTGGACCAAAGAGTATTGGAAGGGGAAGGTTGGAAAGATAGAAGACTTAGAAGGCTTTACAAGCTTAAAAAAAGGAGCTTAAATTTAGGCCAAGAAGTAATGGGTAGCCACTAGATTTTATTGAATATGAAGGTCAGACATGCTTTTTTTTCAAACCAGTTTAGCAAATTAGTGGAAGGTAGATTTGGGTTGTGAAAGCCTTGAGGCAGGGAGAGACCAAGTAAGAGACATTACAATAGTCCAAGCAAGAGATGAGAAGGACCCAAATGAGAATGGTGGCCAGGTGTGAAAAGAGAAGGGGACAGATGTATCATGGAGGTAGAAATGGCAAGTTAGGACAATGATTGTCTCTGGAATGAGGGATCTTTAAATCTAGGAAACTATAAGGATGAAATGACTTTGACAAAAATAGAGAAGTTTTGAAAGGGGATGTTTGAGGGGAAAGATGAGTTCTATCTGAACATATGGAGTTTGAGATGCTTAACAGAACATCCAATTTGTAATATCCAATAGCAGCTGAAGATGAACAACTCAAGTTCAGGAGAACAACTATACCAAAATATAAAGATTTAGGAACCATCTATGAGAACTAATGAAGTCGCCAATTGAAAGAATGTAGAGAAAGAGTAAAGAGGGCCCCGTGTAGAACCTTGGGTTACATTAAAAGTGATAGGGTGTACTGTGTGAAGAACAAGTAAGGGAGCCTGAGGAGTAACTTTCAGACAAATAGGAGAACCTTGTGACAAAACCCAGTGAGACAAGAGTCTTCTGGGAAGAAAGGGTGATCAACAGTATCAAATGCTGCTGAAAGAAGAATGAAGGCTGAGAAAAGGTCATCGTATTTCAATCTGATCACTAGAATCTTTGGAGAGAGCAGCTGCACTTAAGTGATGGGTTGCAGAGGGCTCGGAAGGAGAGGAGAGGAGAGGAGAGGAGAGGAGAGGAGAGGAGAGGAGAGGAGAGGAGAGGAGAGGAGAGGAGAGGAGAGGAGAGGAGAGGAGAGGAGAGGAGAGGAGAGGAGAGGGGAGGGGCGGGGCGGGGCGGGGCGGAGAGGAGAGGAGAGGAGAGGAGAGGAGAGGAGAGGAGAGGAGAGGAGAGGAGAGGAGAGGAGAGGAGAGGAGAGGAGAGGAGAGGAGATGTAAGTCATATGTGTAGAGAACTTTTTGTGGTAGCTTGGCTATAAAAGAGAAGAGAGAAGATAGCTTGTGGAGATGGTAGGACTTAAGTGACTTTTTTTCCAGAATAGATGAGATTTGGGAATGTTGTTATTACTGACTTTGATCCACTTTTTCTCTCTAGCATTTATATGGAGCACTCTCTCCAGCTTAGTTCTAATTTTAAGCAAAGCTAGATTTAATTTACTTCTTCTTCTTCTTCTTGAGAGGCAGCATAATCATAATGGAAAGAGCACTGAACTTCAAATACAAGGACCTGGGTTTGATTCCTGGTTCTGCTACTGACCCCCTGCATAAAGTTGAAAATCTCTCTGGAGTTTCCTCAAATCAGGAAAATCAGTTGCCATTACAGTCCCTTCCACTTTGAAATCTATTAGCCTAAGTAGGAACTGGTCCTAGACTTCCAGTGGGGTCACTGCAATCCCTACTAACATATTTCAGTCCAATCTGCCAACATTCAAAACCAACTGAGTTTTCTTTCCTGTTTTAAGATCCATCCTCTCATTGGCACATTTCATTAAGTTCTGGTTTTGATCCAGAATACACTGCTCAGAGCTGAGATTGGCAGAAGAAACTCATTTTTAACTCAATGAATATTTGTGTCTTTCCTAGCCCTAGTCAAGTTCTTTTTGATGACTCTTCCTCAAAGGCCTTCTCTCAAAAGGAGATCTTCAAGTTTTCCCATATCATATATACTTTATATAATAATACAGATGATAATGTACATTCCAATGATAAGAGTCTTAATTTTTTTCATAAGGCCCCATAGGAAAACATCACTTTATGATCACCCACTTCAATCTCTTGGAGATCACTCACTTGGGTAACATGATAATAAAAGGATATCAAAAATCCTTGTTTTCACTTAGGATATCCAGAAGTACAATGACTCTCATCACACTGTGAAGTTTTCCACAACTGAAATAGGATTGACTTTTAAAGGTACTTTCCCAAATTCCTTCTAAGGCATCATGACTTCAGTTAGAGTTGCTGCCACTAGGTAGTTGAGAGTGATATTTGGTTTTGTAAGAATAAGATATGCAATTCTAAGTTCACAATTAAATGTGCTTTTTCTTTTAAAAATAAGACATTTATTAATATGTAACATAAATATTTAGCACCTCTAATCATCTACATGTATTATTAAGTTTAAGCTAAAATGTCATTTGGAGTAAGAGATAAGGAAATATCAGTTCTTGGGTATACAATGATACCATTTCTCTAATATACATTTAATTATATCAGACTTCATCAATATATTTTTGAAGCCTTTAAAGTGTCTTAATAAGTTGCTTACTGGAATTAAGGCAACTTCTTGAATCTTGGGACAGTAAAACTGCCTGACAAGAAAGAATTACTAATAACATAGCATCCTCTTTTGCCTGGTGCTAGTCTCTCATTAAATATCTAGTTTATGATAAGTCTTCAAACTCTTTCACTTATAATCACATTTTCCTGTCTTTTCAGAAGTTTGAAACACAATTCTGAAAAGGGGTTACATTATTCTTTCTTCTAGTCAGGATGTGAATAACTGAAGAATTATTAATGCAGGGAGTCTCTTCCTAACTCACTTCCTCATCCTTTCTGAGGGCTATCTTTAGCAGGCAATGAAAGTTTTCACTGTTGCAGACCCTGTAATTTGATAGACTGCTTCACTTAGAAAGTCATTTACTTAAACAGAATTTCCTTAAATACACCTTTTAGTTTTTTCCTTCTTTTTGAGCCATTTAAAGATAGATCATAAATCATGGAATTTTATCCATTCAGTCTATCTGTGTCTGTCTCTGTATTCATGCTTCGGTGTTCTCATACTCTCTTCTCTGAAACAATGAGCTCAAAGAACCACATGGTTTCTCTCCCTAAGGGAAGGGAGATATGAAAACATCCAACCCTGGGACAAGAATCTTAAGTTTCCAAATAGAAAGGAATAAGGGAATATGCTAGTCAGTAAAGTCAGAGTTGATTCCCAGTCTTCCTTAACCTGAGGTTTACCTAACACCCTCCACAATCCTCATATATGTTGTCAACTCTGCCACTACCACACCAGGATCCCAGGGGTGGCTCAGATTCCCTTAGTTATCTTGACCTTGAGATAAAATAACTTTTCCCAGAACTCAATCTAACAAAGTTGGTTGTTTGCTTTTAAAAAGAAGTTTCTAAAGTAAATCAAAGCAAAACAAAAAAACCAAAGGGTCAAGAGTTGTAGATATAAGAAACATCTAGTTCACATTCCTATTTTTAAATAAGTTTGCCTTACCTCACCCCTCCCCCCAAAAAAAACCTTTTTTCAGTTCCTTAAAGATTTCTCTTCTTAATTCATCCATCAGTTTCTGAGCACAGGGAGAGGTTGGAGTGAGAGTTCCTCATATACCAGTCAATTAGGCAATAATGTGTCTAAAAGAGATTTCCTAAGGGATATACGCAGACATGAATAAACAATATATGTGTGATTATTCTGAGACAATATTTCTTCGCTCCTAGGGGAAAAGGCAATTTCAACCAGAGGAGATGCCATACAACTGAAAATATCTTTCTGTACCAACTACACTGCCTCATCACCACACACACACACACACACACACACACACACACACACACACACCCAGGAAATTTCTTAGCATAAGCCTGGAGTTTGCAGGAATCCTTTAGTAGGGAGGGATATAGCAGTTGCTAGACCAAAGTTAAAGATCACCATCCATGCTACCCTAATGAAAACCTCATTTCTGGCAAGGTTTAGGTGAGAAGCTAAGGCAGAGTCTTGATAAAGCAAATAGATGTTAACTCAGAAGAGGACCTTCTCCAAGATCTCTTTGAATTTCAGCCCTCCACCATTTCAGAAACCAGAGGTGAGTTGACTTCTCTCTGAAGAAAAATTCTACATATTTTGATGTGACTCACTCACATGGATGAAATCACTCAACTTGAAGACCATCCTCTAATTGCATAATCAGGGGCATCAATACATGTGATCTGAGCTGAAGAATTGTCCCAAGACAATTAAGATGAACTCATGAAAATGTTGCCTAAGTGTTTTGATATAAATTTATGATTCTGCAATTAGAAGCAATGCTGATTGGAAGAAGGCACCAAAGATGAAACCAGAACATAAATTTTGGAGACACCCACACATGCATATTTTAATTACAAAATGAAGAGAGCTCTCATCTACCTTCTTTGTAGGAGCTACTTTGACTTGGGTAGTACGTAAACCTATGGGAAAAGGAAAAGGGGAGAAACAGTAAAAAATGCAACTGAGCCAGTCTCTAGTTTTTTCTTTTGGCACTTTCAGTAGACAAAAATGATCCAGTCATGGATTTTCAATATATGTGAATAAACTGATTTTTTACTAAGTATTTAATGTATATCAGTTTAGAAAGTGCAAATGAAATGTGTTGTATGTAAATACAGCATTTCACTATCTTAGAATGAGAATTTCCCCTGCTGATTAGTGGAGTTTTAAGTAGGTAGATGTATCCCAGCAAATCACTCAAATGGGCTCTTAGGATTCCTTCAAGTTGTTGTATTTCAAGTATTTCAGACCCTATATGATAAATAACTCTTGCTTACTTTTAAAAAAAGAGTTTGGCCCTCTCTGAAAGCTTGAAATACCATATAAAACCTACTTTCCAAAATTCACAATTCCCTTTTGGCTTGTACAAGTTTTGAAATCATGAGAGTATTTCAGTCTGCTGAAGCTGCTGTAGTTTCCCTCTTCTTTTGGCCCTCCTCATGAACAGGGAAGGCTCCCAATTTGTTCAGAAAGAGAACTTTCCTTTCCCTGAATAGCACCATTTCAAGGGAATATTTTTTCTCAAATCAGACTGCAAGCAAGAAGCATAAGGAAATTCCTAGCACTGGACATAACCTGTATCCTTCAAATGTCCCCTATCGAGAATGGTCAGCTGATTGAGCAACAGCTAAACAGGAAACCCAATTGTAGATAACATAAACATGTCCCTAAATTCAATTGCTAGAAATGAGGCTTTGGGGGCATTTGTTTTCATGGAACACCAAAGCAATGCTAATTATAACCCCCCAAATTTTTTTTAAAGTAAGAAGACTTTTCCAATTTTATGTTTGCAAACTCTTCTCCCTCCCTTATCTTCCCTAGTAAGTTTTGTTTGCTTGTTTCATTGATATGATGCTTTGTCTTAAAAAAAAAAAAAATGATGCCTCAGTGGATGGAGCATTGGATCTGAAATCAGGAATACTCAAGTTCAAATCCTACCTCAGCATTCACTAGTGGTGACTCTGGGCCAGTCACTTAATCACTTAAAGACTCAGTTTCTGGGGCAGCTAGGTGGAACAATGGATAGAACACCAGCCCTGGAGTCAGGAGCACCTGAGTTCAAATCCAACCTCAGACACTTAAAAGTTGCCTAGCTGTGGGACCTTGGGCAAGTCACTCAACCCCATTGCCTTGCAAAAAAAAAAAAGACAGTTTCTTCAACTGTAAACAGGATACTAATAGCTCCTACTTCCTAGGGTAG
Source organism: Macrotis lagotis (assembly GCF_037893015.1). Lineage (NCBI taxonomy): Eukaryota > Metazoa > Chordata > Mammalia > Peramelemorphia > Peramelidae > Macrotis > Macrotis lagotis. The sequence goes on from NC_133658.1 coordinate 755,541,317, forward strand.
TCATGAGAATCAAAAGCGATATTTGTAAAGCAATTTGCAAACCTTAAAGCATTATATAAATGCTAGCTTATTACTCTCCAAAAACTCATTGAGGTGTTTCACAGATCTTGGTCTGAAAACCTTGTTTGAAATACTTTTATCACCTGCTTATTATTACATACGAATTATTTCACTGAATCTCAGAGTTAGAAAGGATTCCTTAGTGCAATTACCCTACAACATATCTGACAAGTAACCATTCCCCTTTGAACATTTTTGAGTGAGAAGGAACATACCATTTAGGACAGCTCATAAGATTTTAGATAGATCTAATTGGTTAAAAGCCATGTTTGTTTGTTTGTTTGTTTGTTTCACCTTGCACCAAGACTCCCTATTTGCTATTTCTACCCAAGGTGGTACAGTGGATAGAGTACCAGCCTTGGAGTCAGGAGAATCAGAGTTCAAATCTAGCCTCAATCACTTGACACTTACTAACTGTGTGAACTTGGGCAAGTCACGTAACTCCGACTGCCTTGCATTCAGAGTCATTTTCAGTTGTCCTGATCCACATCCTGGCTACTGGCCCCAGATGGCTCAGAAGGAGAAAGTGAGGTTGGTAACTTAATACCAGCCCACCCCCCCTCAAATCCAATTCACTTGCTTGTCATGGCATCACCTACCTGATGTTAGAGTCTTCTTTGAGAATGAAGGACAAACATTGTCCACCCATAATGCCTAGTTCTTCCCTCCAGGGCCCAACATCCCTTCAAATATTTGAAAACAAAGTCATCATTTACCCCCAAAATTGTCACTTCTCCAGAGTGAATATATCCAATTCTTTCATCTGATTCTTATGTTCACCATCCATGTCATCCCCTTCTGATTACTTCCCTGATCATCAATACATATCTTAAAATGGAACACCCAGACCTGAACATAATACTCCATGTGTGGTCTGACCAGGGCAGAGTACAATGGGATTATCATACATTCCTACTTCCAGTCCTGGACACTATGTGGAAAGAAACTTGAGATCCCATTACATTACTAGCTGTCATTTTTTTCACATGTCCACTTAGGTCTTAACACAACTTTAACATAGGTTTTCTTATAGAATACTGTTGTTAGTCAATGGCATTCATTTCATACCATATTCCATATCTAAGTCTCTATTTTTTAAAATGGACCTTCCAATATGCCATACGCCCTATGCCAATAATCTATTTTCATAATTACAGAATCATAGAATTGGAAGGAGTCTCTCTAACTTGGCAGTCAGTGGGTCCAAAGTATGAATCTTGCCTAGAATATCATATCCAAAGTAGTCAGCCAGCCTGAACTCAAAAATGTCCAGTGATCAGCACTCGCTGCTGATTCTTTATTGAACTTTGTTGAATTAAATTTCAGAGACACACCTCAGACAACCCATTTCAATTTTGGATAGCTCTCATTGCTAGGCAGTTTTGTTTTGTTTTTTCCTTTAAGCTGATCTAAAATCTATACCCACTGGCCCTAAATCTGTCCTATGGGGACAAGAACAAACCTAATCCTCTTTCATATGACAATCCTTCCAATATTTAAAGCAGTGATTTGTCTAACCCCTAATATTTTTCAGGCTAAATATTCCAGTTCCTTCAACCAATCTTCAACCATCCTCCCAAGGCATAATTTCTCTATCCTGGTCACCCACCCTCCCAGCTTGCAATGTTCCTTCTATATTTTTTTATTTTATAAATTTTTTATTCATCTTAATCTAACATTATTCTCTCCAGGCTTTTTCGCTTCTCAAGTCTTTCCCACATGTATCTAGAACCCGACACAGTTCTCTAAGAGGTCTGGTGGGCTAAGGGTTCAAGCCACTGCCTGAAGCTCTAAGCAAGGCAAGGGAGCAACCAAGCAACATTTGTCCCAAGCACCGTTTCCGACCCTTCCCCTTACTCAGCTGGACACTGTCTTTGGGGACAAGAGGCAGATTTGAGAAGGGCAAGTCTGGAGCTCAGTTCCAGCCATGAAAACGGGAGCACAGCAGGAGGGCGGGGAGTCTCCCCAAGGGGTGATGCTCCCTAGGGATACTTCCCCCCATTAGTTGTCTCCAACCCCATTTTTGCCATTCAGTTCATCCTCTGCCGTCAGAGCAGAGTGGGGCTTGTAAATGAAGCAAGGCAGGAATAAGCGCATATTTTTATTGACTAGGCTGAGAATAAAGGGGTGTCCACTGTAATAACGGGAATGGGTGTGTCCTTCCATTAGGAAAGGCTGCAGAAAGAGGGATGCCCCTGCTGCCAAAGTGAGGGCTCCAGCAGCAGCCGCGAGCAGAGCCCCCCAGCCCCGGAGGGGCTCGGGGGAGGGGGCTGCTCCCAGGCCGCGCCTCCCCATCCCTGGCGGCGGCCGGAATGTGGGGAGCCGCCCGAGCGGAGAAGCCCCTAGGAAGCGGGGCTGCCTCGGAGACAGCGGCCGAGCTTGACAGACCCCCCTCCCGCGGCCCCCCGGGTGGATGAGGTGGCAACCTCCTACAGAAGCCGCCCCGCGCCCCGCGCCCCCCGACAGCGGGCAGAGGCCGCGCAAGCGCAGACCACCCAGGTTAGAGCCCAGCAGGAGGGCGGGGAGTCTCCCCCTCCCCCACCATTCAAAGCCTACTTAGCGTGTGCCCCCTCAATCCGAGCACGCATGCGTAATCATGCTCGCCTCTCGCCCCCCGCCCTTATCTGTTCAGTCTTAAGAGCTCTAGACCTCAGTTTCCTACCTTATAAAATGAAGGGTTTAGCCTAGATGACCTCAGAAGACTTGTCCGAGCCCAAATTTATGATCCCCATTTCTATCTCTTTACACCTTCCTGCCCTCTCCACCTCAAAAATGGGCAGAGGGAGCAACCTTCCCTCACCTCCTGGGAAAGAAGTCCTTTAATGTTCTCTCACCCTTGCCATGCTGAGGTCTGAGTTGACAAGGCTTAATTAATGCCAGACAAGCTGGCAAGTAATTTATTCGTGTAAGGCTAATTATCAAAATGGCCAAAGCGGCCCACTAGTCTCCAAGGCCCCCCCAGATCCACTTTACATGACCATGCATTGGAAAGGGCTGACTCCTCGCCGGGAGAGGTCCCTTGTGACTATGGCTTCAGGTACCACCTGGGCTTCCCTGGACCCACTACACCCCACCTATTGCCCAGGAGAGCTTCCAGGGGCACCTCGCATGTGGTCAGCCCTGATCCCCACTTGGCTGTGTATCTTGGCCATCTCTGACCTAGGACTTGGACCCTCACTCCCCTAATTGAAAGAGGAAAGAAAAGCCAAGACCCAGACCTTACTGGTATCTCAACACCTTTAGAAACCTTTGACCTTAAGACTTTTTTTTTAATTGGGGGGGCACAGATTTAAAATTTCATAGGTGTCAGGAAATCCCTCCAGTAGAAGGATGGAGAAACCTTCCTTAGTTGCCAGTTGGGTACTCCTCTAAAATAGATCACGGTAGAAAGCTGCCTAGAGAATTTAGTTAGTTAGAATTTAGAATTTAGTGACTTATCCATGGTCAAACAGGAAACAGGTTGGAACAGGTTTTCCTGATGGAATATTGCCCTTTTCTTCTTACTCTATCATAAATGTCATTGATCTTGAAACCCTTACAGCATACCTAGACCCCTGACCACTCCTTGTCCCAGAAGCCTACTTGGATCCCTGGATCTACCCCTCCTTTATTATTACTCCCATGTGCCTTCTACTCTGAACTGAGGAAGAATGCCTTTTAGGTGTATTCACAAGGGAAAGAGTGGAATAAAAGAAAACTCCCTGAAAAAGTTTTCTCTAGCTAAGGCTCCTCTAGCACACATCTCAGTTTTGACTCTGGAGCATCCTACAGAAAAAAAACAGTCTTTGTCCCAAAGAGAGGGAAAAGTGGGGGGGGGGGGCTCTGTATCAAGCCCCTACTTCAGTTTATCATCCTAAACTAGATCTCAGCTGTATAATCATTCTTGAAAGGAAAATTTTCTCCTCCTCCTCAAGGGGAGAGAAAAAAGAAACTTCCTAGTAATCATTCCCCCTTTACCACAGATGTGTTTATGCTTCTTCCTCCTTCAAAAAGAGGTTCCCAACAGCTAAGCCAAGGACTTGGTTACTTAACATGCATGTCTCATCATCTTTGAAAGTGACTATCCCATGTGCGACTGTGTATTTGTAATACCATCCATGCTCATAGATAAATAAGAGCATGTGTATATGTATTTGTGTGCATGAGTCTCTTGGGTGGCTATTTTTAGGAGCATGACCACATATGTATATGTGATATGTGTGTGTATATGTGAGACAGCTAACTGAGGGCTGTGAGCAGGGGGTGGTTCTCTGGCTAACATTTAAGCACATTCAGTAACAGACTGTGGCTGAAGTCCAGAACAGCTGGATCGCATGTGAGTCCCAGAAAGGGGGGAGTGGACTCTTCCCTCTGCTGCCTTCTAAAGGTGGAACAAGAAAGCAAACCAGGATACCAGCTGCCAACACTAAGGAAGGAGACAAAGCTAGGAGAGGGAGCTGTGCCCCAGAGCTGCTTTCCCATTGTGAGAAGCAGGGTTGCTGACCCTGGATGGTCAGCCTTCCATCTTCACCCCCTTAGCTTTGGGGCTGGAAATTAAAGGGGGGGGTCATGAAATAACTCCAAAAAATCTCCCCACCTCCTGAAACAGTGAAATCACCATCGACGCTCTGGTCCAGGGATTCTTAACCTTGTTGTTGTCCTGAATCCCTCCAGCAGTCTGGTTAAGCCTAAGACCCCTTCTCAGAATTATGTTTTTATTATAATTAAAGGAAATGTTAAATTTCAGCAGTTAGTGAAAATAAAGATAGAATTTTTTCCCATCCAAATACAAGGAGTCTGAAATTATAAACTCCAAGTTAAGAACCCCTTCTCTGTGGTGAATGAGGGAACCCTTTTCTGCTCCCTGGGATCAAGGCCTCCACACACACTCAGACCTCTCTCCATCCCCACAGGAATTCTTTCCAGCTCTTCTGCTGTCTGTCCTGTCTCAGACAGGCCCCCTCCCAGACCCTGGGAAAGGCCAGGAACACAGCTGTGGGTCCCATTCCACTCAGGGACAAATCAGAACAGATGTGTAGTGGCAGGAGGCCCAGTTGGCAGCCAGTGATGACGGGGGGATCGGAGGAGTGGGTGGGGAGAGAGCAGCAGCAGCATGCTCAGTCTGAGAATGGCTAAGACTTGGGATGGAATGCTGCTCTGACCCCCAGTCCTTTGCTTCCTCCTACCTACTCTCCTCCCAAAACTGATCCACCAGCTCTCCTGGAGGGAGCATCGAGGGAAGGGAAATCTGGGTCCAGATGTCTACCTCCACCCTACTCTCCAAAGCATACTTGCCAGCCTTGGAAATCTGTGAAGTGATGAGTGGGGCACAGGTGGCATGAGAGGAAGAGACGAAAGGTTCTGACTGACTATCCTTGGCCCCCAGCCTTCAACCATACAGTCTGGGAAGCACAGGCAGACACTAGAAAGTCAACCCTGATACATGAGGGGCAGGGCAGCTGTGGATACCAGGAGAGGTTCTGGCCAGAGCTGCGTCCTCAACAAGCTGTGTGGGAGAAGGAACACTCCCCTCACAGCAAGGTCAAATTTGATTCCCACTGCATTCCCAGTCCCAAGGACATTGGGAGGATGACAGATAACAGCCCTTAAGAAAGTTGCTTTTGCCAAAAATGGGGGTTGTTTCCATGGATCTTCCAGCTAACCCTCTGCTACCAACCCCTCCATCCCTTCCCCACCTAATCATAAAATATGACTCCATTTTCCTTTGAGGAAAAATATTTAATGATAGGTTCATAAACCTATTTCAAAAATGGAGGCCCTCCTCTGAAGAACCCCTTCATGCCCTCATTCTCCTCCCATGCCAGCTGGGAGGGTAGCAGCCCCTGCCCCAAATTGCATTCCTGGAATCTGTGCCTTCTTTTTGGGCTATTTGTACTCTGAGTCCAGGCCTCAAAGGCCCCATCACATTTGTGTGGGTATAAAAAAAAAATGGAAAAAATACTGTCTTGTGCCCATGAGAACCCTGGTTCTCTCTTTCCTGGGAATATCTTGGGACCAGCCCATAATTCCTTCCATGTGGCCAAGGCATCAGCTCTTCTTACTATCCCCTTATACCCCAAATTAAATAAAACATTAAACAGACTCAACCCCAGTGGGGAAAGTGGTCATGAAAGCACCAACCCTAACTTCTGGATTTGGCTCCCATACTCTTAATTAAGATTCCATGGCCTCATAACCAGCTGGGCCCTAGACTTCAGAGGTGTAGCCTGGGGCACTGCCCCCAACCCACTCTTGGCCAATCTCAGGGTCTTCTCCCTGTAGCTGAAGAGAGCTGGGTCCAAGTGCATTTTACAAGCACAAGGATTCCCCATAGCTACGCAAGAGTGGTTCCTCTGGCAATAAGGCAGACAGACTGACTGGTAGAGTTCTTGCCCAAGTCAGAAGTATGTAAGATTCTTGACAGCTCCAATTTCCAACATCCGTTTGATAGCCAGGGCCTCATGAGAGACGTTGTGTTCTGATGCCTTTGGAAATTTCAAGAAAATACACTTAAGTACTCACACAGATTTCTTTGGCCCACTCCCAACCTTCATAAAAGTTCCCTCCTCACAACCATCACCACCACCCAGAAGCTCCCTCATTCCCAGGTCCTGGTTTCCCAACAGAAAAAAGAGTTTAGGATTATAATAAGATTGACCTAGAGGGAGTTCTGGTCTGAGAGTCAGAACACCTGAGTTCTGGTTGTGACCTAGGGCTAGGCTGTATTTGCCCCAACAAACTTCCTTTGTACCTTAGCACTACTCTGGCTTCCATTCCTGAGAAACTAGACCATTCTCTCTACCTAGTACTATATTCCTTTCTTTTCCATGGCTATGCAATCACTCTTTCTAGGGCCTTACTCCCTATCTAAAGTCCACAGGACTTGTACAAGATGGCAGGGGACCCCAGAGAATTATCTGAAACTCACAGACATAGACTTGAGAGTGATCTGCTCATAGTAGTGAATGGTCTGCTTCTTATTAGAGGAGTCTGGATAGCCAAAGCCAGCGATGTGTACCAGGTCACACAAGTGTAGTGCCAGGGTGATGGCCAGCAGGCCTGTGGTAGGTTTCTAGAGAAGTGGGAAAGGAAAGGAGAGACTAAAGGATTAAGGATGAAATTCCATAAGTAGGTTCCAACTCAGCCCACTCTGAACTCCTTCCACATTCAGGACCCCCAGTTCCACTCTCCCTGCCTTCCCCTTCCCAGCCAACTTCCCAACCTGCTTGATCTTCCGGGATGGTCGAATGGGCAGGCTCAGCAGTTTAGCAGCAGTGACCTCCATAAAGAAGGGGTTAAGAATCCGAACCTGCTTAGGGTTGACATCCCAGATGAGGGGGGGCTGTTTCCAGAAGCCCTTTAGCACCTGGAGTGGGAGAAGACTTAATGAAGAGCAGTTTTGGCTCTGGCAAGGCCAGAGACTCTGGAAGAGAGAGTAAAGGATGGGAGAAGGAGGTCTGGAAAGATAGAGGAGCCTCAGGGCAGGAGGAACCTGAAATTGGGGCTAAAAACAGGGAAGAGAAAAGGGAAAGGTTGGATGGTAGACCCGAGGGGAAGCTCAAGGAAACTGTCATATTTTACACAGGCTGGGTCACAAAACAGAGAGCAAAGACAGCTGTTCTTCATCTCAGTAGAGACAAAGCAAGTAAGTAGTAGCCTACCCTCCTCCCCAGAGGGATTTGGATTACACATAAGGTAAAATGTCTGAATGGATAGGTCAGAACTAGATGGGGGGAGGGGGAATGGGGGGAGGATGAAATCTCCTAAAGATCTCTCAGAAGTGAGGGAACAACAGGTGCCATTGCTTTAGGCTACCATCCTGCTCAAAGAATGAGATAATCTGAGATAAGGGCCCTTATCTATGTGGAATTCTCAGTTTTCCAAAAGATGGTATGGAGGGAATCTCATTTCCTTGTTCCAGAGGGCTCTCAAGGCCCAAGAAATGCATGTGATGGGGGTTAAGAATGCTGATGATCTGGGCCCTGAATCCCCCCATATCTATTTCTCAGGAACTTCTCCAGCTCTGGCATTCCTCTCAGCAGACATCCTAAGGGAAGTGCTCTGGGACACTGATCCCAGGTGAAAATAAAGTAATGACATATTGATTTTCAGAGGTCTAAGACCTGATTGTCTCATATCTGTTAATATTCCAGGCATATTCCAGGAAAAGAGATGATTCAGACTGCAGCCCAGTTCTCCAGCTTGCCCCACTCTGCAGGGTCTTAGTACTCACTCGATTTTTATCCCTTAAGATGGTCTCAATCCAATGAAAGTCAATTGCCTTAAAGGGCACCAGGACCAAGAGGGTGTCAGGGTTGTTCTGCACCTTCGGGCTAAAATGGGCAGACTCTGGGTAGAACAGACGCATGGTGGTCTTGGATCCCACGTCACTCTCATAGCCAACCACTGGAGCATTGTTCAGCCTGGGACGGAAGAAAGGGCCTGCTCATTCCTCATGAGGATTTTTACCTGTCCCCCACATTCCACAGGGGTTCATAGATGGAGGGATAAAACAGATTTAAGAGAACAAAGCCAATCTCATTTCACAGATGAGAAAAACTGGGCTCAGGGACAGAAGCAACTTGCCCAAAGTGGAAGAACTGGAATGGGATCTTCTGCTAGTCTGATTTTGGCACACGGGCACTGGGGTGATTCCTCTAGGGTGAGAACATGGCCCCTTTCCCAGACAGGCACACTGAGGACCTAAGCTGCTATCAGTCCCACTTCCAGGAGGAAGGAAAGGAAAAGACATCCCCAAACCAACCTGATGACCATGTCATATTTGTCGATGGTGTTCCCCAAAGAGCTGTTCTTTAGTCGATGACCATTCCCCACCACCACACACCGGAGACACTTCAGCCTGCCACAGAGTAGGAGGAGAATATCAGGGATCCCTACCTGGTCACCTCTTCCACCCCACTCCCCCCATAGCCAGATAACCAAGTACTGATTCCCTTTTCATTTAAACATCTTAAAAATGTGACAAAAATCTCAACCCCCCTCAGTCTTATTAATGAGAATTCCCATGGGGCTTGCTACAGAGTCACAGGGGTACCTGGCATCCAATTGGAATCCAATTCCTAAGATTGGACTTCAAGAGTGCCAAGGAAGGAGAAGAAAAGGAAGATTTAGTGGAGAAAGACAACAAAGAAAGAGGAAGAGAAACTGGGGAATGGAAAGGAGAACTAATGGGTTTGAGGGGAGCATTGGAAATGGATCAGTAGAACTCTACTCGAGACTCTCTAAGCATTCTCCTGCTCATCTCCATCCTGTCACCAAGGTGACAGCTTCAGCAGCCTATGTCACCATGGGGACTGGCAGACTTGGCCCACCTGGGAGAGAGGGAGGTTTAGCCTGGGCCTGGTTCTGACTCAGGGGACCAGGTATACAAAGCATACTGGGATTGATTTGTGGCTAGGAATGCCTCAGGATGGGATCATAATGAAGAAAGGCTTATAGCAGGACCAGAAAGTTGTGAGCACTGAGCAAGGAAAATAAGTAACTCAGATTTGGGGGGGGGGGGGTTAGGAGATCATGGTAGAAAGGGGGATGGAGACAGACTAAGGGAGTAGGAAGCAAGGGGAGGGGGAATGGGTTTTGCTCACTTCTGGATGCTCTCTGGCATGGCATAATTGGTGATGGCCAGAACCCTCAGGAGCACATCTTCTGCAAGGACAACAGAATTGGAGAGGTGGGAGAGGGAGCAGCAGAGCCCCCCAGCCTTGACACCCCTTCTCACCCCCCTTCTTCTTCCTCCACATAGCATCTCATCCTCCTCTCACACATACACACATCCCAGCTAAGCTCCACCCTTCATCTCTAGAACCTGAGCAGCTCTCTTATTCTACATATAATAGTAATAAAGACTCCTTAAGGACAGGGTCTGTTTTGCTTGTGTCTTTCCTTCTCTAAGGACCAGAATAGGCCCTTGAAACCCCCTTAGAGTAAATAGCTCAGGGCTAAGTGCACTGGTATCATGAAGATAAGTGGGTAAGGGTGGCAAACAGGAAAGGAGAGGAAGCTAGGGCAAGGATGGAGTTAACAGCCTCACCTGAGTGCTTGTACTTACCACTCCCTTTGACACCATAAGGCAGTTGGTAGGTGGATGTTGTCTGTATCCAGAAAAAATCCTTCAACTGCAGAAAGGTGGGTTGGTCTCGAGAGTAACTACAGTCCCAGAAGAGGAAAAGGAGGAAGAGGAAGGGTGAAGTGCAACCATCTATTAGAACCAGGGCCAGGCTTTTGCCCAATGATTCCCATATCCATTAACTGACCCACCAGCTTCAGCCCACCTTTTTCTCACAATTTGATACCTCTCACTACAACTCTCAAAAGTCACCATGCTCAAAAGTTGCCATTACCAGTAATGGATCAATCTTCTTCCTGGGCACCTGCCCACCCTGAAATCAGCCCTCTTCTCTAGTTCTGCCCTTGGAACCCCACCCTCTCCCCCAGCCATCCTCACATACTTGCCAATGAGTTGAGCAGCTTTCTTTTCCACTTCACCCTGGGGGCATTTCAGCCCTTCCATTTGAACAGGGAAATAAAAACTGGAACAGAGGAAGGGAAAAGAGGAGAGTCAGAGGCTCCCCTGTCCTTCTGCCAAGGATTGTGGTCTAGAACAAACTAAGACTGTACCAACTAAGACTGCACCAACCTTGGCAGGTTCAATTATGGCAACCCTTAGAAACATCCAGGATATCAAGAGAAAGAACCCTGGAACTGTCAGAATATAAACTTTCTGAGGACGTGTGAGTCATTTTTGTACTACAGAGTACCCCAATTCCTATTCCTATATCCCCTGGAGTGGAGGCTCATCCTGGATCCTGCCAATGGAGAGAATTTTACTAGTAGAGTACACCAATTCCTATTTCTACATAGATGGAGTGGGGGTTCATCCTAGATCCTGGCCAGTGGAGAGAGCAGCTGGCTGTCCCAAGCTTGCCCAATCTCCCAGACTATCTATGTCTGGGAGAAAAACAGTAACAGGGACATCTGGGCAACACTTCACAATCCATATAGAGCTTTATCTACACTCTCTTCTACACAAAAATTATCCCTGTGAAGCAGGTAGTATAAGTACCCTCATCTCCACTTAATGAATTCTTTAGGAAGGGGAGGGAAAAGGGAATTCCATAAGCTTTTATATATTATCTACTACATATATACCAATTACTGTGCTAAACAAAGAACAAACAGTTATCTGGCTGACAACTTCTAGACTCTCTGCTGTGGAACTGTCCCCACCTCCATCCCCTTCCAGTTGCTCAGGGGCTGGGCTTCTAATTTGGAAGATAAATTAATATACTGGAGATATAAGTTATATTCAGGTACCACATACCTGTCTTCTCGGGAGATAGAATACCAGGCCATGACCAGGAACAGAGCCAGCACGGCCAAGATCTTCCAACCTACACATGGGATATCCAAAGAGTCTACAGGAGATGATGGAGAGCACACTGCCCCAGTCCCACTTCTAATCATACCCCACCTTTCTTCCCCTGGGGGGTACCCTTCTAACCCCAGCAAATTCATTCTAGCTTGAGACAGGCACATCTAGCACCGAATAAGGAGTTTTCCCCTTCTCCTTCATTCTTGAGAGTCAAATGTGAGGTCCTTGTCCCACTCTAATCACCCCAGATTTGTAGGCAAGATATAAGAATGCCCACTCTATCAGAGATACCCCCTAAAGTAAGGCAACCCCATAAGGAAGACACTCACGAGACTTGCTGATCATGTTTCTCAGCAGGTAGCACGGCTCCCAAAGAGAGCTTTCATCTCGGCTGCCTCGGGCCACCTGGTAAGACAGTGTAACAGATATCTGGTCAGCCCACAAAGTTAACTTTTTGACCATTTGGATAAGACTATACTTATGGGCTATTCGTTTTCTTGTTTGACTACCAACACCCCACCCTGAGGAAGTATGTGGTTGGGTGTAGGTTTGCCCCAAATCCTGCCTTACTGGCCCCCCAGGTACTTCTTGACATCTTAGGTAACAAATTAAGAGAGTAGGATAACTACTAGTCTCCCTACTGTAGTGGATGAGAGCTCATTGGGAAGCATATAGAAACCAGAACTCAGGTTTTAGCATATGTTAGCTTAATCCTTCCAACTTGTAGTTCTGCTTTCAGGTTATATGGCCATATGTGGGTAGTCTCACATCCACTTTGCAGCAAGCAAGCTTCGACTTTTCTCTTCCTCTCCCCTCCCCCAGGAGGGGATCAATTTAGCATATGGAGAAGACTGCCCCCCACCTTCTTAAGGGAGTTAAGCTAGTCTGGCAAGAGTTTTGGGTCATATTCCATCTGAACAGATGTTTATACAACCCCCCACTTCCCAAGGTCAGCCACCATTGGCCTTGCCAAGAAATCTGAGCAGGACGGCTGCATAGAAACATCCCCCAAAGTTCCCACTGAGTGAGGAAAACCCAAAAACAATGGCTCAAAGACAACTGTGGCCTTTCCAGATTTAATGCCAGGAGGATACTCCCTGTGCCCCAAAGCAAGCACCTCCCTTTTAACTTCCCTTTCTGGCCAGCACAATCTTATTTACTTCCTTTTGAGCTGATCAGTCAAAATTCTGACCAGGAGGTAAGGGGATGTATGGAAGAGGGAAATAATAAAAAAAAAAACCTTCATGTATTTAACAATTTAAAGTTTACAATTCACTTTCTAGTCATGACAACCCCATGAAATAAATAGTATTGCAACTGAGAAAATTGAGACAAAGTGTCTGGTGCATGTTCAAATGACTAGGAAGCACAGGAACAGAGACTCCACTTGGCTACATTACTTCACAGACCCTGTTATGGCTCTCCATTGCCTACAAAGGTTAGTTCTAAAGGACTAGCCTCTAGTACCCAGTGAACAAGAATTTATTAAGCACCTGTTATTAGTATAGTTTATGCTAAGCTCAAAGAAAAGTCAAAATGATCTCTGTTCTGAAGGAGCTGGAGAAGACAACATGTAAACAATGATGCACAAGAAAGTTTCATGCAAAATAAATGGGAAACAATCTTAGAGGGACAGCACTAGAATTGAGGGGAACCAGGGAGAGTCTTCATACCAAAAATAGGATTTTAGTTAAGACTTGAAGGAAGCTGGAGAGAGAGGAGAAGGGGGAGACAGGGTGGGAGATAACCAAGATTGAGGAAGAATCAGTGAAAATTCATGAAACTGGGAGCTGGGCAGTTGAGTATAAGTAAGATTAGGGAGGCTGATACCAATGGATTGAAAATTATGGGAGGGAACTGAGATTCAAGAAAACTGGAAAAGTAGGAAGGAAGGAGTCAGGGGATGAAGGAAGTGAAAAGCTAAACAGAGGATTTTCTAGTTGGTCCTGATGGTTACAGGGATCTGCTTAAGAGTTTATTGAGTTTGATGAGTCATTTTGGCCAAAAGGATTTTCTATTCAATTCTGGAGGTAATCAGGAACCTTTGGAATTTGTTGAATTGGAGGGTGACCATGGTCAGGCTTGCACTTTAGGAAGATCCTATTGATAACTGAATGGAAGGCCATTCAACACATATTTATTAAGCAATAAAGTATGTTTCCTGGATGCAAGAATTTCCACAATCAGGTCTCAATCTTATCTTCTAGGACTTGCTGATACCAGCTTTCTCCATTAGCCAGACCAATAGACTCACAGTTCCCACCTCACTATATTCATTCTGGACTGGAGCCTGAGCTTATGACACTTCCTCTCTTCCTCCCATTGCTCTTTCTCCTCCTCTCTGCTTAACCAAATCTTATCTTGAGACGTAATTTCTCCACCAGGACTCTCTCAAACACTAGTATCTGTCCTCATCATTCTTTCTTGAAATCGCACAGAATTTACCAATTTATAGTCTTATAACTTATATTAATGCCTCATAACAATACTAAAAGCATATTGTCTTGAGACTTATAAGACATTGTCTTCATATTATAAACTCAGCAATGCAAATATTTTTTTTCTTTTTTACAAATGAAGATACAGAGGCTCAAATTTGGAAATGCACCCCACCCAAAATCCCTAAGCTCTACATATCTATCGACAATGTATTGTAACTATTAGGCATATATCCCAAAGAAATAAGAGAAAAAAGGGAGGCTCCCATATTTTCATATGCACAAGCATCCTTCCTCTGCTCTGGCTACTGACCTCCCTGGCTTCCTTCCTTCAAGTTCCAAATAAAATCCTATCTTCTACAGGAAGCCTTTCCCAAACTCTATTAATTCTAATGCCTTCCCTGGTTATTCTTTTTTTATTATTTAATTTAGGAAAATTCCCTGGGAGATGGGAGAAAATAAGAGGGGTCTGTAGGTAGATTAAAATGCTGAAAGAACAAAAGATCCAATATTTTTTAAAAGACTATAAACAAAAGATCACATCAGTAATGTGACTTACTGACATGACTTATCAGTATGTGTCAGGGTCACTGACTCCCCAAACCCATGGGATTGTGAAAGAAGTACTTTCTTTTATAAACATTGTGAAGCACTTTATAAACTCTAAAGTTCTATAAATATAGACTGTTATTTCCATAACATCAACATCACTTGTGCGCCCCATCCAATCTAGACACTAAGCTTTCAAAGGGCAAGACTGTATTTTAGGTTTCTTTTGAAGCCTCTCAAAAACACTCTATGTATATAAAATTATATAGAGACATACATATTTAATATACATATACATATTTTTCTTTTAATTTGTGCTGGTGCTGCAGCCCTTGAATGAATGCCCTTGAGAAACTCTACCTAAGATTACAGGTAGAAGAAAGAGGACAAAACCAAAGAGTATCCTGGGAGAGAAGGAGCAAAGAAGGGAGACAGGAAAGGAGAGAAACAAAGCAAGAAAGGAGAGGAAGAAATTTAGGACCTTCAATTTCAACTGTATAAGGGGCTCTTGGTGAGGAAACTGCCTATATCCATGTAATTCAGCCAATGGTTTGGAACTACCTGTCTTGGAGTTGTCTCTGGGACACAGGGAGGTGAAGCAACTTTTCTGGAGTCATACAGCCTGAATGTTAACAGAAGCAAGGCTTGCACCCAGGTTTTCCTGATTTATTCAGAAGGGAAGCTCCCTGTATGTTCTACCATATAGCCTCTCAAGGGTAACAAAGCTACAAGTATAAGAAAGAATAATTAATTTAACCTACATTAGTCTGTGTATTTGCAGAGTGCCCTAGAGCCTGGTTCCAGGAAAAAGATGTGAGTTGGTGAGTCAAGGTAGACTTCTTGAATGGGCTGCATTTTGAATCCATAGGGGTTAGAGGGGAAGGCAAGAAGGAGGCACAACTTTATTCTCAATTGAAAGCTGGGCTGACCTGCGGTTTGTTTGGTCTCCATCTCAAGTCCTTGACATAAGACAAGATTCCTGTGTCCTCTAAACATGAGAAGCCATTAAAGCATTAAGGGAATGGGAGTCCTGAACATTTTCAGTCACTAATAACACAATCCTACTACTCCATATATTCATTCAATCTGAGCTCTGCCCAGGGGCAGAAATAGTCCCTGCCCCTGCGAAATGGGGAGATGGGGGATACATACACAAAGAACTACAGGACTGACTTCTGACCACTTTCAGAAGGAGCCTGTCTCGGCTCCTAAGGAGGCACCAATGAAGTGGGATCCATTTGGTATTACAGATTCTGAACTGCATATTAATCCATGGAAAAAATGTAAAATTCACAGCGATGTCACATAAACCTGGCCCTTCCCTACTCCTTCTCTATGCCCTTCTCTGAGGGCTCAGGTACAAGAAAATGAGTGAAAGGACAAATGAAATGGGTCTGGGCATTCAGAGTAGGGACAGGAAACAGGGACCAAGTCAAGAACTCCTCGTACTTCAATGGGTCCTCCTAGTGTGCCTCTTTGCCTTGGAAATCATTAAGTCCTGGGCAAAGACTTTTCTTTTTCACCTTCTTTTCCTGGTCCATTACCCCTGTTGGTCAATTTATCTCTCCTCTTTACAAGTGAGTAAAAGTCAATAAATCCTCAAGCTTAGCATTGACCCTACCAGGATGGGAGGGCTAAACATTACAAGAGTGAGTGGGATCTGATTGATAGTTAATAGAACACTTCCTCTATCTCTCAGACAGAGAGTTCCCAAATTTCTGGACTTTAATTGCTTTTTTCTTTCTTTCTTTAATTCTAAAATCATTCCCCAGCTCCACCAAAATCAAATTCTATTGTATCATTTATTTGTTGAATTTGTAGTTTTATTATCTTAAGGACTTTCCCAGTGTGTAAATGCCCTCCACAGTTGTAGAAAGACAACCATTTCTAATTTATAAACTTAAAGGTCAGTTATATGATGTATATTTGTTTCATTTCAATTCAACAACCTTTTTTAAGCTTCTCTGATATGCATGACAATCTCCTAGGCTCCAAGATACAAAGACTCAGGGGGGAAAAAAGCCCTTGACTTCAAAGCTCTTACAAGATTCTTAGGGGATATGACATATTCTAAACAAGTGAAAAATAAGGGAAAGATCATTAATAATTAGGGAGAGTAACAGGTTTCAAGGAAGAAGTGGTACCTACCTGAGTTGGGGTCCCTAGATCTCCAGGAGGAGGAAAGGGAGAAGAAAAAACCAAGAAAGAAAGTGCCTTTGGGGAGTTATGGAAGACAAGAGGTGATAAGATATAGTTAAATTCTGGGGACTGCCCAGAGTGGCCCAATAATTATGGGGGAAAATAATGATGAAGTGAATTTTTTTAAAAGTTTATTGTTTTTACCACTACTGGGTCTATACCCTGAAGAGATTATGAAAAAGGGTAAAAACATCACTTGTACAAAAATATTCATAGCAACCCTGTTTGTAGTGGCAAAGAATTGGAAATTGAGTGAATGTCCATCAATTGGGGAATGATTTAATAAATTATGGTATATGTGTTTGATGAAATATTATTGTTCTATTAGAAACCAGGAGGGATGGGAATTCAAGGAAACCTGGAAAGATTTGCATGAACTGTTGCTAAGTGATGAGCAGAACCAGAAGAACATTGTACATCCTAACAGCAGCATGGGGATGATGATCAACGCTAATGGACTTTCTCATTCCATCAGTGCAACAATCAGATGCAATTCTGGGATATCTGTGATGGAGAATACCATCTGTATCCAGAGAAAGAATTGTGGAGTTTGAACAAAGATCAAAGACTATTACCTTTAAGTTTTAAAAAGACTGCTATCTTATTATGTAATTTTGCTATCTCTTATACTTTATTTTTTTTTTCCTTAAGGATATGATTTCTCTCTCATCCCATTCAACTTAGATCAATGTATATGATGGAAACAATGTAAAGACTAACAGATTGCCTTCTGTGGGGGTGGAGGAAGGGAAATAAGATTGGGGGGGAATTGTAAAATTCAAAATAAATAAATTTTTTTAAAAGTTTATTGGGGGGTTTTTTAATTAGAGTGAATTAAAATAAGTTATCTTCAATTGGGCAGTGAGGAAGCGCCATAAAGCGGCAAAAAGCATTGAACTATATATGAGTCAGAAGTCTGGTCTTGGCAAGGACAAATTCATTAATCTCAAGTTCAGTTTCCTCATGTGTAAAATAAGAGGTTTGGACTTAATTTCTGAGATCCCTTCCAATTATGAAAACCCAGGACTATGACTACTTTTTTCCCAGAACTTCATGATATGCCTTAAAATAACTAGAGACATTGTCTTCCTCTCTTTTTCCAATTTGGTAAGGTATCAGTTACACAAAGCTGAGAACCACTGACCAGGCAAGGGCAAAGACCCAGCCAGAACAAGGAAATGGCTCTGAGTTCCCATCTCTAGAGGCACCCCAAACTGCAAAGCCCATCTCAGTTGAAAAATTTGACAGGTCAGCAATCTTGGATTCAGGCAAAACCCGAACATGTCTCACCTACCTATTGGCCTAGAGCAAGGAGGACTCATTGAAAGCAAAATGCCATTTTTAACATAGTTAACAGGCATGTGAAACACATTTCATTAGGATATATGGCAAGGGAATTTCACATTGCTTAAAAGGCAAACATTTCTTGACTATACTATCACAAAAGACAATATTTTTATTACTCAAACTAAAAAACTAAAACTTAACTGAATTACTTCTTAATTGACAACTAAAGTTTGCAAAGGACTTCTTTTAATCAAATCCTTCTCCTATTTAAAAAAAAAAAAAGAACGATCTTTCAGTCTTATCTTTCTGGCTAAAATAACCATCTTTCCAAATGGACCTTATTCCCTAACTTCATGATATGCCATATGAGGGTCAATGGTAGAATTTGAAGATTGATAGCCATCCTTTTAAATTTTTGACATTTTAGTCTTCCTTGCCCAAACCAACCAGAGCTCCAGAGTCTGACAGGGGGACAAAGAGCACACCTGACCCCAACAGGGGCTGGTATGGCAACTCCCTGGAGGAATTCTGGAACCAAGTGCCTACCTACATCTCCTCCTTCTGCACAAGAGTTAAGCAAAAGCTACCAAATGGGAAGAAGAAGTGAAGGCAGCCCCTGCCTGCCATTGAGATTCCTGGCTAGGAAAGCACAGATCAGGAGAGGACCACAAAAGCCCACCCCAACCCAGAAAGGGAGCCTAACTATTATCACTGTCCCAATGGACTAGGAACTCATGTAGTTAGAGAAACTGCCCAACCTAGTCCATTTTATTTTCACCTGGGACCAGGGTCGGCCCTAAACATCTGGCTTCCTGCTTATCCTTCCAAAGACACCTACTTCCCTCATTCACAGTAGCCAGTCCTTTAAGGTTGTCTTCCCCAGGCCCCACAACAACACCTGCTCTCTAGAAAAAGTCTGAGAGGGGCAACTAGGTGATGCAGTGAATAGAACACTGGCCTTGGAGTCAGGAGGACCTGAGTTTAACTCCAGCCTCAGTCACTTAATAATTGCCTAGTTGTGTGACCTTGGGCAAGTCACTTAACCCCATTGCCTTAAATAAATAATTTTTTTTAAAAAAGAAAAGGTCCTAGAGTCATTCATATTAAAATATAAATGATTCTTAACTTATTAAACCTCCTAGTTCCATGTTCAATAACAGAGTAGCTATTGTTTCACTAATAAATGTGTTGATTAATTCTAGAGAGTCTAGAATAATATTTATCACTTCAGATATCAATCTATTTATTTAATGAAAATAATAAAGGAAACATGAAATTTCAATTAGATGCAGCAAATAAGTTCTCTCAGATATCACTGAGATTTGATAGGATGGAAATCATGCTTAGAATATAATAATACAGAGAGGACAGAATCAGAGAATCTCAGATTTAGAAAATGGAGAAAGGATATAGACAGTTCTCAGAAGAACTGGTTTCTGAGACAACTATTAGCAATAATACAAAAAAAATTACCAAAGACATTATCAATAAGAGAAATACAAATAAATATGGCTGTGAGATTTCACCTCATATTTCTTCAAAATTGGCAAAAAACAGAAAATGATGATATAGTGCTGGAGGGGTTCTGGAATGATGGGCACACTTTGTTGGAGAATCTGTGAGATGGAAAGTCATTTAGAACTATGCTAAGTTAATAAAAATTCCATTATTTATACATATACACATTCATGTGTATGTAGATATATACATATGTATATGTGTATGTAGATATATACAATACACATGTATACATATACATATATATACATACCCTCAAGAAGTCAAAAATATAAAGTTCTCATGTACACCAAAATATTTATAAAAATATTTTCTGTAGGGGCAGCTAGGTAGCACAGTGGATAGAGCACCAACCCTGGAGTCAGGAGAACCTCAGTTCAATCCAGCCTCAGACATTTAATACTTGCTTAGCTGTGTGACACTGGGCAAGTCACTTAACCCCATTACCGTGAAAAACCAAAAAAAGAAAAAAAATTTTGTAGCAACAAAGAACTAAAAAACAAACTGGCTGCCCACAGACTGGAGAATGACTAAATAAACTACACAAATATAATGAGATATTACAATGTATAAGAAATGATGATTATGAAGAATGCAGAGAGGAATAAGACTTATTTTTTATGAACTGATCTAAGTAAAAAGAACCAGGAATCTACAATGATGATAACAGTTTAAATGGAAAGAAAAACAAAAATCTAAACTGCATAATTTGTAATTTACATAGGACCAAAGATAATATAAAAGAGAGTTCTTCTTTCCCTTCATTGCAAAGGTAGTAGGTAGACCATGGAGGTGTATAGTCAGGGAAGCCTGTTGGAATTGGTTGATAAGCAGGCCCTCCTCACCAGGGTCAACCTCATGATCCCATAATCTCCTGTCTTCTCCAGCAGATTACCCCTACTATAATACTCCGTCTCTTTGTCTTCCTAATCTTTAGTTGCTCCTTTTGAATTGATTTTGACCTAGACAAACTGATGCCTGGGAAGCAACCTTAATTTAGAAAAGCCAAGATCTTCCACAGTATCCAAGGCCATTGCCAACTATCATGACTCTTATCTTGCCACTGGACTTCAATGACTCTGTAGGAAAGAGTGAGACTGGCTGCTTTGCCGAGTTCTGCCTCACTTAAATCTCACACGTGTCAGGACAATTGATGTCTTTGGTCCTCTTTGAAAATGAAGTGTGGACAAACACAATCTAGCTTCAAATGTAAACACTTAAGTGAAACTGCTCTTACCAAAATCCATATGGACCAATGAGTGGCCTTCTCAGATGTCCTTATTTTTCTTGACCTCTACATATCTGCCACCATCTCTTCCTGAAGTCTTCCTCTCTGGGCTTTCTTGATAATGCTCCCTCCTGGTTCTCCTCCCACCTATCCCACTGTTCCTTCTCAGTCCCTTTTATTGAATTCTCATCCTCACCATGTCCTCTAACTGTGGGCATATCCCAAAACTTTGTCCTAGACATTTTTCTATTCTTCCTCTCTTACTGACCTCATCAATACACATAAATTTAATTATTGTGCAAATGACTCCCAGATCTCGATTTCAAGCCTTAATCACTCTCTTCAGCCTTCATTTCCATCTGTCTACTAGACATTTCAAAATGTAGGTCCCATGGATATCAACATGTCAAAACTGAATTCATCTTTTCCCTGAAATTCCCCTCTCTTTTGAACTTTTCTGTCAAGACCCCAAATCTTAGGGGCAGTTAGGTGGCACAATGATAAAGCACAAGCCTTGGAGTCAGGAGGACCTGAGTTTAAATCCAGCTTCAGTCACTTAATAATTGCCTAGCTGTGTGACCTTGAGCAAGTCACATAACCCCATTGCCTTGCAAAAATAAAAAAGATCATATATCTTGTCCAAAAATTCCCCTTCAATGTATATTCAAAGCTCCTCACCACTCAAACAAGGGGTACAACATGATTCTGAAGAAAGGAGAGTTCCAGATTGATTACATAAGTAGTTTAATAATCAAAGTAGGATATTCAACTGGGGTAGTCTAAGGTGGCAGCTAGACAACATATTGGCATTCATGTAAAGAGATTTCAAAACCCTTGGACTAATTTTAGAAATTAGACAAAGGGAGAAGTTAGTTATAGAATATGTTACTGCAGATTTACTGATATTTTAGGGTTTTCTAGTTCAATAAAGGCCTTGGGTCCCAGACACCTGGGTATCCAATTAGTTCTGTTTTGACTGGAGGCTCAGACATAGGGGACCTTGTACTAGTTGCTGTGGTTTTGGCTTACACTGATTTACATAATTCATAGCTTTCATTGATAGTGACTCCATATTATTGTTATTATTATCACTATTGTTTATTATTATTATTATTATTATCATCATGGTTTTCACAGATAGGAACTTTTGCTAGGAAACCCACATTCTTTAAGACCTTTACTGCTAAAGACTTTTACTAGGAAACCCACCTCATGGCTTTTCCTACTTAAGGGGTTTCCATTTTTATGACTTTCACCAGTTGGGACCCCACACCCTGCTATCCTTCCAGTAAACCAGATGCACCTCTCTCACACACCCCATACATCCATTCATAGTTTATGAATCTGGTAGTTTCTCTAACCTTCACAACTTCTCTTCCAATCTACTCCCTTCCCTCACATTTTCATAGTTACCACCCAAATAAAACACCTGTGCATCATTAGAAGCACCTCCAAATTGGTGGACATGTCCCAAGGTTCTTTTTCAGCACAAAATCAGAACAACTGATTTTTCTTAAAATACAAATCTTGATAACATTATTCTCCTACTCAAAATCCAATGGCTTCCCATTGCCTCAGTTCAAATATAATCTCTTCATCACCTGATCCTAACAAGTTCTCCCAATCTTACTGCACAGTATTACTCCTCTCTATACATCCTCATCTCACAAAATTGGCCTTCTAGATGCTTCTCATAGCCATCATTCCATGCTTCCTTGACAATGCACTGGTTGGCCCTGGACTACACTCTCTCCTCTTTTTTCTCTGAGAAGCCATTTTCTTTCAAGGCTCAGTTCAAGAACTGTCTTGTCCAAGAGATACTCCCTAATACTCCAAGCTTCAAGTCTTTTTTCACAAATTATACTGAATCTATTCCATACACATTTCCATATGTACAAGCATACCTCAAATATACCATGGGTTTGGCTCCAGACTACCACAATAAAATGAATATTGCATAAAGCAAGTCACATGAATTTATTGGTTTCCTAGTACATATAAAAATTATATTTACACCATATTGTAGCCTAAAAAAGTAAGCAATGCTTTTGTCTTTAAAAAATGTATGGACCTTAATTAAAAATGCTTTTTTGTAAAAAAAAAATACTAACCATCATCACCTCTTAAACATTTTTGCTAGTAAAGGGCATTGCCCTGATGTTTAACTATAGATTAATCAGGGTGGTGGTTGCTAAAGATTGGGGTGGCTACCACAATTTCTTAAAATAACAATGTTATTTGCCAAGTCATTGACTCTTTCATTTGAATACTTAAAAGTCATTGAAGGCTTAATTTCAATATTGCTGTGTCTCGTGGAAGAGGGAGGCTCAAAGAGCAGGAAAGAACAGGTTGGGTCAACAGGTGCTGCAAAACAATTGCAATAGTAATATCAATGATGAAAAAGCTTGAAATATTGAGAGAATTACCAAAATGTGATGCAAAGACACAAGGTGAGTGCTGATAGACTTGCTAGACACAGGTTGCAATAAATCTTTGATTTGTGAAAATAAAAATAAAAAAGCAACTTTGCAAAGTATAACAAAATAAAACCAATAAAACAAGAGATAGATGCCTGTTCAGATATGTAGTCACCCTCTGCCAGTCTGCAAACTCCTGAAGGGACGAGATTATTTTCACTTTTGCATTTGTGTCCACCAATACCTGGCAGATATTGAACACTTAGAAAATCCTTGTTAACAGACTAATGTGATAGTTGGTATTGCCAAACTGTTCTTTCTTTTTTTTTTTTGCTTCTTTCATTTTTTTTTTTAAACAAGGGATGGATGATAGCTCTCTGGATGGGGTAGGAGGGATATATTTAGAAATGAAGGTGTCATAAAATTAGTAAGAGAGCAAAAAAAAAAATTTAAATAACTAGAAGGCTCCTTTACCAGATCCAATTTTTCTGAACAAAATCTCCCACAGTAGGAGATTCAGACTCGACTTAAGGACCTCAGGGAGGAGGGGGCCACCCATTTTACTTTGAGGCACTCAAAATGGTAAGACTAAACTGGCCTCTTTGAAACTTCCCCTCCTCCCCCATTGCTCCCGGATCTACCCTCTGGGACCAAACAGAAGAAATTAAATCCCTCTTCTATAAGACAACTTTTCAAGTACTTGAAGACAGCTATTATGTTTCCCTAGAGTAGTCTCCTCAGTTTGGTTAAAAGAAAACATATTTAGCGGAAGAGCTGAAGAAGGAGGGTCCCATAGTGAGAAGGGATAGATTTACACCAGGGCTGAGATCCCACTTTCTTTGCTTCTAGCCTAAATGGACTTACACTAGTAGTCACCTTAGCCCCTGGCCTCCATTTCCTCATCTACAAATCTGAGGTTTGGACTAGATATCTATGAAATAGGCCTCAGATGACCTATGAAGATAGCAAGCACAGAGGCTTGTGATCAAGATCAATAGGACTCCCTACAGAACAGACCCAAGAAATCAGGAACAATTTAAAACAGAGGATTTATTCTCCCTTTGGTCAATAGAGGAAAAAGTTGAGAGAGTCAATACCAGTACTTCTAGCTTCATTTTACAGTTATCCTGCCCAAACTTCTGTTTTCCTAGATATCTTGCTCACAATTATTACATAGATAGAACATGGAAGAGTTGACATTCAAACAATAATTCCTATTTTATAATGCTTTTGGCAGTTTCCTCATTATAACTTTGTGAGGTAAGGTGGAAAGTGCAAGGATTACTAACTATCCCCATTTTACAAATGAAAAAAGTGAAGTGCTTTGCCCATTGTCACAAAAAAAATATCAAGACACATTTCAGAAGTCCTTTAAGGCATATTGGCATACTAATATTATCTACCTCTATTTAATCAACTCTAGTAGCTCCTATCACCTTCAGGATCAAATATAGGCATTCAAAGCCCTTCCTTACCTGATCCTTTCCTGTTTTCTGAACTTCTTCCACCTTTCAGTAGCAGGTATCCAGGGTGCAACTTGCACATTGATACTTCACCTTCCATTTCCAGACCTTTTCACAGGCTGTCCTCAATACCTGTAATTCGTTCTTATTTCCATATCCTGGCTTCCCTGGCTTTCTTCAAGATTCACCCTCTAGAAGAAACCTTTCCCTACCTCCTTCATGCTCATTTCTTCCCTGGCTGTACTTCTTTGGCTGTACTTTCTTTGGCACCTCTCTACATATTCCATTGTGCTAAGTTGGAGTAAGTGCCTCCATGTTCAGCCTTGCTCTACCTTTGGGCATAAGCAAAACTAGGATGTGGAGAATGGTGGTCTAGAATATGCATTCATGCTTATGAACTCTAAAACTGTAAGAACCTTAAAAACATAGGGTGTTAAAATAACATAACAGAAAAATATAGATTAGACATGAAGTTTTATTTTCTAGGATTTACGGACAAAATCCTATAGGTAGAGACCATTTAAATATAGTCACAAGGAAATTGTGGGAGACACAGGCATATTTATCCAAAAACAAAGAATAGGCAAAAATCATTAACTATCCTTAGTGGCCTAAACAAAGGTATTTGAACAATATTTCTATTCAAAACTGATCTACAAAGATTCTCTTTGTATCTTTTCAAAATTCTCTTATCTCTTCCTAGGAAAAGGTCTCTTCCTTACATCCTGAGCATTGTTCTCCTAGATTTGTAATTAACACAGAGTTTAATTTCTAACTAGCCAGGCAAAGTGATCTGATATGAAGCCTAGGATTCTCTAATGGGCACAATATGATTATGAGAAATTATTTTTTTCACAATACTTTAATCTGCAGAAAAGCTGAAGTGGCATAAATCCCATTTCTTAACAAGAATAGCAATCAGCATTTTTTGCCCTTAAAACAAAGTCATTTACACTTGTCTAAAAAAGCTATGAGCTGTGTGTAATTGGGGCTGGCCTTATCCCAATGGCTTGACATCAGCCTTGGTGTGCCAAAAAATGATCTCTACCTTATTGCCAGAGTTTGTATTATTGACCAGAACTAAACACCACCAAGGCTGGTCTAAGACCCTCCTACCTTCCCCTTCCTTTGCCACGTCCTTTTATATACAGTCTTCCTCCTGGAAGCTCCTGGAGGGCAGGACTGTCTTTCTTTTTTGGTATTTGTCTCCATTACTTAGTGGCAGATAATGGAACTTTTATTGACTTATTGATAGTTCTTTCCCAAGGCTAGTCCCTTATCTTCACTGGATCTCAGTTCCCTCATTGATAAAAAAGAGGGGTTATATTCTAATGTCTTTTTTTCAGTTCTAAGTCCAGGAACCTATAAATGATTATAAGGAGTTTTTCTCACATCAATTCTATAAAGTTGAGAGCCTCCTTTGAGTCTAAGCCCTGGATGTTCTCCATCACTCTACCATCCCTTGAAAGATGCCCACTTTGTCTCAGCTGAAAGAAGACGAAAAGGGAACTTGTCTATACAGAAGCCAAGAGTCAAGAGAATTAGAAAGCTCCTCAAGAACAGATGTAGTAGCTCTACCAGTTCCCTTAACAGAGTGAATATAGCTGTCCAAAGGGTAATTTATTATTTTATTAAATAATGTTTTTATTATTTTGCTAGAATAAATTTTAAATAACTTGGGATTTATAATTTATGTATGATAATTTATTTGAACATTTTGATGCTTATTAAATTTTATTTTAAAAAGTTCACACTGATTTAAATGATTGCTGTGACTACTGATTTCTTTCCACTCTGTCACCTATCCATTGATCCTTTATTTTATACTTTAGAGTTACATAAAAAAAACTCCTCATTCTTCAAATATTTGTAGTGATTATATTCCCATGAAATCTTCTCTTTTTTAACCTAAACAGCCCTTGTTTTTTCAACACTTGCTCATGTGACATGTTTCATATTTTTTCATGTTCATGTATGGTGGGTATTTTTCAATGATCCTCTAGAGATGTTGTTCTCAGAAATGAACACAACATATTAGATGTGGTCAGGCCAGCAAGGCACAAAATTACTATTTCCTTTCCTTTTATTTCCATTGTGAAGCCTAGTTTCACTAATTGGGTAGCTAGGTGGTTGGTTCAGTAGATAGAGTATTGAACCTTAAGTGAGTTAGACTCATCATCTTCCTGAGTTCAAATATAGCCTTGGACATAGCTGTTTGACATAGCTGTTTGATATAGCTGTTTGATATAGCTAGGCAAGTCATTAAACTATTTGTCTCAGTTTACTCATGGGTAAAATGAGCTAGAAAAGGAAATGGCAAACCATATCTCCACCAAGAAAACCCCAAATGGGGTCATAGTCGGACATGTATGAAGAGCAAAAAAAAATTAATTTTTGACAGCTAAATAATATGACTGGTTCACAGTCCACTAAAATGTCAAAGTCAGTCTTTCAATTTAACATTTATTAAACATCAATTTAAATACAAAAATTCCTCCCCATCTCAGTAATTATGCAAATGATTTTTTTGTACCAAGTTCAGAATTTTATATTTGTTCATCTTAAATATCACTGCCTTGGTTTCAGTCTCATTGTTTTGGTCTGATGAAAGCTTTAAAATTCTCATGTTATAAGACAGCAATCTTTCCAGTATTGTCCAACTACAACTTTTAGAAACATCCTTCCCATCTAGTCTTTCATCTAAGTTGCTGACATAATATCAAATGGAACAAAACCAAGTATAGAAAATTGTAATATACCACTAGAGGCCTTTCTTTTAGGTTGACATTGATCCATTAATCAATACTCTTTGGGTACAGTAAATTGATTAGTAAAACTATATTATTTTATACATTTGCGTGTCTGTGTGTCTGTGTGTGTGTGTGTGTGTGTGTGTGTTCATTAACAAAAGCTCCTACCACTGTGCCAAAGCTGCTCTCAATTTCCTTTGACCTTATTGTTCCATTCTACATACTGGATTCCTCTTAGATGAAATGGTAAATAAGGAGCACTTTCCTTCAATTTGACAAATATTCTATTGCTCCTACTGTGTGCAGGAGCATCTTTCTAGATAGATACACACACACACACACACACACACACACACACACACACACACGGATAATCTCTGCCCTCTGGAAGGTACAATATATACAAAGAGTATAGACACATTAATACATAAACAGAAAAGTATAATATAAACAATGGGAAGAAATTAGGGAAGTCTTCATAGAGGAGGTAATCCTTAAAGGAAGAAAAAAATTCTGAAGAGATGAGGAAGGTATACATGGGAATGATTTGTTGCAAATGCAAAGACAGAATATGGTATGTTAATCTCATCAAAAAGTTAACAGGCCAGCTTTGCTGGAATATATGCTCATTACACAAAAGGGAATACTCTGAAATAAGTTTGCCAGGAAAAGTAGGCTGAAGGCGGGTTATGGAGGAGTTGAATTGTTGGTAGTTTACCTTAAAAGTAAGAAGGAACCACTGAAGCTTTTGAGCAGGGAAGGGGCATGGTTAGATATATGCCTTAGGATAATTATTTTAGAGTTTGAGGGAAGCACAGACTAAGAGGATAAAGACTAAAGACAAAGGAATCAATTAGGAGACTTGGATTCTAGATAGTCCAAAGCCTGGACTAGAACATGGGCATGTTACAGATCAAGAGATGAGGTACAACTGTTAGGATGTGAAGACGAAATGAAAAGTCAAAGTTAAATTCAAGACCCCAAATCTGGGTGAATCAGGAAATTAGGAGGAGGGGCAATTTAAGAGTTCTGTTTTAGAAATAGTTAATCTAAATGATGACTGAACATCTCTAGGAGGTTGTCCATCAGGCTGTTGTGATCCTGGTTTTTGGGGAGAGATTAGGGCTGGATAAGTGTATCTGTAAGTCATCTACAAAGTGATAACAATAAACTAATCCATAGAAATGGAGGGGTTCATCAAGAGACAAAATGTATAAAAGGGGGGGAGAGAAGTATCTAAGATAGAACTTTGGGAGCCAGAGAAGCCAGGAGAGAGATGAGGCTTAAATAAAGGAATGAAGCAGGAGCCAGTCAGGTGGGAGAAGAATGGGCACATTATTATCACAGAAACCAAAGGAAATGAAAGTATCCCTCCCCCCCCCAAAAAAAACTGCAGAAAGGTCAAGGAGGATTAGTAAAGAGAAAAGGTCATAGTGTTCAGCAGTTAGATCACTGGCAATCTTTCTCCCTCCTCCCCAGAATCTGAGAGCACAAGTCACAACAAAGTTCCTGCACCAAAGAGTGTTCAAGGATAAAAACTTTAGGAACCCTGGACTTTGCCCATTGATAAAGCTGATATTTTAAAGCTCTTGAAGCTGTGCAAAGGGTTTCATAAACATTACTTGATTTGATACTCACAATTCTAAGAGTAGGTCTATTACAAGTATTAGTATTCCCAATTTACTGAAGAAGTGAGATAGCACATAGTAGGACTTGAACCCTGTCTCTGCTAACTCCAAGACCAGCAAAGATTTTCCTAAAGAATAAGAAAGTTCAGGGGCAGGCAGATGGCACAGTAGAGTACCAGCCCTGGAGTCAGGAGGACCTGAGTTCAAATCAGACCTCAGATATTTAATAATTGCCTGTGTGACCTTGGGCAAGTCACTTAACCCCATTGCCCTTTAAATAAAAAAATCTAAAAAAAAAGAATAAAAAAGTTCCTGAACAAGAAGTTTTCACAAAATTCCCTGGCCTCACCTTCAGAGATTACCCCTCCAAACAGGGAGGAGCTGCACTGCCTACCACCCTTTTCCTGAGTCACCTGTCATTACAAGGGCTCATTTGAAAATGACAGCCAGGATATCAAATAGGGAGGCGCAGAAGGGCTGAATTCAGCACCAGGGTTGAATGCTGAGCTGTGGATAAGACAGTGAGACAGGAAGGAGGAAGACTGTAAATACAGTCAAACCAAAGGATGTACTGGGGATGCTGACTCAGATGTCCTCCCTGCTTGACCTGGTCTGGAATAGTCTGATATATTGGAATAGTCTGATGTAACCCATTTTCTACACCCTTCCTGTCCCCAACAAAGCAAACTGGCTGGAATGACCCAGAAGGCATGTCCTTCTCCTGGAGCTTTTAGGACTACTCTCCTCTGTCCTTCTCTCTGTGACAGACTGACCTCAAGAGGCAAAGATAAGGCCATGCAGGTCTCTTCTGAGCTCCAGTTACTTGGCCTTTAGCCCAGGCTTGCCCTTTTTCTGACCTAAGATTCATTCCCGCCCGTCCTCTTCTCCAAGTGCTCTCCAGGAGCCAAAGGTACAACTCTTCACCCAGTGACTCCCTAGGTAGAACACCAAACAGATTCTGCTATCCTTACTGCCAGGGGGCTATCCACGGGGAATGGTCTCCATGTTTTTCTTGCCCAGTGATACAGTGGGATGGACATGCTCAAGTACTTCTCTACCCCCTGCAGAAATCTATGACTCCTGCTCAGGCCTGGAGGGACACCAGAGTCCCAGCTCCAAAGTAGTTACCAAGCAACAAGACACATCCCTGTATCTGTTGCCATCAACCTATAAACATTTATTGATTAAGCACCTATTCTGTGTCAGACATGTTTCCCTACAGAAACTGTTCAGCAAATTATTAACCCCCCTCCTAATGGAGAATTTTAATTAGGACTGGAAGTTACAACCATGCCCATCCTTGCAAGGGCTTTCCAAAGCAAATCACTCTGATTTGCATTTCTCCAGAGGCTTCCCAGCAAAGGAGGCTTAGTCTACCCTAGGAGACAGTTTTGCATCATGGTATAAAACTCCTACAGATTTTTTTTTGGAGGAAAGACTCAAAATGAAGAGTTAAATAGTCACTAGTGTCATTGGGTCTCTATTTAGACTATCTACAGTCACTAACAAGTGATGAGGATAATGTGAATTCAAGAAAGAATGTTAGTCACAATTATTTTCCTTTGCTGCTCCTCACCACAACCTACCTCCAAACTGCTGATCTCCTCTCTGAAATATTTAGGAGGAGACCACCAACTATTTAATGGGATTTCTTTGATACCAAGTACATTGAACTCTGTCCAGCCAACATTGCCCAGCAGTCAAAATTTAAAGCCTAGTTATATGCCAGGCAAATGGTTCTCCCAATTCACACAGTCACATTCATTAATAACTAATGTTTATAAAGTTTTTTAAGCTTTCAATTACAGCAACTTTGTTATACAGATTCAAGCACCATGGAGGTGACCTGGAACAGAGGATAGAGAACTGGACTTTGCATCAGGAAGACCTAGGTTGAAATCTTACCTCAGATACTTACTAACTGTATGACCATGACAAGTCATTAACTTCTCTGTGCCTCAGTTTGCTCATCTGTGAAATTACAAGTTAGGACTCTGACCCACAAGATCCCTTTGAGTTTTAAATATCTGAAACCCTGACCATTATTCTCATTTTACAGGAAAGGAAACTGAGGCTCAGAGAATTTCAGTGACCTACTTACTTAACACAGTTGGAAGCCAGGTCCCCTGACTCCAACTGCCTTGTTATAAAGAATATACAGCTCCTTTCAGGAAGAATTACAGACACTCAGAGAACACATCACTTCTCCACAGTTCCAAAGCCAGCTGGGCAGCAACTCTGAGGGAGGCTGGCCAGGAGCTACTAAAAAATACCAACCAGAAAAGTAAAACCCTTGATGTTCATTTGTTGTGAGGGAAAAGTGGCAGCTCTCTTTGAGTTTGGAGATCAGCAGAAAAAGAATGAGATCCTTTAAGAAGGAAATTAGAGGTCTCTTAAAAGGTTTCTTAAAAGCCCTTTCCCTAAAGTGATTAGCCTCATTTCCAGAAGAAGGGAGTGGATGGATACATGCATCTAATCTACAAGCCATATTTAATGGGGTTTTTTCATTATGCATTTATATATACTTCTTGGTATCAAAGTGAGCAGGAGGAGTTTCCTCTTCCTGGAGAAATCCTGGCAGGAAATGAAGGTTGAAATCCGGGCAGGCTAACAAATCTTCACCTTACTCTAGGGTAAGCCAAGTCCTTCCCCACAAGGAAAAGAGGAAGATCTTTCTAAGTATTCACAATATCGATATTCTCCAAAAGCCTGAAAGTTCATGTCCCGTGCATGGGCTTACATACACACACACATATATGTCACAAACATAGCTACAAAATAAAGCCCCCTGAAAACTCATACATCCATGACCCTATTACAGCCCTGCATTCACACACACATCAACAGTTACCAATACCAGGAGCCTCATGATACTTTCCTCTAACCAGTCACCCACCCTAAGACTTACTGTGTCAGGAACTGGTTGGGCCCCCTCTGGCAGAGAATTCCCTTCCCCCATCCCTCTACTTGGGGTATTCCCAGGTACTTCTGCTAAAGCTTTCTCCAGTCTGAATTTCCAAGTGCTCTCACTCCTGCCAAAGCTACGGTTTGTTTGTCAAGTTGCTGGTCCCAGAAGCATTTAGCAGGGGAGCCAGGGACAACAGAAGGCAGCACATCTGAGTGCCTGGGGACCTTGTCATCCTCCCAAAGTTGGGGTGGGGTGGAAGGAAGGCTTGATGTTCTAGTTACAGAATCTTAAATATAAGGAATCCTCCCCTAGGCCAGCTCCCCAAAGAAGGGGTCCAGCTACCTCCTGAGGCTGTTTTAGGTGTGTAGGCCAAGGAAACTCTGAGAAACTTCAGAAAAGGGGCCATATGGTAAACCTGGATCTAAAAGGACACCAGTTCAGAGTTCTTGTCCATTTTGCTGACCTCCATCCACTCTTCTCCCTGAGATGTTCCCAGGAATGCAAAAGAAGTCTTAGGTTGCAGGACACAGCCAGGGGCTGAAGATCCAAAGATGCTCCTAAAGAGGTAGAAGCAACCATTAGAGGAACCAGGAAGGTGGAAGATATCTCTGAACCCTCTCTCCACACACAGATACTCCTTATACACAATCACATTGCACCTGTACATAAACACACTCATCCCATTCTATCATACCCCCAAACAAACAAAATAGGCCAAATTTCCTTGGTACTAACACAGACCTTAATATTTCTGTCCTTCACAAGCTCTGCTGTTTAGCTGATAGGCAGCGGCCTCAGGTCAGGGGCAGGGGAGTCAAGACATCCTAGGGGCCATGACCAGATAAGGTTTGGAAGCTGCAGGAATCTCAGGTTTAGAGTGTGCAGAAAAGCTAGATACCAGAGAACAGGTTTGGACCACGCCCCTCTCCCCTTCCCCACCCCAGCAAGTCAGCCAGTTCAACCACCTAGTCCAATGCCCCAAGGGGAAAGGCCCTGGATCCGGATGGGGAAGGTGCCAAAGATAAAGCTGGAGACCTGGGGGTTCTCTTTCAGTCACAAGGTCACACTCCACTCACAGGCAAGCTGGAGGAGTAGACTAGGTCTCTTCCTTCCTGCCCTGGGCTCAGGACTATTATCTGCTGTTCAGGGGCTGGGACAACATCCACTGCTGCTGACCCTGTCCCTTCCATCCCACAGCAGATTCAGAGCCTGTTTCCCTCAGCTGCCTAACAGCCACCTAAATCAACTTAACTCTTGAAAGAAACAGGAGCAAGCTGACAGTGTACAGTGTAGAATACCAGCCCTGGAGTCAGGAGGATTTGAGTTCAAATGCGACCTTGGACACTTAATAATTACCTAGCTGTATGACCTTGGGCAAATCACTTAACCCAATGCCTGAAATAAATTTTTTTTAAAAATGGGGACAAGATTCATTTCTATTGTAAAACTAAGAGATGGAAAAGAGTGGAGAGAGAGAGCTGAATTTGGAAAGAAAGTTGAAAGAACTAAATTAAAATCACAAATTAACCTTACTTCCCTTAGATGAGCTGGGACAACTTACTTAACTTTCCTCACCTGTAAAATGAGATAGTTGGATTAAGTGATTTCCAAGGTTTTAAATCTTTTCGTTCTAAATCTTTGAACTATGTTCTACCACCAGCACTACTTCCCAAAAAAGAATCCAGGAGTTTAAGTTTTCAAAAGGACTCCAGGCCCCTTCTTATAAAGTCGGGGAAGATCCCTGACAACTCTGAGCCCCTTCATACACCTGCCCATAAGGGCAATGGAGAGGGGTTGAGGTAGGAAGATTGGAGGCCCAAAGGATTAAGCTCCTTCTCTTAGGGGAACCAATCTGGTTCTCCTTCGCACTGGTAAGTTTGTAGATACAGCTGTTCAGGGGGAAAGTCTTTCCCTCTCCATTCCTCTCCTATTTGGAGAGTTGCAAGGATAGTGGTAGGGAAAGAAGAAAAGCTTCATTGTGCTTGCGATTTAGGGAACAGGATCTCATAAGAAGAGTGATGAGGGAGTGGGGGAGGGAGAGGATCTTATACTATTAGAGAGTGGAAATGAGAAAGGGAGAGGACCTAGTAACTTACCTAAGGGAAGGGGTTTTGAACATGATTAGGCTAGAACTGCACAGGACCAAATATCAAGGTCTGAGACACCTGTTGGGTTAGAAGGTTGGGTAGTCAGCAGATAGCCATTGACTTCTGTCACCTGGGATGAAGTCATTCGTCCTCTCAGACCTGTCAAATGAGAAGTTGGACTATATGAACTCTAAAATTTTAACCTGGAAATTCCAATTAAGTTGGAATCCAGTGAGTAGAAATTGGAGATCAGTGAAAGGAGAAAAGAAAAAGGGTGAGAGAAGGGTGTTCACTTGGGGATTTCTTCCTTCAGCCCAGAAAAGGAGAGATACCACTTCTTTTCTTTTTCAATCCTGTCTGGAGAACAGGACAAAATAACCCAAGGAAATCTGCCAGCTCTCCTTCCTGGGCCTAACCCTTCTCTCTGCCTGCCCAGAGACAAGAAAGTCTAATAGA
This sequence comes from Macrotis lagotis, assembly GCF_037893015.1. Classification (NCBI taxonomy): domain Eukaryota; kingdom Metazoa; phylum Chordata; class Mammalia; order Peramelemorphia; family Peramelidae; genus Macrotis; species Macrotis lagotis. The sequence continues at coordinate 755,575,676 of NC_133658.1, forward strand.
AAGGAACTTTATGAAAGCATCACAATGACCAAAGGAACCCAAAAAAACCATCCAAAGCAGGAAGTGGGGCTATTGGGGACAAAGAGTCATAGTTTTCTCTCTCCTTATGCATCCATTGTTCCTCAGCAGTTTTTCCCCCATCTTTCTTCCCCTGTCCCAATGTTTTTCCTATTCCTCTCTCCTCCTTCTTCCCCCCTCTCTCTAACTCCCCCCTCTCCCCCCAATTCTGTCTGTCCCTGATTTCCCCCATCTTGGTATCTCTCTGTCCCCATCCTGGCCTCTCTCACACCCCACCCCTCCTCCCTCTAGTTATGTAAAAAGCCTGGGAACACACAGAGAGATCTTTGTTGTCAAATCAAATCCATACAGAGCCAGAATCAGTCAGTGCAGCTGTTTCCCCTTGGCACAGCTGAGGGGTCTTATCAAGGAGACCCCATGGAGGGCAGAGGCCATTGACCCAACCTCTCCTTCACCCAAAACTTAGACTCAAGAGAAAAAAATCCAGGCTGAGTTGCTATTTGATGGTCTGGAACAAACACACATTTGACCACAAACCTGAATTTACATAGCCACGACAACACATACACGGTCACAAGGCACAATTCAGGACCACAGAAAGAAGGACACACAGTAAGTAACCAGAAAGATGGCTCACAGAGTAGCTTAAGCCTAGACAAGAAGAGCCACCCACAAGTATGACCTGTTCCCTCTGATCACAATGGATGCCCTGTCCTAAATCCCCCATAGCCTCCCTGCTCCTCTCCAAAGAGGACAGGGGAGAATTTTGTCTCCCCCTCAGAGAAAACCAAGATAATGGGTAAGACACCTCCCTAACCAAGGTGATTAGATGAAGAACAAAGGGCTAAGAATCATAACACATCTTTCCCAATCCTCAAAACAACTGCTAGTAAAAAATGTTCTATCTGAAAACAGATGGAGCTACTAACATCTGGAACTGTTGCCTCCCTTGTCCTGGACACCTCGTGAGTCCACTAGGGGGATCTCTTCTTTTGGAGAGACTATAGCTCTCTGATGACTGGGGAACACTGAAGAGGGAAAAAAAGAGAAAGAATAGAATGGGGGAGGGAGAAATGTATTATGTGTATCTGTGTATTGGGAGGCAAAGGGGATTCTGTTGTATTAAGGGCAAAGGAATCGATAAAGAACCCAGGATGCCCCCCACATACCCCATCTCCTACAGACATGCTCCGTGTGAGCTTACTGGGGAGGCCAGGTGATTTCCCTAAGGTCCCCCCAGGTAATAACTAGCAAAATCGATTTTCTAACTACAAATCTGTTGTTCTTTCGACTATACTAATCTGCCAAGTACTGCTTTTTTTCCCAGTAAGCTCACACAGAGCATGTCTGTAGGAGATGCCAAGGAAGTCTGAATACATGGAAAATGGGATCATACAGAAGATAAGATTTAGGGAAAACTTGATAGCTATCTTCAAGTATTTGAGAAACTGACAGAGAATCTTGCCACCAACTTCTGAGGAAGAATACTCACCAGCCACTCCCAGGTGAGTGCATCTGGATCTCAGCTGAGTCCCCTCTGATCCCAGACAGACAGACCTAATAGTGATATCTCCACAGAGAAGCCACCATCACTCCAAGACTGGCAGAGGCACTAGCCATTGTCCTCCCAAGACTGGGGGAAGCTAAGGGGAACAGAGAATGGACTTGGAAGTCAGAGAGACTCGAATTCAAACCCTGCCTCAGATGTTGGCACTGCCTTTATTACTTGGGTGACCTTAGGTTGAACTATCTTGGGCTGGTTTACTCATCTGTAAAATGAGAGGCTTGAACTAGATTGCTTCTGAGGTTCCCAGCTCTATTCTGTGATTTGGTCATTAAAAGGGACCTGCTTGGTAACTTTGTCCCTTACCTTTTACCTCAGTTCTCTGACCAGGACTTGGACAAGTCCCAGCAGGGCCATGAGGTTACAGAGCTGTACAGAATGTTCTATAATCAGCCCAGTCTCCCAACAAACCAGGACACCTATCAGTGGGATACTATGCTCAACTTTTCCAAATTTTTTTTAGTTTTTTGTAAGGCAGTGGGGTTAAGTTATTTGCCCAAAATCACACAGCTAGGTAAATTATTAAGTGTCTGAGACCAAATTTGAACTCAGGTCCTCCTGACTCCAGGGCTGATGCTCTATCTACTGCACCACCTAGCTGCCCCTCCAAACGCTTTTAATATTATTAGCAGACAGTGTAATATTGTATTAAGTGCACCAAATGACTAACCAAATGTATGACTCCTGACCCATCACCTCACCTCTCCAGGACTTAATTTATTCATCTGGAGCATTAGAAAGGTTAAAAAGCCCAGAGATCCATGAGACCAGAGGATGTTAAAGATGGCTGATCCTCACTGAAACCTAAAGAGATTTCCTCTGGATGACACAGTAAGTTGTTGGCAGAGCCGAGTTAAAATTCAGGTCCCTAGAAACTCTATCCATTAGGGTTCAAGATTCAGACTCTCTCCCATGTTCCTCTTCCCTGAGTTCCAAGAGTCTACTCCACCTGCTCTTCCAGAATAGCAACAATAGGGGCACCTAGGTGTCCCTGGAGTCAGAAGGACCTCAGTTCAAATCCAGCCTCAAATACTTAATTAGCTGTGTGACCTTGAGCAAGTTACTTAACCCTATTACCTTGCAAAAAAAAAAAAAAAAGAATAGCAACAATTTGGAAATAGAGAGAGGAAGAAGGGCATTCCAGGCAGAGCAAGGCAGGAATACATATGGCATGTTAAGCAGAAAGTTAACAAGACAATCTGACTATAATATAAAGTGTGTATAGAGCAGTGTTAAGAAATAAAACTGTTGGGGCAGTTGATGACACAGTGGATAGAGCACTGGAGTCAGGAGTACCTGAGTTCAAATTTGACCTCAGACACTTAATAATTACCTAGCTGTGTGGCCTTGGGCAAGCCACTTAACCCCATTGCATTGCAAAAAAAACTAAATTTTTTTTTAAATCATAAAAAAAAGAAATCAAAAATGGTTGGAATTTGGAAAAGCCTAGAAAGACTTGCATGAACTTATGCTGAATGAAGTGAGCAGAACCAGAAGAACATTGTACACCCTAACAGCAATATTGTGAGATAGATCAACTATGTCTCAGCAATTTAGTGATCAATGACAATCCTGAGAGACCTATGACAGACACCATCCACATTCAGATTAAAACTATGGAGTCTGAGTGCAATGCAAAGCATACTGTGTTCACTTTTCAAAACTTCTTTTTTGATTTTTCCTTCTTTCTCATGATTTTTTCCTCTTAGTTCTAATTCTTCTTTCACAATATGACTAATATAGAACTATGTTAAGCACAATTATGCATTTATAACCTATATCAAATTACTTGCTGCAATAAGGAGGGGGAGAAGGGAAGGAAGAGTGGTAGAAAAATGTGAAACTCAAAAGCTTGCAAAAAGATGAAACTATCTTTGCTTGCAATTGAGGTGGGGAAGAGAGAAGACTGGCAATGAAAGTTAAAGGCCCTAAATACCAGGCTAAGAAGATGTGACTTGTGATAAAGGATTCAAACAAATCCAGATATAGGAAGATAAGCACAGACCACTTCCACCCCAACCTCATTTCTGGCACATGCTTCTTCTAGGACCCTGCAGATCTGAATTAAAGCCTCTTAGAAAGAACCTGCCAGTTGTTGGAAAAGAGCAATAGCCACCCTCACAAAGCAAGGATTTCAAAAAGATAAAGACACAGAACAACATAGACCACACCACATCCCTATTCTACCAATACAGATACAGAGAGCCTTCTTTTGTACTAAAACTTTCCATCACTGAGCCTCTGCAGTGCAGCCAAGGTATCTATTAACTCCAACTCAGGGACAGGCTAGGAAAGGGGTTAGACCACCATGCCTCTAAAGTGATGAGTCCTAGGACATGGCTATTCATCTTTAGCTGACACCTAAGCACAGACTGGGAGTTTCTTTTCCTTGCCTGAATATATTTCTAACCAAAGAAGTTTTGCCTAGGTAGAAGTTGCTAAGGGAAACTCATTTGCTGAGGTTTGCATTGATTTATCTGTGCACACATGTCATTCCAGTAGAAATGTACCCCTTAGGGTAACAGTGAAGAGTGGATGGAAAAACAGACCCATGACTGCATAAGTAAAGGGAAAGTCCCTCTACAAAGGTAAACTGGTAACTGTCAGGTCACTTCCCACCTTAAAGAAATGCCTTGGGGCAGCTAGGTGGCATAGTGGATAAAGCACCGGCCCTGGAGTCAGGAATACCTGGGTTCAAATCTGGTCTCTGACACTTAATAATTACCTAGCTGTGTGACCTTGGGCAAGCCACTTAACCCTGTTTGCCTTGCAAAAAACATAAAAAAAATGCCTAGGCACTAAACACAAATCATCCAGATTGAGAGGAAGGCTCTTGACTCATAATGTCTTCTCACTTTGCACAGAGTGGACACTTAATAAATGTTCGTTAAATTCAATTTCATAGTGGAAGTCGGATAATAATGGGAGAGGAAGGTCATAAATTCATTCTTTTGGGTGGCAGGATTTTAAACAAGCAGCCTCTTCATCTTACAGATGAGAAAGCTGAGAGCCAAGTAGGAGAAATCACTCATCCAAGATCACATGGGTAAGAAGAACCTGGATTTAAATCCTCATCCCCAGATTCCTTACCCAGTATTCTTTCCACAACTCCACCCTCATCACAAGCAAAACTCAGGTGAAGGCATTCAGATCTCAGCTGAGAACCCTCTGACCCAAGACAGGCAGGCCTAGAAGAGGGCTTCCCTGATGTAAAGCTGCCATCACCCCAGAGGCATTAGCCATTGCTACCCCAAGGCTGGGGCAGTTAGGTCACACAGAGGCAAGAGTACTGGATTTGGCAGTCGGACAGACCTGATCAAGTCCTATCTCAGACCCTTTCTAGCTGTGTGATCATGGGCAAGTCACTTAACCTCTCAGCCTCAGTTTCTTCATCTGTAAAATGAGAATACCAGATATGAGATAATAAATGTAAATAACTGTGTAAGGCTTAAAAGTATGAGCTACTATTACTTTAGCCCCAAATTTGATATTTCCACATGGTGGCAGAGCTCAAACCTGGGCAACCATCTCCCCCATCCCTCTTTCCATTATGTCTTTGATGGTTTTGAGGATTGGTCTATTCAATGGTGTGGGAAGCCAGAGCCTGGAAACCCTGTTTCCAAAGGAAGAGTCAGAGTCGGTTGGCCAGATGGAAGCAATTATAGGAGGGCGGAAAAGGGAGAGAAGGAGGAGGGGAGCCAGGAGAAAGAGAGAGACAGTTTGGGGGGGGGGGGTTGGGAGGGGGAGTGGGAAAGGAGGAAGGGAGGGAAGGGAGGGAAGGGAGCCCTACCCGATGGATTGAGGGGCTAACATTCCTAGTGACTTAGCTCAGGTTATTGAGGCCTCCAGGAAGAGATTCAGGGAATGGAACCAGAACATATGAGAAGACAATGCTGGTTTTGGTTTCTTAATCTGTAAAGTGAGGAAGGGTCAAACTAGATGGGCTCTAAGGTCACTCCCAATGAAAACATTCTGTGAATTTACTAAATGTGCTTGGCACATACCCAAGCAGACTTGGGTCACAGATGCTCCCAGGCAGGCACACACAGCCACCAGCCCTGGGGCCAGAGTGATGGGCGAATACTAATGAGGACTGAACCTTAGGCTTCTTGTATTGTCCTCTAGACATAAGTCAATGGGACTGCTATCCCATTTTGGGAATGCATCTCTCCCCCCCTACCCTGAACAAAGGAGAATAACTCCTAAATGTTCCTTTGTACCTGAAAGCCCTACCCCCCAAGATCGTCTGCCTCCCAAAACTATCCCTCCCCATCCTCCACTCACTAAGGATATCCCCAAATCCCAGGGTGCCCAGAATGGAATGAGGTAGTGAGGAAAGTAGCATGGGGATGGCATCCAAACCTTCCCAAGCCCAGTTCCACATCTCCTCCCTGAGAAGCAGAGAGGTTTGTCCTGTGAGTCTTGGGAGGAAAACTGAGGGAGAGGTTAGAACCCTGCCTCCCATCCCACCAGGACTTCTCTCCCTGATGAACTAGAAATGGAATCTAATACAAAATCCAATTAAAACAAATATTTGTTAAGTGACTGCTCTATGCCAGGCCCTCTGCTAAAGCTGGAAGGTTGGGCAGACTGGACCTAGCTAATTAATGGGTCCAGTGGAGCCCCCTGATATTGGAGGGGGAGGACACCACAACAGCATTCCTTCAGATAACAGGATTTAAATCAGGAAAGGGTTTTTGAAAGATCAACTATCTAATCCAGACTCTCATTTTATGGATGAAAAAACTCAGCTCCAATGGAAGGAAAGTGACTTGTCTAAGATCCCATAGGTAGGAAGTAACATTGGTATAAAAAACTACTGGTTAGGCCCAGTTCTGCCCAGCCTCTCAAGACCTACAGAAATCATGCTAAACTGACTTTAGTCCTGCATAAACTCTAGACAAAGGGAAAAGCCTGAGAGGTAAAGGGTCTGGAGCCCCACCTATTGAAAAATCATCCAAGATAATACTGAAACTGCAGACCAAAATCTACACCCTCCTTCAAGCACCACAGTTCTTACAACAGAAACCCCACCTCCACTTGCTTGAAATTGGTACCCCCAAATAGCTTGAAAACAACCACTTCCTTCATCTCCAACAGTACAATCAAACTCCAGTAGAAACAGATCTTCACTTAGAAAATCACAAATTAACATTATCTATGTTATTTTGCTAAATGTTTACCAGTTACATTTTACTCCACAGCCAAGAGTAAGAGGCTGACCTCAAATTGAACACTAGTCCCCAAATTCTGTGGGGACCCCCCCAAAGAGGATAGTGTTGCTCACATCCCCTCAACTTCTCCCTCCTCCCACCTTCAATTCCTAATGTGTGAATAAGAAGGGAGGGAGCAGAGGGAATAAGCATTATAAAGTACTAAGCACTTTATCAACATTGCCCCATTTTGCAGTTATAGAAACTGAGTGATTTGTCCAGGGACACACAACTATTTCTTGTTTGAGGTTGAAAATGAACTCAGGTCTTCTGGCTGGAGGCCAACTGCTTTATTCACTGAGTCATGTTACTGCTGAAGATGGCACAAGAGAATAAAACTAAAGCCTCTGTATGTGCAGCATTCTCTTTAAGATCACATAAAAGTGAAAAGAATAATTTGGAATCATCATTATCGTCAAGGTCACATAAAGAGTGGAAAGTCTGATTTATCATTATATGTGACTGTTCAATCAGTCTTTGATGCCAAACCTAAGATTTGAGAAGGTCAGGGTCAGAGGGAGAGAGGAAATGTGTTGTCTTGGGGAGTGGCAATATAAGTAATCAGTAATAGGGTACTAAAAAGGGATTTACCTAAGATATGTCATTCACACATATCCTGAGCATCTTCTTTCGAGAAACTACAGGCACCAAGCCAAGATACTGAGTAGGGGGAGGAAAGAGGGGAACTATGAATACAGAGAATGATGGGGAAAAACTGCCTAGTTACTCAGTGCTATTCTTCATGACCTCATATGGGGTTTTCTTGGCAAAGATACTTGAAGTGATTTGCCATTTCCGTCTCAGGCTCATTTTACAGGTGAGGCAAACAGAGTTCAGTGACTCACTCAGGGTCATACAGCCAAGAAGTATCTGAGATTGGATTTGAACTCAGGAAGATGAGCCTTCCTGACTCCAGGTCTGGAACTCTATCCATTGACCCTTATATACAGAGCTATGAACCAGAGCTGGGGATTGAGGGGTGAGAGAAGGTCAGAACCCCACTTGGGGCACAGATTGTGTACAACTTTTGTTAAAATTGGGAGGGGATACAATACACAAATACACAAATTTTTCTGGTCCCAGTTCACTGGCAGAGCGAGAGGATCAGCTAAAAAAAACAGAAGCACAGAGTTCCCTTCTTCAGCCCATCAACCATTTTTGCCATGCCCCAGCAAAGTCAACACCAAGTAGTAAATGCCCTGTGAAATTGTCCTTTCCCCAGACTTTCAAGGATAGAAATACGGACCACCTCCTCAGTCTCTAAGGATGGATCTGTTGTGAAGTTCAAACAAGATAATAAATACAAAAGCACTTTGAAAGATAAAGTAACATTAAAAATAAATTATTAATGGTACAATTATCTGAACTGAACCAGATTCCAAACTACCTGCTCTGGGACCCTGGGACCCTGAATGGGTAAGGGGCTAAGTGACTTGGGCTTGGAATCAAGAAGATTCATCTTCATGAATTCAAACATGGTCTCAGATACTTCATAGCAGTGTAATTAGAGAATCACAAAATCTCAGGGCAGCTAGGTGGCACAGTGGATAGAGCACCGGCCCTGGAATCAGGAGTACCTGAGTTCAAATTCAGCCTCAGACACTTAATAACTACTTAGCTGTGTGGCCTTGGGCTAGCCACTCAACCCTACTACCTTGCCAAAAAAAAAAAAGAGAGAGAATCATAAAATCTCAAGAACTAGAAAGGTCCTCAAGGGATCATCTAGTGGGCCCCTCCATTTTATAAAGGAGAAAACTTCCCCAGAAAAAAATGATCTCCCCAAGGTCACAGAGCTAGTTAAGAGAGTAGAATTAAAAAAAAAGAGCCTCTTGATTCCCTTTCCACTTCACTTTCTTTGAGGAAACCTAGTTTCCCCATATGAAAAAAAGGGAGGATTTGAACTAGATAATATCTATTTAGGGTCCCATCCAACATGGAGATACTGTGGAAATACTGCAGTCCGAGCTCCAAGGTATCCAATATAGCAGGGAGGAATCCCACTAAAATAAGTCCTGAAAGGTACAAGAAGAAAGATTGAAACCCCAGCTCTACTGTGCCCAGCCCCACTTGGGGCCACCACAGCTGCTGGAGCAACAGATAAAGCAGAGATATAGTAAAGTTGCCAAGGGAGGGGGAAGTGACTAGGCAGTTGAACAACCACAGCCAACGCAATTGGGGAGGCAAAAGTTGATACCGAAGGGGCCAAGGCAAAAGAAACTTCACCCATTTCTTCTAAGTTTCCCTTTCTGCAAAGACCCTCAGACATCAAGATTTTGAGTTAGGAGTGAAGTTACAATTCACAACCTAATCTAATTCTACCCCTCAGTTCTAAAGACGAAGAAGTTGAGGCCTAAAGAAGTTAACACTGAGTAAATGTAAATAAAAGCGTTTTTCAGACTTTAAAGTATTATATAAATGTCATTTGCTATATATTGTCCTTGCCCAAGGTCATATATAGGAAAGGAAGAAGGGTTGACAAGATGGAGGGCAGGGAAGAGGATAATCAAAACCCAGAACCTTCAAAAGCATGTAAACAAAATCCTAAGAAATTGATGGGTGACTGACCTCACTGGAGCCTAGGACAAGCAGGGGATTAAGATATATACTGGCTGGGTCACTGCAGGGCAAGTGAAGAAGGAGAAAGAAAAAAGCAAGCTTAGAGTATCCCTGGACCTGGGCTTCCTGGTGGATAGTGTGACAGACCTGGGGTCAGGAAGATCTTGAGTTCTGATTCTGTGTCACTTACTGGAATAATTATGTGGCACAGTAGATAGAACACTGGGCTTGGAATCAAGAAGACTCATCGTCATGAATTCAATTATGGTCTCAGATATTTCATAGCAGTGTGATCCTGGGCAATTTAACTCTACCTCAGTTTCTCATCTGTAAAATGAGTTAGAGTGTCACTTCAGTATCTCTTTGAGAAGAAGTGGACACAATGAAACAATAAGCACCTACTAAGAGTACCTATAATTCACAGAGTTGGAACAACCAAATGAGGCCACAAATGAAAGCACTAGGCAAGCCAATTTTATTATTACTAATAGTATTATTTTTCCCCATACCTGTGATGACCAGAGCAAAGAACTGAAATGTGGTCAGTTTGCTGCCACCACCACCCCAAAATCAGGGCTAATGGTCCCTCCATAAAGTCCCAAACAAAGGTTGTTCTGTGCTATATATAGTACAGAGGGCAGGTCATCACTCAGTTTCTGAGAAGCAAGTCCTTGCTTTGGGACTGGGAGTAGAATGGAAGGAGAATAGAAGAAGCAAACGACTTCTCAGTCACCAAAGCTGGAACACCCAGGGTGAAAGGTGCCCCCTCAGCAGAATAGTGGCTAAATGACTCAAGTCATCCCGTCTTTTCATTGAAACAGTCCTATTCTGCTTTTCTTACCTCAGATCACCCTGGCCAAATACTTTCTTCCCCCACCTCACACTGTTTTCCCTTCCACTACCAACTCTCGATAGGTGGGATCAGAAACAACTCCAAACAACTGGCTATCCCAGTGCGAAGTCAGAGTCTCTTCTCAAAAGCCCACAGATGACTTCATGCATCTCAAGCCTTCCCTTCACAGTGCCAGCTTTGGAGATGGGCTGGGACGAATTCTCCTTGAGTGCTTGGAATCCTTACCCAGGAGGCCCAGCATCCTGCTTCTCTGGATTATACTGTGGTCTAGGGCATGAGATTCAATGACCAACCTCCTGTACAGCCACCCACAGACTGGATCATTATATATACTTCAGGGAAGCAAGGGCTTCTGGGTTTCTGCCCAATATGACAGCAGGGTGCCCAGGGCTCCAAGCCCATCACGGGGCAACAGCTGTTGCCAACATCCAGGGTGTGGAAGACAATGTCACAGATGGATATCCTGCTTAGATCCAGAAGAGGATCGCCTAGATCTGGCCCCCACAGTTCTCTAGACTCAGTAAAGAACCACATTGAGGCTGCAAAGAATCATCCTAGCTTGTCACCCATACATATATACAAATGAGACAATTCGAGTTCTTAAGGACTGGTTTCAAAGTTCTATTGGAACTAGAATTTTGCTTTTTTGGGCAGAAAGGTGAGAGTGTAAGAGCACACACTCAGTCTCAGGATCTCTGATCCCCCAAATCCGGCCAGTTCTGGCACCATAAGTAAGCTCTGGGGAGGAGAGCACCAGGGTCCTGCCAACGCTGTCCATCCAAAGGAGTCATCCAAAGAGGTGCCGGAGCCTTGACCACGGGTGTCCATGAGGTCTAGGCACAGGGATCACCACTCCACTTTCTGCTTTCAGGTTCAAAAAGCAGGTCAAAGCCAGACTTGTAGGGCCCATGGGAGAGCCATGAAGTAAAGAGAGGGGGAGAAAGCCTAAAACACAGTAGTGAAGGGGGAAGCGGCGGGTAGACATGTTGGCAGCCCTAAGCCCGCCTGCCAGGGGAGACCCTTGCCTGCTGGGGCGCCTAACTCGCCCAAGACCAAAGGAGAGCGCGGCAGTTATAGAGCCTCCAACTCTGACCTGCTCGAGCCCCGGGGGGCCCGGGCATTCACCGCGAGGGGACGCGTGGGCACTGCCAGCCTGATCCCGGGGTTCTGCAGGATGCCCTCCATCCGAGCCAAACTAAGTTTGTGCAGCCGGGCGGCGGAGGCCCCGCAGCGCGGGCAGCCCCCCGCCGACCCCGGGCAGCCCCCCGCGACCCCGGGCAGCCCCGATGCGGGGCCGGGCCGCGCCCGAGGGTCCCTCCGTCCCCACGCCCCGTCCCAGCCCCGCCGCCCCGCGGACCCGGGTCCAGGCCCCGGCTCCGCCCCCGGCGCCCCCCGGCGCCCCCTCCCCTCCCACCTCCGCGGTGCTCACCCTCCGGGCGGGGCGGACCCAGCGGCCGGACAGGTCTGGGCAGGGGCGCCGCTCCGATCCGCTAGGCGCCCGGCGGCCGGCGGCGCGGGAGGGGCGGCGGCGGCGGCTCCGGGGCCCGGGCCTGTCCCGGACCGAGGCTGGCCGCGAGCGCTGGCAAAGTCCGCGCCGGAGGGGACCCGGGCGGGCGGCGACGGGCGGAGGGGCCGGCTCTGCGATGGACACGCTTGCGCACACCGCCTCGGAGCTCAGCGAGGAGCGGGAAGGGAGGGGGAGGCGGGGAGGAGGGGAGGGGGAGGGGAGGGGAGGAGGGGAGGGGAGAGCCCGAGGAGGGGGGTCATCGGGACGGGAGGGAGAAGAGAAGAGAAGGACAGCAGAGGTGAGGAACTGGGCACAGAATCAGGAGGGAAGCGTTGGGGAAAGCCTCGGGAGCAGATGGAGAGGAGAAAGGGCAGGAGACGCAGGGAGAAGGCAAGGGAAGGGGCAGAGGAAGAGGAGATGGAGAAGGGGAGAGGGAGGAGGAAAAGGCATAAAGGGAGAGGAAGGTTCAAAGGGGAAAAGGATAAAGAGGAAGGAGATACAGAGAAGAGGAGGAGGGGAAAGGAGGGGAAGGAGAGGAAGAAAAGGAGAGGGAGGAAGTGTGGAAGAAGGACAGGGGAGAGAGGGCTGAGAAGGTGAGAAAGTGGAAGGGAGAAGATGTTGCTGCCTCAGAGATTGGGAGATGCCCCAGGCAGGGAATTCCCCTGTGCCAGGCTACCTTGCAGACGTAGCACATAGGGGTAACTTCTGGTAGGGGCATACAGGATATGCCCCAACTGCGCAGACTTTTCCCTTCGGAAGGAACAAGGAGTCCCTCAGTCTGCGTCTGGAAGGTAGAGAAGCTTAGAGGATCAGAGACTCTGACTCCCACTAGATGCAGAGGAGCAAAGCTTGTTTCTGTATCCCTGATACACCTCCCCAAGCTTCTTTCTTTCCTCAGCACCTAGCATAGTACCCCACATCTAATAAACTTTTTCATTAGTCTATGTTGAATTAAACGGAATTATGTATGAAGAAGCTCCTTGAAGGAAGTCGGAGGGAGGGGGGAAAGTTCTGTGCCCCTTAAAAGGGGGGCGTGGCTGCAAAGGCCATAATTGATTGGATTGATTGAACCCCAAGGTGAGAAGGTTCAGATTGCGGGGCCAGAGAGGAGGATAGAGCTTCTTGGATAGCTCTGATCATGAACAAGTTGGGGCAAGGGTGGAGGTTGAGAGATATTGAGAAGAGTAGTCTCTTGGAGAAGGAAAACAGCTTAGAATAAACTCTTTGTGCTATGGAAACTCACACACACACACACAAACACACACACACACACACACACACACACACACACACACACAACCTTTTGCTACCTTCTTTTTCCCATTCACTAGCATGTTCTGCGGAAAAAAAAAAAACTACTTTCCAGAATGAGGTTAGGGCACAGACAATGTGGGCTTTTTATTTTACTTACCAGAATTTTACTTGCCAGAATTATTGTTGTTTGTTGTTTTGATAGGGGGTAGGGAAGAAGATAAAAATAGGGTTATTAGAAAGGACTATCGATGCATTTTTATTAATGCACAGAAGAGAAGGAGGATCAGAAGGAAACATAGACTAGCAAGAAAACTTTGAAAGCTGCATGTTGAATATATTATAGACTTAAAAAAGGAAAGCAAACTAACAGAAATTTTCAGTTCTGTGTTCCATCTTCTTTTTTTCTATTCTACTTTACATATTTGGTGTTTATTACTTTCAGGGTCTTTTTTTTAAGTGAATTTGAAAAAAAGTAAAATTGAAAATAAATCTCAAACCTTAAACTTCCTTCCCCTCTTCTACTGAGGTTTAGCCTCTGCAATGTACCGCCCTTCCTGAAGTTATTCAACTTTCACAAGTTACCCTTACTAGGGCTAAGCTTCCACAACAGTAGAATGGAGAATTTCCCTAAATAAGAATCTCTGGTTCCTGTCCTCCCTGAAATCTATAACATCCAAACATTTCTCCAGCACTCCTTGCCACTTCCAGACATTCCCTTTGCATCATTCAGCAAACTCACTTGAAGTCATCTAAATCACACTAAGTCTGTGGTCCCCAAAGTTGGGAAGTAGCTTGATCCAAAGATTGGATGACCAACTAATCTGAAAGGAAGAAGTTATGTTCCATACTAACCTTCCCTTAATAGCCAGGGGTGTTAGAGCATGAGGGTTTGTTGCAGTAGTTATGTTCCATCCTTTCCCTTTTCTCTGTTATACAAGCTCCCAACTTTCCAGTTTCTGAACCCAGGATTGACCCCCTCAGACAGTTATAATTATGCATCAGATGCCTGAACACCCACAGAGGCAATTCAGTGGTCCAGTGGATAGAGATCTGGGTCTGGAGCAGGAAGACCCAAATTCAAATGTGGCCTCAGACATTTCCTAGTTGAGTGACTCTGGGCAAGTCATTTAACTTCTATTTGCCCTAGCTTCATCAACTGTAAAATGGGGATAATAACAACACCTACCTCCCAAGGATATTATGATCAAAATATCAGTAAAGCATTTAGCAGATGCCTAGCCCATAGTAGACATTATACAAAAGGGTTTTCTCCCCTTCCCCTTTCTTGCATTGCTGCTTCAAAGATGTTAATGAGGAAACTTCCACCCCTCCCCAATATATAATGTACCAGATCCCCCAGTGGCTGAAATCATCCCACACCACCTCAGCACTGAACGGTGACTAAGAGATCCCCTTCTCCCCCTTTTCATTTTGGATTGTAGTATACATGGAAGATCTCATGATACCTTCTTCCAAACTTCCCTATTACAAGCCAAGATAACATCTTTCACTCTTCCTCACTTCCCATATAACCAATACATTGCCAATCTTGTCATTTCTGCCTTCATAATACCTTTCATTTTTTTTCCATTTTTCCTTCTCACAATCACCACACTAGCTCCCCTTTTACCAGGATTATTGCAATGACCTCCTGGTCTCCCTGCTTCAAATCTATCCTTCACACAACTGCCAAAGGGATTTCCTAAAGGACACAGCTGATATTGGGAGTCCCCTAATCAGTAAACTCCAGTATTTTTTCTATTTCTTCAGGTGCTTCTCTTAATCCCATTGCTTTTAGTATTATATTGTTGTTTTCAACTAACAAGCATTGATTGCATCTCCTTCCCAACCACTTCCTCTATGGGGAAAAAAAGTCTTTGTCACACTTATCCATAGTCAAATGAAACAAGTTCCCACATTGGTCTTATCCATAAATGTGTCTCATTCTGCATATTTCATCTATCATTTCATTATCATTCAGGAGCTGAGTTGCATTCTTTGTAATCAGCCCCTGAAAATCATGGTTGATCATTTCATTTAATTGATCAGTTTTCTTAAGTCTTTCAGAATTGCTTGTCTTTATATTGTTATTCTCATGATCTTGCTCATTTCACTCTGCCTCAATTCATATAAGTTTTGCCAGGTTTCTCTGAAATCACTCATTCCATCATTACTTTTTTTAAAAAAAGTAATTAAATTATTTTTCCAACTACATGTAAAGATAATTTTTCAACAATCATTTTTGGTAAGGTTTGGGGTTCCACATTTTTCTCTCTCCTTCCCTTCCCTCCCCCCTCCCTTAGACAGAGAGTAATCTAATATAGGTTACATATGTATCTATGTTAAACTTATTTCCACATTAATCATATTGTACATTTCATTTCTTTAAGCATAAATAGTATTCCATTCTATACATTGTTCAAATGTTCCCCAATTGAAACTAAGGAGCTTCCGAGTCTTTGCTACCACAAAAAGAGATACCATAAATACTTTGGTACATATAGGTCCTTTTCTTTCTCACCATGATTGAGACAAAGGGTATGCAATTTGGGAGCCCCCATCCAAACTGCCCTGTTTTCCCAGTATAGTTCCTGAAGAACTTGTAATCGATTCAATTATACAGTCCCCTATTGTAGGTTCCCTTGCTTTCTTGTCCTGTTTCTTCTCAGGCTTTGCCAAACCCCACCATCATTTTCATTCTACTTCACAAGCTCCAGAATTCCTCTGAAAAAAGTCAACACAAAAGTCCCAACTGAAACCACTACAAATTCATGCTATCTGATCTCAACAAACCTCACAACTGCTTAGTAATCCTTCCCCCCACCATCCTCAAATGCTCCTTGGAAGTCATACCTTCCTCCTTTTCCTTCTTTCTAATAGAGCCTAGAAGATAATCCCCTATATACCAAGGGCCATTCTCTGGGATCCACTCCAAATTTGTGATGATCTCTCTAAAACACTTTCTAGAAAGCACTCTAGGTGGTGCAATGGATAGAGTACTGGGCCTAGAGTAATGAAGATTCATGAAGTCAAATCTGACTTCAGGTCACTTTGTGATCCTAAGCAAGTCAATTAATCCTGTTTACATTAGTTTCTCCATCTGTTTAATGAGTTGGAGAAGAAAATGGCAAATCACTGCAATATATCTGCCAAGAAAACCCCAAAAGCAGTGAAGAAGAATCGGACATGACTGAAACAACTAAACAACAATAACTATCAGTGCAGTCCTTGATCTGAACTTCAACCTCCCCACACATCAAAGACCACAATAAGGTGCAATAGTTCTATTTCTTGGTTGGTGAATAAGCTTTCCTTTCTCTTTTCTTCCCTCAAGTTCTGAAACCATGAACCATAAAATCAACTTACCATTATTTTCTTTTGTTCTTCAAAGTAACTCTCCAGAATGAAGTGACTTTCCAGATCATCCCTCCCTTATGTATACTGTTTCCCTCATTAGAAATAAGCTCCCTGAGGGAAGAGACTATAGTTGCATTTTAATTTTTATCCACTAGGTTTAACAGAGTGATGAGAACTTAGATCTCTTTATTTAGAGCTTTTTCTATCTTTTCATTCATTGTTCCAGATCTTCTCTCAATCAAATCAATCAATCTACTAAATCTTAGGCACTATACTAGGTCCAGGAATACAAATACAAAAAGTCATTCCCCACTTGCAAAAGGAGGTTATGTTCTAGGAAGGCATCAAGTGAAAATATAGGCATAATCAACATAAATACAAAGCAGAAAAATAGAAAAAAAGACAGAAGATTGAATCCCACCTGATATTCTCTGTGTAATCTGGAATAAAACACTTAATGTCTCTCAAACTCACCATCATCTCTAAATGTCAAAGGTGGCAGGAGGATCAAGAAGACAACCAACAGAAGAATGAAGAGAATTAAATGATATCTGGGTGTTCCAGATCAGCCCCAAAGATACTACCTGGGGTGGACTGTGCCAGGTTCGAATAAGTAATCTATTATCTGGTCCAAACAGCAGCTTCTCATAGGATCATCAGGTTCTTCCTTGTACAGGTCAGTGACTTTATAACATCCTTTGTTTTTTTAGTGATTGAAATGTGTAATTTTCCCTTCCCTTGCCTTCCACCCATCCCAGTCCTCTTAGTGACTCATTCTGGGTCCCTACTTTTCCTAGTAAAAGATAATAAAAGTTTCTTGCTTTTGGTATCATTGACTAGTCTGCCTTTTCAGTGAAAACTTTCTCAGTATCAAAGCTGCTATAATGAACTGAATCACTTGATCACTCAAAATAAATCTAGGGAGTTCTGGAGTGCTGTAAGGAAGTATAAGGACATAGAAGTGAGACCATACTTATACACATGAAAAATTACAGAACAATTCAGGTTAGCATAAAATTAAATGCTACAGGTAATCCCTTCCATATCACAGGAGTTAGGGTTGCAGTGCTCCTTCAATCTGGAAAATCCATGCAAAAATTTTTGGTCCTCCCTTCATATCAGAGAAGAAATCTGAATTTTTTCTTTTTTGGGGGTGGGGGGTAGTTACAGTACCTTGCTGTAAAATTTGGATTAAGTATTTGATCATAGGCTCTGTGTTCTCTGCTGGTTTTATCATGTCATTTGTGACTTCTATAAAACTCTCCCAAAATTTCCAATTTAATTTCTTATGCTGACTCATGATATTGAAGTAGAAGAAACATTAGAGAAAATGTTATGCCAAATATTTTCTTCTGAGCTGGTTTTGCATATCCTGTGGGTGTGTCTGATTTCTAGCCCTTTATCAGCTAAATAACACCTCCCATTGTGGGCCACCTGGAAATTCACTAGGAGGGCTATCCCACCAAAGTGGGGCACCAAGATACAAATACCAACTCCTTTCCCAAACTCACTCAGAGGTCTACCCTACCAGAACTCAATGAGATGATGAAAATTATTGTGAACCCCTTCCTCTAATTCCTCCCTTACTCCTTTCCCAGCACATATACCAGTGCTGCTCCCCTATATAACCCTTCCTTTAGTCTTGATGTATACTGCTGTTCTCTGTTCAGTAATTTTTCTTTTTTATGCTGTTCTCCCTCTTTATGCTATTTATTCTTTGATGGCAATAAGTTGCTTAATTCCTCTCCCCCCCCCATAGGGTATCAGTCACTTCCAACTGCCTTTATTGCCTTTGTCTTCTCTCCCTTAGTTTCTGCTAACCACAATAATATATAATAAAACTTTTTGTCCCTATATACTTCTGCGTCAAGAACTGGTCTTCCTAAATTTGTTCACAGATCCTCAAACCCAACACTACAATATGTTGAAACTGTGAAGGGGAAAGTTATGATGGTGGAAGAAATAACTGTAAGAGAAAACAAGATAACTTGTTGCTGAATTGAAGTTTGAAGAAGGGAGAAGTCAGAGAGCCATTTCAACTCAATTAATAAGCATTTAGTACGTGCCTACTGTATATCTGACATTTCTAGGTAGGTGCTACTGTTGATGTTGCACATCTTTTGTTCTTGAAGAGGACAACTGACATCACAAGTCTTAACTTGTACTGACTAATCTTGGAATAGTTTCTTAGCTTGTTGAAAGTTGATAAATCATGTATCTCATCTAAAGGATAGGGAAATAGAGAATTTCAGTCAAATGCTTCCTGTAATAGTAGTTTACATTTACATGGAAGTACTTTTTTTTTGATTCTCACAATATGCTTGTAAGGTAGATAAATAAGGCAGACTTTGTTATCCAGGCTTTAAGAGGAGCCAAAATGACTTGTCCATGGTCCCTGAACTAGGAAATAAGTGGCAGAGCTTCAAGGGACTTTTGAGGTCATCTCATCCAAACTTCTTATTTTATTTACAAGGAGGAAACTCAGGTCCAGAGAGGTAAAGTGATTTCCCCGTGGTAACACAGAGGCAAGAATCTAAACCATGTCCTTAATTTCAAATACATTTCCCATGATTGTTACTGTTGAAGGTGAGAGATACAAGAGTTAAGTCTAAGAACCCTGGATTTGGGGAAGTGTGATACTTAGTAATCCTTTTGTTTTTTTCTAGACTTCAGTTTCAAAGGTATTAAAGAGATTCATAGGGGTAAGAAGAGGATACCACCAAGAGGAAGGACTATATTGTAGAAATGGGAGGCAAACATGGTTAATGAAGATCAGAAGACCTGTGGACCCCAGAGGACCTGTGGACCCCATAACACGATTTTTCAACCATGGGATAGTGGAAATGGGAGGATGGGGAGTTGGGTAGGATGAGCAATGAAAAATGTCTTGCCAATTTTTTGGCTTATGTCCTTCATGTGTGCCACATTAAGATCTTGCCTCTGGAAGAAGGGACAGGTTCTTCAGCTATTCTCTGTTGAGGGGGGAAATAAACCCAATTTGGCATCTCACATACTTTTTAAAAATAGCAGCCTGGAGATGGTATTTCGGCTCTTATTTTTATCAGATTTAAGCAAATGGATGGCTAAACCAGTATGCTGGGCTTTTCCCAAGCTTCTCAATGACAGAGATAGTAGTTTTGTAACTGTAGAAACCTGGTTAACTCAAGCAGAGACTTTGAGCAGGAAGTTTTACAAGGTCATCTCACTTATACCCCTGTCTCTGAACAGGGTCAGCACTCAATCCTAAAAAAATTATTTCTTGCCTTTTTTAAAATCTCCTGAAAAAGGGGAAACTAGGTGGTACAGTGGATAGAGCACTGGTCCTGGAGTCAGGAGGACCTGAGCTCAAATTCAACCATAGACATGTAATACTTACTTAGCTATGTGACCTTTAACAAGTTACTTAACCCCATTGCCTTGGAAAGACCCAAAAAAATCTGGAAAAATTTTCTCTGCAGCACATTCTAGGACCTTCTTCCTCCTTGCCACCAGGAAGCATTTAATACTTCCTGGTGTACTCCAGACCCTCCTCTATAAGGAAAATAGTTGTTCACCCACAAAACATTCTCCTCTTTGCCCCTTGTTTTGAAAACTTCTAGCATCTCCTCCCTCAATCAGCCATTCCACCCTTACCTCTTACAGCTTTCCTGGCATAACTTCTATTTCCATCATCATCATCATCAAAAATATTACATTTCAAATTCCACTCACTCACTCACTCACTCATTCATTCACTCATTCATTTATGTATCAATTCAACAATCATTTAATGAATAACCAGTTTGAGTAAGCACTGTGTTGTATGCCAAGAGGGAGTACAAAGATAAATAAGATATAGAAACTGGTCTCACTGGAGGCTAAGGTCTAATGGGAAGGATAAGATTTGTACATTGATAGCTATATTACAAAGTAAAAATTGTAAATGCATAGGGTATTGACTGAAATGTGGAGAAGATAAAAGTGTGTCTATTATTTGGCTATTTATAAAAAAGCATTTGACTTTGGCTGAACAAATTGTGGTATATGAATGTAATGAGTACTATTTTGTTATAAGAAATGATGAGCAGGCAGATTTCAGAAAAACCTGAAAAGACTTACATGAACTGATGCTGAATAAAGTGAGCAGAACCAGGAGAACGTCGTACATAGTAACAGCAAAATTGTGTGATGATCAACTATGATAGACTTAACTCTTCTCAGAATTACAATAATCAAACACAAGACTTATAATGGAAAATACCATTCACATCCAGAGAAAGAACTCTACATTTTTCAATTTTTTAATTTGTTTGTTTTTTTCTTTCTTGTAGTTTTCCCCTTTTGTTCTGATTCTTTCATAACATGATTAATATGGAAATATATTTGACAAGACTGGGCATGTATAACCTATATCATATGGGTTACTGTCTAGAGGAGGAGAGAGGGAGAAATTTTTACAAAAATGAATGTTGAAAACCATCTCTACATGTAATTTAGGGGAAATGCTATCAAAAAAAAGAAAAGTTTTTTTTTTAATTTGACTTGATAGAATCAATATAATTCTGGACCTGGAATCAGGAAGACTTGAATTCACTTAACTTTCATTTGCCTTAGTTTCTACAACAATAAAATAAAATTAATAATAGCACCTACCTCCCAAAATGACAATCAAATAAGATAATAGTTGTAAATAGTGCTTAGCACAGTGTCTAGCACATAACCAGAGGAAAAAATATCCCTCTCATCTTCTTCTCCTTTCTCCCTGCCTACTCTGATCTGTTTGCTCATGACAGTTGAAGAAGTTGACAATCTTTCTGATGAGATAGAGGACCACCAGGCCTTATCATCTGTACTGCCTTTCAGCCTGGAAATTCCCTGACACTGTCATATTCACTATGTAAGTCCTCTGAGCCTTCATTTCTGTATTTCCTGAATCCCCATTCCCTAAAGCCCTCCTCCAACAAACTTGGAGGACTTCCATAACTCCATCTGCCCTGGAGCCAAACTTCATTTTCTTCAGTATTCTCTGTTTACTACTCACATCCCCAGAACTTCGCATAGTGTTTGGCATGCAGTAAAAACTTAATAAATGCTTTTCTTATTTATTCCTTCAACCATATGACTTGTATTCTTACAAACAGATTAAACCCTGACTCCTTGAAAGATATAACCTTGAAGGCAAATTTGTTCAATTATTTTCTGAAAATTTTCAAGTACAGTATGAAGTAGGGACATATTTGTTTGACAAAAGTAAGGACCATTATCATGAAAGATGTCCAGTATGAAATCCAGATGGAAAAGGGAGACTTCCTGGAGATGGTGAGGTTTTCATCAAAAACTCCTATGCTAATTGCTTGAAGCCCCTGATAGTAGAGGGCTTGCTCAATGAGAATCATAACCTTTGGAAAGAAATAGACTTATGTGAGTGGGCCAAAAAAATGTTAACTAGGAGACTGTTTTCCAAAATGTCCATTCTCTATAGTTCTAATCCCTAATCAATAAAATGTTTTAGGCTGTATTTGCATTTAAGACTTTTGTAAGTGGAACTTACAAAACTGGAAATATCCCCAAAGAACAATAAAACCGATCATATCCTTTGATCTGGCAATGCTATTGCTAGGTCTATATCCCAAAGAATCATAAATAAAAAAAAAAACAGGAGAAGCCTCACACGTTCAAAAATATTTATAGCCACTTTTTGTGGTAGCAAAGAAATTGAAGGTATGTCCATCATTTGAGGAATAGCTGAACAAGTTATGGTATATGAATGTTAAGAAGTACTATTGCTCCATTAGAAATAATGAGTGATTGGGCTTTAGATGAGCATGGAAAGACTTACATGAATTGATGCTGAGTGAAGTGAGCAGAACCAAGAGAACCTTGTATATGGACAATGCCATCCCCACATCCAGAGGGAAAAAACGACACTCTGAATACAGAGCAAAGCATACTATGTTCATTCAGTTTTTTTTAAAGCTTTTTTCTATTTTTCCTACCTTTCTCATTTTTTTTCCTTTCTCCCAATTCTAATTCCTTTTTCATAACATGGCTATTATGTAAGTATGTTAAGCATGAATGTACATGCACAACTTTTACCAGACTGTTCGAGGCCATGGGACGGGGGAGGGAAGGGAAGGTGGCAAATGGATGAATGTTGAAAAACTAACATTGTGTGTAACTGAAAAAATAAAATTAAATTTCAATTTAAAAAAAGACTTCTGTAAATGTAAGTGTCATCTTTAATGAATCTAAAGAAATTAATATTGCATGCTAGACAAAGAATACATGACTGATGAAACTATACTGAAAGTGGAGGCTTTTTAAATTAAAAATGAGAAATTCAAGGTCCACTTGAAGTTTTTCTCCTCCTTGTGATGGAAAATATTATCCAATTCAAGAGAAAGAACTATGGAGACTGACTGCGAACCAAAGCATACTATTTTGAATTTTTTAAATGCTTAATGTTTTATGTTTTTTACCTTTGTTCTGATTCTTCTTTCACAACATAACTAATATAGAAATATGTTTAACATAGTTATACATTGTGTAACTTAATCAGATTACTTGCTTTCAAGGGGAGGAGGGAGGAAGGGGAAGGGAGAAAAATGTGGAACTCAAAATCTTACAAAAAATGAATGTTGATTGGGTGATGATCAGCTATTCATTTCAACAGTACAATAATCAAAGACAATTATAAAAACTTGTGATGGAAAATACCATCCATATCTGGAGAAGGAATTGTGGAGTTTAAATGCAGAGTAAACCTTACTATCTTCAATCATTAAAAGTTGTCGTATTATATCATATTGTCTTATTGTTTTTCTCCCTAACATCCTTTCTTCCATTTGAATTGATTCTTCTTTCACAACATGATTAATATGGATTTATGTTTAGCATAGTTACATATGTAGAGCCTATGTTAGTTTGCTTTCTGTAAGGTGGGGAGAAGAGAAGGGAGGGAGGAAGAAAAATGTAAAACTTAAAACCTTGCCAAAAAAAAGATTGATGAAAACTACCATTTTTATGTAGTTGAAAAAACAAATAAATATAAATATTTAAATTAAAAAAGAATATTGAAAACTCTCTTTGCATGCAGTCAGAAAAATAAATTTTAAAAGCTTGAGACATCAATTAAAATAACCATCTTAAAAGAAAAGAGAAAAGAAATTTTCTCCTCTCAATCTAGGTCAATATTTATATGTTAGAATTTACAGAGAATATGTTTCCTTAAAGCAAAGGCTCCATTATTCTTTTGAGAGAAGCAAGCCTTTAGGTAATTGCCCCCTGGCATTGGCCTTACTATTTAGAGATAGCTCCTTTGGCTATTTTGTTTACTTTTTTCTTGCCTATGCAACTTATTGAAATTTCTCTGTTTAACATTCCTAAACTGCTGGGAAAATCTCTTCCTATTTTCAAAATGGTTAAAACAACTCTGCCCAGTCCAAGTGAAGTATTTTTCTTTGCAGTGCCCTAGTGCATATAGATTACATATTTCTGAATCTTAATCAGAGTTAAGAAGGATGAGCCCTCTGATCCCATACTCATTATCCCTTTCAGCCAATCACTGACCTAGAATTCCTGGAACTAGAAAATTAAGACACCTCTGATATGTGTCAGACATGAGCCCTTTTTTCTCACAAAAAGTGAAAGTGCACTACCATCTCCACTGTATCTCCCTCCCACTCCCACTAATCATTTAGGGTATTTTATCCTTCCATTCTCTTCTCCTCAAAACCTCTGCAGTCTCAGATAATCTGGTGGAGACCCAAATCAAGACCTGGCTTGTAAAGGATTGTTGTGTGTGAGAGTACTGTAAATTTTCATCACCTGGTGTCCTCTAGCACCAGAGCCTTGTTTTAGTGGTTGATTGGAGAGTACCTCGGGAGTGGGAGTGGGCCAGGGACTGAGGAGGATATTTAAGCACTTGTATTTGGTTTAATAAATGGAAATCTTGGAGTACTTGGAGAACTTTTCATTCTTGTCTCCTGCCCCTTCATTGTTCACTTGAGTAAGGATAAGCTAGCCAGCAGGAACCTAACACATCCTGAGTAGCTAGTCTAACAGGAACATAACACTGGCTAATTTCTTCTCTACCTATCCAGAGACTTCTAGATACAGAAAAAAATTCTTCAGTAACCTGCATTAGGGTTAAGAAGTTTCATGTCTGTGTGCTTGGTTTTTCCTTCCCTGATTATGTTGGGGAGTTTTCCACAAAACCACTCAGTTGTTGTTCAGTCATTTCAGACATGTCAGATTCTTTCTGATCCTATTTGGGATTTTCTTGGAAAACTTCTTGATTCTTTCTGATCCTATTTGGGATTTTCTTGGAAAACTTCTTGAAGTAGTTTTACTATTTCCTCCTCTAGTTCATTTTACAGATGAGGAAGCTGAGACAAATAGAATTAAGTGACTTGCCTAGTATCAAACAGCTAATAAGTATCTGAAACTAGATTTGAAATCAGGAAGATAAGTCTATCTGATTCCAAACCTAGTGCTCTAACCCACTAGGTCACTTATCTGTCCATTTAGAGAACAATTGTCTTTCAATGTAGAAAGTAATGTTGCAGGGTGGGGCAGAGCCAAGATGGAGGAATGAAGGCAGAAAATACTGTGAGCTCTCTCCCAGACCACTCCGAATACTAATGATGCTAAATTCTAAAGTGACGGAACCCACAGAAAGACTGAGTGAAAGAATTTTCCAGCCCAAGATACTTGGAAAATCCAGGGGGGGAAGGGTCTATAACACCAAGGTTAGAAAGGGTCTACAAGATAGCTAGGGCTGGCCAGAGCAAATCAACTTCAGCCCTCAAGGAACAGTCCACAGTGCACCTGGATCCCTGGGAGCACCTGGGTCCATGATAGCAAGGCAGTTTCCAGAACTCTCGGCCTAGGGATTGGACAAATTGGAAGGTCAGTGGGAAAACTCTGACACACCAGAGTGAGCGTGGAGCCCAGTCCAGCACAGGCCTCAGTACAGACCTGGCCCCAGGGACCCAGAAGCAGGACTGGGGAGCCAATGGGAAGTTGCTTCCAGAGCACTCAGTCCATAAATGGTAAGGAGGTCAGGGAAGACTACAGAGGTCTTTCTGCTATTCCTAACAGGACTCTGTTGTTTTGCCCATAATCAGATCCAGGTCATTGTCTGGGGCCCTTTAAGCAGATTTCCATAGCAGAGCAGGGACCCTCTGTTCCAGGATAGAGGGGAGTGCTTTTGATCATCTACAGACCAGAACACAGGTCCGGAGAGCAGTTAGAGCCTCTCATAAGAACTTGAAGGAATTGAGGTCCCTGGGAATGTCCCTGAAAACAGTTGAAAAAACCCTCAGAAGCTTGGGATAGTGCATCCTCCACCTTGGAAGCAGAGGTGCAAGTTAACAAAGAATTAAAATCAAGTGATAGGCTGGGGAAATGAGCAAACAACAGAAGAAAAAAAATCCGACCATAGACAATTACTCTGGTTCTATGGAGGACCAAAAAAATACACCAGGCAGTTTGAATGAGAATATATAGATAAGGCACAGGAGGGAGCTGAATTTGAAGGTAAAATATATTATAAAGATAAGTTAATGGGGAAAAGGGGAATGTACTAAGAGAAAGGGAAAGGAGAGGTAGAATGGGCTAAGTTATTTCACATAAAAGAGGCAAGAAAAAAACTTTTGCACTCCAGAGAAAGGGGGAAAAGTGAAATGGATTGAGTGAGCCTTCACTCTCTTGGGAGGTGACTCAGAGAGGAAATAACATACACACTCAATTGGGTATAGAAATATATGCTACCCTAGAGGAAAATAGGAGAGGAAAGGGATGGGAGAAAGGAGACAGGAGGAGGGGAGGGGGAGTGAAGGTGATTGAAGAGGGAAGATAGTTGGAGAGGGTAGTCAATACAACACAGTTTTAAGGAGGGACAAGGTGAAAGGTGAGAGATAATAGAATAAATCAGGATGGAATAAAAGAAAAGGATGGAAGGAAATATAGCTAACAGCTGTGGGAAAAAATATTGAAGCAATTTCTCTTATGGACTTATGATAAAGAATGCTATCCATCCAAAGACAGAATTGATGGTATCTGAATACAAACTGAAGATACCTTTTTTTTCTCTCACTTTATTTTTCTTGAGGTTTCCCTTTCTTTGGGGTGGGGGATTATGTTTATTTTTACAACATGATTATTTTAGCAAAGTAAAAAATAAATAAATTTGGGGCGGCTAGGTGGCACAGTGGATAAAGCACCAGCCCTGGAGTCAGGAGTACCTGGGTTCAAATCCTGCTCAGACACTTAATAATTACCTAGCTGTGTGGCCTTGGGCAAGCCACTTAACCCCATTTCCCTTGCAAAAAATAAAAAATAAAATAAAATAAAATAAATAAATAAATTTGAACTCACTAACAAAATAAAAAAAGAAAGTAACATGAATAAGAGTTGTTCAAGTCTCCTTTTTAATCATTTTCCCCAACCTTCCAAACAACCTTGTCTCTTGAAAAGGCACAAAACCTTACTATTCCTACAGTGGATGAAGAATAGTTGTCTAAATTATGATATTCAGTAGTCTGGGCAGCCCAATGAGCAGGCACATCACCACATATATCTTAGACAGTCATTGCAGATGAATAATGACCTAGTTTCAAAATTGAACAGAAGGAGAGAGTGGGCTGGACTGCACTTGGAAAATTATGCAACACTTTCAATGATCCCAAGCTGCTCTTTGACACAAAAATTCATCTTTTAAAAACATCAGTCTCTTTTTTTAGTGATATTCATAAATGATGGGACATGATATTCAAAGAATCAAAGATGGATGTCTCTAAGAGTGAAGAAAAGATACAAAGTGGGTGTAAAAAGGATGCATTCAAATATGGATGTATTGAAGAATACAAGCAAATTGTGATTTTTTTTTTCCAAATGTGAGGAAGAAACTTGGACCTGGGTGGAGGATCTGAGAGGGATTGGTAATGGAGATGGAAAGCTGTACAAAGGTAGTTAGAGAAAGTCAATTAGTATTGATTTACTACTGAATGGCATGCTAGGTATATGAAGAAGGGCAAAGAGTTCCTGCTCTCAAGGAATTCATAGTCAAATGGGGGTAAACAACATGTAAACAACTATGTAAAAATTAGATATAGATAGGAAAATTGGGGAGGAGTCTCAGACGGAAGCTATTAAGAATAAGGAGAACTGGTAAAGGTTTTTTGTAGAAGGTTAGACCTTAGCTGAAATTTAAAGTAAGCCTAGAGGTAGAGATGAGGAGGGAAAGAACTCCAAACATGGTGGATGGCCAGTGAAAATGGCATGAATTGGGGTGTGAAATATTGTGTATAAGGAACAGCAAAGAAACCAGGGTCACTAGATTGAAGAGTATGTGGAGGGAATTAAGGGGACAGATTTTGAAGGTTTTAAGAAGCACAACAAATAATTTCATATATCATCCTTCAAGTAATAAGGATACATTGGAGTCTGTTGAATAAGAGTGATATGATCAGATCTGTGCTTTAAGATCAGCTGGACAACTGAGTGGAAGATGGAATAGAGCTGTGAAAGAGAAACCAACCAGCAGTTACAGATATAATCCCTGGTCTTGAAATGCTTATGCTATAAAATGGTGGATATGTGCAAAGCTGTTGAGGGCATACAGTTGAACATTATTAAAGAAAACTACAATGAGCTTTTCTTCATTTATGAGGATGAAGGGGGAAGTTTGTTGTATTTGCATATTTTATTTGATGAGTTTAAGAAAACCTTCAATTTTCTGGAGAATTAAAGTTGGATTTCGGATTTACTCTGCCCCATATAATCTTAAAACTATATAGATTTAGGGCTATAGAGAATCTCAAAGATCAAGTTCAATCCCATTGTGTTTCTGAGGAGGTCACTGAAGTCTATTGAGAAAAACTGCAAGGTCATGCTGGCAATAATTAGTAACAGAACTGGTATATGATTCAAGGTCATTTGATCAGGCATGTAATAAGGCAGTCTGGGCTAGGGAATGATATTTCATATATATAATATGATTAATGAGGTAGGAAATATGACATTAGAACTATCAGGCTTAGATTCAACTATTTAGCTGTAAGATCTTAGGCAAATTATTTGCCCTCTTTGAAGAGCCTTGGTTTCCTCATTTAATACTTGCACTAGATACCTTAGGTATGTACACATGGGTACAGAAAGAGAGAAAGAAGCAGAGACACACAGAGAGAAAAATAGAAAGACAGAGACAGACAATGAGAGAGAGAGAGAGAGAGAGAGAGAGAGAGAGAGAGAGAGAAATAGAGAGAAATAGAGATGGAGACAAGAAGGAGAGGAGGGGAGGGGAGGGGAGGGGAGGGGAGGAGAGGAGAGAGCAGATTTTTACTAGACTGTAGAGTTCCCAAGGACACGGACTATCTCCATATCCAAAGCTTTATAACAGTAGAGATCTAGAGTCACAAGACAACTCAGGAATCATTGAATTCAGTCCCTTCATAGTGTCTAGTCAGTCCAGTTGGAATTCAATGAATGGGGTTTTATCAAGAGACTAAGATATTTCTTGTAGGATGACAAAAATTGAATTATCAAGTAATAACAAGATTGTGACAAGGGGGAAGGAATGGGTGATAAACCTGAGTTCCTGCTTCCTCTTGGTATCTGGTATAGTTGACAGCAATAGAAAACTAAATGTCCCTGGCATGAAACATCTTTAATTTGTCAGAAAGTTGGCTTGGTTTTCTCAGTAAAGAATAAGGAGTTTGTTTGATCTGGTCTAAAGAGTTCAGTCAATACCTACTGCCTTTGCTCAGAGATTAGTGAAATTCTTCCTAGAGGCAGGGGAATGGAAAAGTTCATCCTTCAAGAAACATATCTGATCCTAGGGGCCTATGGAGGTATCCTTTTCTCCATCATGTCACTTTCCTCCAGTAAGGGCTGGAAACTGTGATTTGTGTGTGCTTAAAGAGAAGCAGGACAGCTTGCTACTTTATTGGCTCCTTATCTTCCCAGGGTCAGATCTGAGAAAGAATTTTCTGAATCAAGGTCCTGTTCCCTGCTTTATTTTTGGTTTTTATAGTTTGGTTTTATAGTTCTATAGTTTTTTTATAGTTTTGTTGATATCTTTTATTTTTATGACTTTCATTTCTGAATATATTCTTTTTTTTCTTTTTTTTTTTTGCAAGGCAATGGGGTTAAGTGGCTTGCCCAAGGCCACACAGCTAGGTAATTATTAAGTGTCTGAGACCGGATTTGAACCCACCTACTCCTGACTCCAGGGCCAGTGCTTTATCCACTGCACCACCTAGCCGCCCCCTGAATATATTCTCCCACCCATTCCCAACATGTTAGCTTTTGTAACATAGAATAAAGGAGAGAGGGGAAAACAGTTCAGAAAAAAAGAAACTAATCAACACATCAACTAAGTCTGACAAGTATGTATGGTCCCCCATTTCTGCAAGGAAGAGTGGGAGGTACATTTTCTCATTTCTTCCTCAGGGCTAAGCTTGGTCATCATAGTAGAATATTATTTAGTGTTTTGTTACTATTGTTCTTTTCTTCTATCATATTGCAGTCATGTAGTTTTTCTCATTTTGTTTTCTTCCTTTTTTATCAGTT
The DNA here is from genome assembly GCF_037893015.1 of Macrotis lagotis. Taxonomy (NCBI): domain Eukaryota; kingdom Metazoa; phylum Chordata; class Mammalia; order Peramelemorphia; family Peramelidae; genus Macrotis; species Macrotis lagotis. The sequence continues at coordinate 755,605,552 of NC_133658.1, forward strand.
CATACAAGTCTTTATCTGAATTTTTCAATCATCTTTTATGGTACAGGTTCTACATGATAATTAGCCATTTTCTAATTGATGGCCTACCCTGTTCTGAGAATAATTTTAAACCAGTGTTTGCTTCATATAATCTGCAGTTCCTGCCTCTTCTATAGTAGGTGTGGTGGACAGAAATCATATTACTGAACTATATAAGCCAACTTCATTAAATAAGAAATTGATTTATAGGTCAGTAATATAACATCTTCTATGGAGGAGGTAGGCACTTAGATTAAACAGAAGGGAAAGAGCAAGAGGGACTCCCCATCAAGAAGTTACAGAACTTCTATAATAAATTCAAATTTCCTCCTAGAAACAAAAGTTCATCTTTTTTAATACCAGTATTCTACCAGTAGTGTTGAATGCTTGGAAAGATGACCAGAAAGAACTAAAGATGAGCATCACACAGAGCTCAATAGGAAAGGGCTTCGAGTTTGTGAGCAGATTGCAACATGTAAATAACTCCAAAGAATGGGAGCAAAGAAAGTGAATAGGGAAATGAAAACTTAGGAAAAAAAAAAGGTGGACTGGTCTCATGATGTGGGTAAAGGATGACAGGACAATCTTAGTGATCCATTAATATCTTCACAATGTCATGAGACATTCAGAAAGGGCTCCATCACTTTTTGTGGGGCTTCTGTGGCTCTCTTAGACAAGAGTCACACAGGAAGAGTGGGCATGAATGGGCAGTATTCAGGTTAATCATATATCCATTGGAACACCAATCAATTTGAGAAGTTCAAATCCTGTAGTGGTTCAGTTTTCTGAGAGAGAGAGAACAGATAGACAGACACACACACACATACACAGAGTGAGAGAAAATTGGTATTTCTGTTGAACTATTTGTCAAGATTCAGCTTTTACCAGTTCAGCCTTCCTTTTTTTTTTAAAGATTTTTTTCAGGGCAATGAGGTTAAGTGGCTTGCCCAAGGTCACACAACTAGGTAATTATTAAGTGTCTGAGGCCAGATTTGAACTCAGGTACTCCTGATTCCAAGGCCAGTGCTCTATCCACTGCACCACCTAGCTGCCCCCCCAGCCTTCCTTTTAGTGATAAGGTTCCTTGCCTCACTTCCCTTTCCTTGTACTTTCAATAAAGCTGGCTAGAGAGGATTTCATCTTGCAACCATGATAAAGGGTTAAGCCCAGGGTGATGGGTACAACTGTATGCTCTCACCCTGTAGGAACCAGTATCAGTGAAAGAACACTATGTCAGTACTTTTTCATCTAGTCCCTGGGGAATATTAAAAACCTTTCTCATTTGGAAACTTGAGGGAACCCTTTGAGTTATTCAGTGCTTTATAATGGTGCTGTCAGAGGGCATTTCTAATTGACTTTTCCAGTTGTCCTGTGCCCCAATATTTCAGATATATAGTGAAAAGATTAATGGGGTAGGAAAAATAATATTGTGGAAAGAATTCAGGATTTGGAATTATCAGGTTTAGGTTCAGATATAGTTGTATGATATTGGGCAAATCACCTGACCTCTCTGAAGACCCTTAGTTTCTTCATCTAATACTTGTCCTAGCACACACACACACACACACACACACACACACACACACACACACACAAACACACACACACAGCAGCGTTCTATTAGACTGCAAGCTTCCCAAGGTCAGGAACTATCTCTGTGTCAGTACCTACTCAGACATATGTCTGGGCTGCCTGTCAAATGTCTAAGGTGAATTCTACTCAGCTACTGCTGGGCTGTTCTCTTGCTGCTCATGCCACAAACCTAATTTCCTCCCTTAACACTGGGTCTTTCATGTGGTTGCTCCCAGTACCTTAGCTTGAACCTCAGCCCTGACTTGCTTGCCCAACTGGCTGTTATGGCAGGCTTTGGGGGCCTAAGCAGAGTCTGAAGTAGTAGTGCCCTCACTGATTTATGAGGAAGAAAAAAGGAGAAAGCCAATTCTCTCTCCATGGATTTGGAGTAAATAAGACCTGAGCAGCATACCAGAGCCACAGGGAGCCCAGACTTCAGCACTGGGCTGACTGGGCTGGCCTGGACTACTTGTTTTTAGTCCTAATCATCCATGGAACAGGTCTGGACTTGCAGCCCAAGAGATCCTGTTTGTTCTCTGACTAAGGTATTACCTACCTTGATAGTCACCTAAGGAAACAGTTTTTCCTCTGGCTTTATCTTATCAAATCCCTAGAACTTAAAGGGATTGGCAGAGATGCAGTCATCATGGTGGCAGTCAATTGATCAGCTTGAACCTCTCAGGGTCTTACTGGATCTCCCTGGTTACAGCCTGGGTCAGATGCTCTGGGATCCTTTTCCCCTAAGATAACTTCAACTGTTTCTATATTTCTATGTTTTTCTGTTGTCTGGAGATATGGGCTTCAGTCTTGGTGAAATGTAAGCAATCAAGACAGACCTAAAGAAATGTACTCACTGAAAAGGAGGGACTTGGCATAGGCAATTGCAAGCTTGTTTTCAGTTCTAAAATTCAGATTCTATAAATGAAAAATATCTCCTTTATTAAACAAAACAAAATACACCAATAATTCCTTCACCTTGAGTCCTCTCAAAGCTTCTAAACTTAATTTATAAGTGATTATCTTGATATATTATAGTTATGTTGCTATGTGTATATATATATATGTATATATATATATACATACATATACACTTCTCTATGTATGTTTATATACATAGAATATATTTGCTGACCTTGCTCTCATTGTATTCTATGCCATAGGGTGACTTGCTGACCAAACAATAGACACTTACATGAATTTCGTCATATGATTTTTATTTAAGTTTCCTCCCTACCTCCACTCCCTAACTCCTACATCTTGCCAAGAGAGCAGGAAAGGGCAGTGGATAAACCAAACACTGGAGAAAAAGAGGTGAGGAGGAGCTTTCAGATGACTCAGTGGGCTGTTTAGAGAAAGGTTTTCTAGCTAGTTCTAAGGAATCTCTATACCCCAAAGGGTGGGAGAGTTGCTTGGAATAAAAGGTCAGAACAAAGTTAAGTACAGTAACCAGGGACCTAGGATAAATAGGGACCCCAGGCTTGATTTAGATCCAAGCTTCTTCCCAGACCTTCATCATGAGCTTCAACAAGGATACACCCATCTAGCTGAAGAGAATCCTGCTCATATCCCCCAACCTCCTTATTCTCCCAATCCCCAAGTCACTCAAGTCACTCTGGGCCTAGTGAATCAGATATTTTATTAACCGTTACAGAGAACAAATGAGTACAAAAAGATGTTTTAAAAACCCAACAACAATAAAAGCATCTTCCCACATGAGAGCTCCACTGGTTGGACATCTCAGCTCTTCTTGGCCTCCTGGAATAGCTTAAGCAGAGGCTCATCAGCCTTCAGGGCAAAAGTAAGGGTACGCCGCTGATAATAGTGTGGGTCACATTCTAGATTCTCAATCACATCAGCCAACAGATGTGCCCGCTCCACACCTGAGCCAGGTGCCTCAAAACCCAAGGCAGTGAAGTGCACATGCAGGTGGTAATAAGAGGGCTGGTAGTGCAGGTAAACTCGAAGACGGTCCTCCTTCACTTGGTAGCGCTGCTGGATGGCTTCCTGAGAAAAGAAAGGAGTCCCAAAGACAAAATTTTTGAGTCCAAACAAATCCCTTTTCCAAAACACTCCCTAGGATCAGAGGCCTAGGCCAAGAGACCAGACTCAGTCATTCTCTCTCAATTTGTTATCCAAGACATATCCTCTTCCCCAGGTCTATTTTCCTTTCAGGAAAAGGTCCTGTTCAGAACATGGAAAACCCCAGGATTTAAAGACAAAGCCTCTTGGTTCCTGAAGATTACTGAGACTGACATCCTGCCCTTTTCTCTGATTATCTCCAGATATTTTCCTTCCACTGTTTCCAGGAAAGGAGTAGACAGAAGGAATCTGTACACCCCAATTTAGACTGTGAACTTGAAGAAAACAAGGTCAGGGCTAGGCTAGGAATTAGAAAAGCTTAATCAGGAGAGGGTGGGTGGAGGGGTGACTGTGGGGTGCTGGAGCAGCCTGAGGGTTAGTCTCAGGTAACTCTCAACTTGGCTCCTTTGGAACACAAAAAGGCCTTTACTTTCACTCTGGATGAGACTCTGGTACTGAGATGGGTTTTCATTAAGTCCCCAAGTTTGGACACATTGCTTTCCATGGAGTAAGGAGAAAGAGAAATAACAAATACTTGGTGTCTCCTGGAAAATCTGCTAGTTACATGTTCAACTGCCCTTCAGATTTTTAATCTGGACTTGAGAGGTTCTAGAGTTTAGGGCTAATGTACTCAAGCCACGTCCAAATCAACAGTAATTTTACCTGTGGTACTTTCCTATCAAACTTCTCCTACCTCTTTGTCTCCAACTCTGTCTTCCAGTCTCCCATGCCAAGAACTGGAAGAGACTTAGCTTTCTTAACATGGTAAATTTTAGAGGAAGTCAGGATGAATAGAAAAGATAAGAGGGTGAGAGAGAGCTGGCACTAAAGCCAAAAAAACCCAAAACATGTTCAGAGCATCTGGCTACAGAGAGCAAGACCAGGTTCTGTATGAAACAGTCTTCCCAAAAGATAGAGATAAGACCTAATGCAAGAGTTTGAGCCATGTGGAATAGAGTGGATCTGACCAGTTTAGCAGAAAAGGAGGTAAACTGGCCCTTGAATAACTATTAGAATCTGAACTGGAGGGGTAGTTAGGTGAGGCAGTACCAGCCCTGAAGTCAGGAGGACCCAAGTTCAAAATCTGTCCTCTGACCTTTACTAGCTTGTGTGACCCTGGGCAAATCACTTAATCCTAACTGTCTCCCAAGGGGGAGGGAGAGGTGCCTGAAAAATCTGGATAAGAGCTGGGAAGCAGAGATCAACATGCCAGATGGAGAAAACAACATAAGTAGGTGGAAATGATGAGGCAGTGAAGAGACCAGTCCTGCTGGTACAGAAGGCCCAAAATACACAGCAGCAGAAAATATGTTTAGAGAGTTGGGGTCAAGCTATGTAGAGGGTCGTTTATGCCAGTTAAGTTTATCTAAGGGGGGGAGGATTATCCTATGGTGGGCTCCTGGGGAAACACCTGGGAAGGGAAGAGGAGTGGTCTAACGAAGAGGATGAAGAGTCCAATAAATTCCTGATGCTATTCTTTCCCAGGAAGGAGCCAGGCCCTAGTCTGGCTTCTATTGGTAGCTAACCTGCCCCCCCTTTTGTGGTAGCTCACCTGCCCCTCTTGCAAGATGTTTCTGAGTAAGGGTAAATGTTCTCCAGTGAGTTCTCGTATGGACTTGATCCCCCGGCGATGGCAGATGGCAATCAGGTAGAGGTCATCCAACTACAAAGAGGCAGAAAAAGTAGTGATCAGGCTGGAGCCAGGGACACGGGAACTGACTTGAAGGCTCCCTTGCTTAATGCAGGAGACCTGGATACAACTTGGCCTTGAGCTAAAGGTAGACTGCTTTCCAGACAACATACCAGGGGTTTTATCCTAGTAAAACAAGAACATACAAGTGTCTGCATTTTGAATAGGAGGTAACAATAAACATAAATTTTCTGAAGCTTTCAGTTTAAGAAAGAAGATTAAAGGCCTTTTGGTTTTTCTGTGGAGTATAGCGGTATGTCAGCATCTGTGTTAACTGCATATATTTACTGTAAATACCACTAGTAAGTAAACTAACTTATAAACTATATGGTGCAGTCAACACTTGAGTACTGGGCTTGGAGTCAGGAAGACCTAAGTCTGAATTTTGTTCAGACATTTTCTAGTGTGTGGCTATGATCAAGTCACTCAATCTCTTTCTCTGTTTCCTACGAAGAATAACAGCACCCACCTCAAGGTGGTTAGGAGGATTTAATGATTTTAATTTTAAAATGCTATACAGAAGTTAGGTTATTCATTCTTATTTTTCTTTACCACCCCTAACAGGTCTCTGGGCTGTCCTGATTCCCTTTTACGAATAAGGTTTGAAATTTTGTGTCCACATCAATTCAAACAGCCAAAAAATCAGAGGATCTTATCCTATACCATAGATCAAACTGTTTTCCACTTCCAATCAAGAAAAATCTATCGTCACTAACTTACCCAAGATCAGAGCTATGGACCATCCCATATCATAAATTAGTTGGGAATGAGGGGTCCTCAATCAACAAGGTGCTGGGCCAATTGTGGGAGAAAAACTAAAAGCTCCCAGCTTCAGACATTTCTGTCCTGGGGGAAAGCACCAAACGACCCTGACTGATTCCAATTCCTCACTGCAAAAATTCAGGTGAAAAAGAATCATCCAATCCTTGGGGTCCCAGATCCAAGAATACAAAAATGAAGTTTTTTCCTGGATTGCCTGGAGAGACAAATGAGCAGTAGTCTCTGTCATGCTTCCTTTCTCTGTCTGTAGCTTGGAAGGCTAAGTGATATGACCCCTCTCCTCAGACCTGAAAGTAATAATCCAACCCACTGTGCTGGAACTGCTGAATGAATCCACACTGCTCCTTGCTCCAACTCCACCCCTAGTCTCAGCCTACCTAGGTTATGATCAGAGAACCAAGTTGACTACTTTGCCCAATTAAGGGATCAAGGAGTAGCTAGAAGAGAAAATTAAGTTTCAAACTTGGAAGGAACTGGATATTCTTGACTTGTGTGGGTGTGTTGTTTTTTTAGCTCTTCTATTTATTGACTGCCACAGTGCTCCCAAATAATAATGGCATTTATTTTGGATGAATGCTGACACTTGCTAAATATGACACACACCGAATTACAGCTCTTGGCTCCATTGGCTGGGAATGGAACATGGATCCTGATATATTACCTGTCAGTTTGGAGGCTGAATCAGGTAGTGTTGGTGGTAAAGACTAATTCTATGGAAACCAGGCTTCTCTCTGATATACCAACCTAATGGATGGCTTCTACAGATCTCCAAGGAGATTGGAAAGTTGTCAGATGTTGATCAGAGACATTTAAATGGCAGCTCAGATGGTGGCAGACTGTCTTAAGAAGTTAGCATAACCAAGTTCTTTCTGTGGGGCAGAATAAGCTTAACAGAGATGTATGGACAAAAAGCCACTTTCCCAATGGGATGCCCCTCCCCTTCACTGTCCCTGCCACCTCTACCAGAAACAAAGGAAGAGATCATGTCCCTGGTACTGCTCTGCTTCTGATTCTTGGTTCTAAGAACCCTATTCTCTTCACCCTGTCCTTAGTAGGTTCTAAGGAAGGGATTGTATTGATTTTCATCTTTGTAATACCACAGCCTAACACAGTGTCTTTCACAAGGCAGGCAAATATTTGTTTATGCCTAAACAGAAAGAAAAAACAGAAGTCACTTATTCAGGTTTGCTTTAACTGATCATCTGACTCCCTCCAAGGAAGTGCCTTCTCAAACAATCAGATTCACTCCCTTTGGGGCAATGGAAAATCCATTTTTGGTACAGCCACCCTCATAGAAAAATTTAAAGTCACTCTTCCACAACCTCTTGCCCTACAGTCAGATTAAAAGTCAAAATATTGTAGACCCCCAGCCTAAGAAAAATAAACTGAATGAAGGTCATCATTATTTTCCCCAGCACACAAAGGTGGCTGACATGTTGAAGATTTACAAAATGAATACAAGCCAGTTGCTAGAGAGTCAACAGTATCCAGTAACCAAAGGATCACAGAGGGAAGGAGCATTTGTGGGACTAGCCATGGCTTAGGCATGGAGAGGAATGCCCAAGGTTGGGTCCTGGGACAGGACTCAGAAAATAACAGGAAGAAGGACCTGAAGCTTGGGGCATCATTCTCCAAACTGAGTCGAGCTTGAACTGGATGATAATATTAAGCTGCTAAAAATAGATCTAAAATTATAGGTGACAATCACTTGTATCACTATTAATAAAAGCATTTCATTTAAGCCAGCTCTTCTAATCCCAACCTAAAATACTGCTTCTGGCCTCATTGGTAAATAAGAGTCAGATGAAATAACAAAAAGTTCTCTGTTATATAGGAGACTGCCCAAAGAAGCAGAGGAATCATTCCTCCAGGATGGGAGAAATTTCAGCATCACTAGACCTTTGAAATTTCAGAGCTCAAGATCCACTGCACCACCTAGCTGCCCTTATATTTATTTGCTGTCAACTTTTTGTTCCTTTTGCTCAGATTTCAATCCACTACATTTCATGAGATGGTGAAGTTTCAAAGGTTAAATGATACTGAAATCTCTCCCATCTCCATCAGCCATCCACCACTTTGTGAATTGACCTTGAATCCTGGACCTCCTGGGTACATGGCTGCATGGAGAATGCTTGGGGGAAAGTCAGGAGTTTTATAGAAGCTGATTCCTGAGCTAAGCTGAGTTGGCCCTGGGGGTATTTCTCATTGCTGGCACAGGTGTTCCTGGCTCAGCAGCTTCATCCTCCAGTTCCTCCCAAAACAGTTCCAAAACAGAGCCAACTCAGGGTTGTCTGCTGGCAGTTCTTTTCTCCATACTAGCCCAATTAACTCCTACAAGACAAGGTAAAGGCAAGGAAAATACTCTTAACCATAGAGGGCAGGCAGGTGTTCTCATCATCTCTCAACTGAGAGGGGGTCATTTTCTTTGATCTTACCTGCTTCTAATGAATTACTCAAGATTTCAGTTTCTGGAAACTCCCTTCAAATCCACCCCCCACCCCCAAACCACAATTGCCTAGGGGATGCATGATCCCCCTACAACCCTTATCAGAAACAAGGGAAGCCATCATATTCTTGGCTTTCTCTTTCTGATTTTAAATTCTAAGAACCCCATTTTCTCTAACCTGTCCTTGATTATTCTCTCTCTCTTTCTCCATATATCTATAGATATATAAATATATTATTTTTTCCTCAATTACATGTTAAAATATTTTTTAACATTTTTTTCTTTTTTCTTTTTTTTGGTTTATTTTATTATAATCTTGTGAGAGTAAACATAACCCCCCCCCTCCCGCCAGAAAAATGAGAAACCTCAAGAATAGTGAGAAAGGAAAGAAAAAAGTGTACTTCAGTCTGTGTTCAGATTCCAACGGCTCTGTCTCTGGAATGAGTTGCTTTCTTTATCGTAAGTCCACCAAAGAAGCTGCTTCAATATTTTTCCCACAGTTGCAATCACTAGCTGTATTTCCCTCCACTCTATTCTTCCCCATTCTCATTTATTCTATTCTCTCTCTCTCTCTCTCTCTCTCTCTCTCTCTCTCTCTCTCTCTCTCTCTCTCTCTCTCTCTCTCTCTCCTTTCATCCTATCCCTGTTCAGAAGTGTGTTGTATCTGAGTACCCTCTCCCATGATCTTCCCTCCTTCCCCTTATCCCATTCCTTTCATCTCATTTTCTCTAGATTAAAGTGTGTATTTTTTTCCTCTGAGCCATTTCTGATGAGAATGAAGGCTCATTCATTCCCTCTCATCTTTCCTGTTCCACTCCATTGTAAAAGCTTTTCTTGACTCTTACGTGAAATATCTTAGCCCCTTCTTCCTCTCCTTTCACTTGCTCCCAGTACTTCCTATCACTCATTGATGCCATCTTTTTACTATATTATACCATTATATTCCACTCCTTCCTGTGCCTTGTCTATATGTGCTCCTTCTAACTGCTTTTATAAATGAGAAAGTTCATATGAGATATCAGTATCTTCTTCCCATGCAGGAATACAAACAGTTCAACATCATTAACCTCTTCATAACTGGTCCTTCTCATCCATCCCCTCTATGCTTCACCTGAGTCCTATACTTGTAGATAAAACTTTCTGTTCAGCTCTGGTTGTTTCCATAGAAAAGTTTGAAAGTCCTCTGTTTCATTGAAAGTCCACCTTTTCCCCTGAAATAAGATGTTCAGTTTTGCTGGGTAGTTGATTCTCGGTTGTAAACCAAGATCTTTTGCCTTCCAGAATATCATCTTTCAGGCTCTATGAGCCCTTAATGTGGATACTGCCAGATCTTGTGTAATCCTGTATAGAGCCACAGTAGTTGAATTGGCTGTTTCTGGCAGCTTTTAATATTTTCTCTTTGACTTAGGAGTTTTGGAATTTGGCTATAAAATTCCTGGAAATTTTTCTTTTGGAATCTCAGGAGGTGATTGGTAGATTCCCTCAATTTCTATCTTACCCTCTGTTTCTAGGATCTTAGGACAATTTTTTTGTTGGTTTTTTTTTAAGTTTTTGCTAGGCAGTGGGGTTAAATGGCTTGCCCAAGGCCACACAGCTAGGTCATTATTAAGTGTCTGAGACTGGATTTGAACCCAGGTACTCCTGACTCCAGAGCCAGTGCTTTATCCACTGTGCCACCTAGCTGCCCCCATCTTAGGACAATTTTGCTGTATTATTTCTTGAAAAATGAAGTCTAGGCTCTTTTCCTGGTCAGGATTTTCAGGTAGCCCAATAATTTTTAAATTATCTCTTCTGGATCTGTTTTCAAGGTAAGTTGTTTTTCCAATGAGATATTTCACATTTTCTTCTAATTTGGGGTTTTTTGGGGGTATAGTTTTATTTCTTCCTGATTTCTCACAATGTCATCAGCTTCCTTTAGTTTCATTCTGCATTTGATATTTTCTTCAGAGAACTTTTCTATCTCCTTTTTCCAGCTGGCTAATTCTGCTTTTTTAAGGCATTCTTTTCATTTGCCTTTTGGATTGCTTTTTTTCCATTTGGCCTAAACTGGTTTTTAACTTATTTTTTTCAGGCTTTTTTTTGTATATCTTTCACCAAGCTGCTTGGATTTCATGATTTATCTGCATTGCTCTTCTTTCTTGTCCCATTTTTTCCTCTACCTCCTTTAATTGCTTTTCAAAGACTTTTTTGAGTTCATTTATAGCCTGAGTCTATTTTCTATTTCTCTTGGATGTTTTGGATACCAAAGCTTCACCTTTGGCATCTTCTGAGTATGTATTTTGGTCCCCCAAGGGATCAAAGTAATTTTCTATGGTCAGATTCTTCTTTTTTCTGTTGTTCACTCATATCCTCAGCCTGTGACTGATTTACTGAACTTCCAAGGCTTTGGGGGGTTTTTGGAACAGGCCACAAGGACCTTAATTCCTCCAAGGGCATAGGAGAGGCTCCAACTGCTCTCTTGCCTGTGCTCTGATATGTGGATGACCACAGGCCCTCCCCTATGCCCTGGAGTTGTGAGGAGGGTCCCTGCTCAGCTATGGTGGTATGGGGGCCCAGACTGCAACCAGAATCTGAGAGTGAGCAAACAGCTCAGTCCTGCCCCAAGGGGAGCACAGAGACCTCTGCAGTATCCCCCGAGCCCCTTACCCTCTGTGGGCTGAGAGCTCTGGACGCACTAGGTGGCTTCACTGATTTCCACTGCAGGTTCTCACCACAGGACTGCTCTGAGGCTAGTGCTCCACTCTGGAACAGCAGAGTTCTCTCACCAGCCCTTCCAGCTGTCCCTGGTGATCCCTGGGCCAAGAGGTCTAGAAACTGCCCCCCTGCCATGGACCCAGGCACCCCCAGGGACCCAGGTGCCTGGCCTGGATGCACTGTAGCTGTGCTACGGTTCTTTCCAACCCCCAGTCCCAGTGAAACAGACACTTTCTTGAAGAATTTCTAAGTTGTCTTGGACTGGGAAAGTGTATCACTCAGCCTTTCTTGGGTTCTGTCCCTCTAAATTTTTGTCTAGAGTCATAATTTGATGGCTTTTGGAGTTTTTTTGAGGAATAAGTTTCTGGGAATTCCTGCCTTCATGCCACCCTCTTGGCTCCACCCCCCCCATTTGTGTTTTTTTTAAAGTTTTGAGTTCCAAATTCTATCCTTTCCTCCCTCCCTCCACTCTCCCCTCCCTGAGAGGGTGAACAATCTGATATGGAGTGCATATGTGCAATCATGTAAAACATTTCTATTAGTCATTTTGTTTAAGAAAACTAGAAAGAAAAGAAAAAATAAAGAAGGAAGGAAGAAAGATAGCATGTTTCAGTTTGTATTCAAACAGTATCAGTTCTCATATAGTATGTATAGTATGAGAGCTCTGGATGCACTGGGTGGCTTCACTGATTCCCACTGCAGGTTCTCACCACTGGACTGCTCTCAGGCTAGTGCTCCACTATGGAGCAGCAGAGTTTTCTCACCACCCCTTCCAGCTGTCCCTGGTGATCCCTGGGCCAAGAGGTCTAAAAACCGCCCCCCTGCCATGGACCTAGCTGAGAGCTATAGTATAGCAGATAGTATGCTTCATCATGAATCCTTTGGGATTATCTTGGATCACTGTTATCAAAAAGATTAGCTTAAGTTATTCATAGTTCTTTACTGTATAATATTGCTGTTACTAGATACAATATTTTCTTAGTTCTGCTCACTTCATTTTGCATTAATTTATGTGGGACTTCCAGGGTTTTCTGAAACCATTTTTCTTGTCATTTCTAATAACATAGTAATTACTCCATCATAATTATAAGCCACAACTTGCTTAGCCATTTCCCCAATTGATAGGCATTCCTTTGATTTCCAATTCTTAGCCATCATAAAAAGAGTTGCTATAACTGATGCTGAGTGAAGTGAGCAGAACCAGAATATTATACACTTAACAGCAACATTGTGTGATCAACAGACTTAGCTCTTCTCGGTAATTAAAGACAATTCTTAAAGAATTGTGATGCAAAATGCCATCCACATCCAGAAAAACAATTATGGAATCTGAATGCAGATCAAAGCATACTATTTTCATTTTGTAAAATTTGTTTTTGTTTTATTCTTCATCTGGTTTTCTTCTTTAGTTCTGAATGTTTTTTCACAGTGTGACTAATAATGGAAATATATGTAACATGACTGAACATGTTTAACCTATATAAGATCACTTGCTGTCTTAGGTAAGGGGAAAGGAAGGGAAGGAGGGAGAAAATTTTATGAAAATGAATGTTGAAAATTATCTTTACATATAATTTAAAAATAAATATATAAATTTATTATTAAAAACTTTTAAAAAAATGAATAGATCCTTTCCCTTTTTTGCTTTTTATGTCTAGACTGAACAGTGACACAGTTGGATCAAGGAACTATGCACATATTTATTACTCTTTGAGCACAGTTTTGAATTGCTTTTCAGAATAGCTGGATCAGTTCACATAGTTCCATCAACAATTATAAGTATCCCAAATTTTCCCACATTCCCTCCAACATTTATTATTTTCCTTTTTTTGTCATATTAGCTAATCTGATAGGTGGAAGGTAGTACCCCTGAGAATTTTTAATTTTATTTTAAAATCAATAGTTATTTAGAGCATATTTTTATATGACTATAGATAGCTTTGATTTTTTCATCTAAAACTGCCTGTTCATATCATATCTTTTGATCATTTATCAATTAGGGAGTGAGTTATACGTTTATAAATTTGACTCAGTCTTCTATATATTTGAGAAATGAGGCCTTTTATCAGAGATATTTGTTGTAAAAAATTTTTTCCCAGTTTTCTCCTTTCCTTTTAATTTTGGTTGCTTTGGTTATGTTTGTATACTTTTTAATTTTATACAAAGTTGTCTATTTAATATTTTGTAATGTTTTCTTTATTTTTTTTGGATCTAAATTCTTCCCCAATCCAAAGATCTGACAAACTATACCATGCTCTTCTAATTTTCTTGTGCTACCACCCTCTATGTGTAAATCATGTACCAGTTTTGACCCTACCTTGGTCTACTGTGTGAGATGTTGGTCTACACCTAGTTTCTGACATACTGTTTCCAAGTTTTCCCAGTAGTTTTTGTTAAAAAATGAGTTTTTGTTCCAAAAGTTTGTATCCTTGGGTTTATCATTTACTAGATAACTATGATCCTTAACTGTACTCTTGAAGTGATGGAAGAATGTATAGAGGTTGACTGTGTGACTGAAACACTCCACAGGTCAGCTCAATTTAGAATCAGAAAGTCTGAAAGGACACAGAAGCTAAAAAAGTAAAAGGGAAGGAACAGGATGAAGTAAAGTCTAGGCCCCATGACAAGGTCCTGATATCAGGGCCACAGGCTTAGACCAACAGAGAACTATTAAAAAGAATTCAAAATACTTAAAGGGACAGGGAGGGAAAGAATCACCCATTTCCAACTTGAGACTTACCTTTTTCTCATTTCCCCAGTTTGCTGAGCCCTCTATCCTGATACTGTCAAACTATTATTTTGCTGTTCCTCCTAATGATCCTGTATAGATCTCAATCTACTCCTGGATACAAGAAGTCAATGTCCATTTTTACTATCACTGGAGATCTGATTAACTCACAGAAACAGATACTTATCAATATAAATATAATAATGACCTGAGCCAAGAGAGACATCCTTCAGAGGAGAGCAAATACTGTATGTGGGATAGGAGAATAACTGAAGTAATATTCTTAAATTTAACACTTAGAAGGTAGGAGCACTGAGATTTACTTAAAGATCAGATTAGAGAGATCTGATTAGAGATGAAATAAGAAAGAGCCAATAGGCAACAAAAGGGCTTCCTACACAGAAAGAAAAAGACTAGGCTGCTAAATGAAGCTGAGCCACACTTTTGTTGACTGAGGCTTTTCTTGGGGTGCCTGATCCCTAAGAAAGTGAGCTGCAGTTCATCCCCAATTCACTGGAAACCAAATGAAATACAAGCACTTTGACAATGGGGGTTAAAGTCTGAGGGAGTAGCTGTCAATGCAAACAAAAGCTTAACTGATGCAGAATATAGATAGAGGCCCTTCTGCAACTGAGGATGGGGCACCTCTGGGTGGGAACTACAAGGCTGTTAAGGAATCTTTCACATGGCCACTCTCTTTAAGGGATGCCATCACTGTACTTTTTCCTTAAGCACTGGCTTCCTGGGTGGGAGGAGAGGCAGAACAGACCTTTGGCCAACTCTTCTCACCCACAAGTTGAGGTATGATAGGTATGTGCTCCTCTGCCGACTTTTCTTCCTGATTTTGAAAGCTCAGTGATACATTTTGGTAATTTTAACCTGTTTGAAGGAGTTAAAGAAAGGAAGCAAGGGCTAGGGATTGCCAGAAGCTTGAAGTTAAGCAACAAATCACTGCAAGACATGGAAAGCATGCAAGTCTCAGGAAAAAAAATCATCTTACTTGTTTTTGATTCCACTTGAGGTCAGGAATGAGAACAAAGCCATCTGAAGGATCTGGGTTCTCAAATACAATCCGGTCAGCTTCAGCCTTCTTCTCCAGAATATTATATACCCACTAGAAAGAGAAGAAAGAAAAAGAACTACACTTGGGTTTTTAAAGAATTAATTTTATTAATGACAACAGCATGCATATAGGTTTGTTTAAAAACAACAACAAAAAGAATAAAACCTCTCTGGGGCCATGATTCTTCACCTCAGCTAATTCTTTCAATTAAGTTTTTATAGTTTTTAAACAACAAAAATCTACTTCTCTTTCTCCCTTTTCCCCCTCATCCCATCTAGAAATCAAGTTCCACAGCAACACTAAATGATGATCAACTACAATAGATTTAGCTCTTCGCAACAATATAATGGTCAAAAACAAGTCAAAAGACTTGTGATAGAAAATGCTATCCACAGTCAGAGAAAGAACAAATTTGAATGCAGACCAATTTTACTATTTTCAGTTTTTGTTTTTTTCTCATTTTTTTCCCTTTTGTTCTGATTCTTCTTTCACAACTTGACTAATATGAAAAAATGATAACATAATCGGATAAGAATAACCTATATCAGTGTGGTTAGGTGGTGCAGTGGATAGAGCACCGGGCCCTGGAGTCAGGAATACCTGAGTTCAAATCCAGCCTCAGACACATAATAATTACCTAGCTTTGTGGCCTTGGGCAAGCCACTTAACCCCATTGCCTTGCAAAAACAAAAACAAAAACAAAAACAAAAACAAAAAAAACCCTATATCAGATCACTTTCTGTCTTAGGGAAGGGGAAGGGAAGGAAGGAAGGGAGAAAAATGTGGGACTCAAAATCTTACAAAAAAAATGATGAAAACTAACTTTACATGTAATTGGGGAAAAAAAATACAAAAAAAAGGAAGTCTCAAGTTGCTTTCCAGAATTGTTGGACCAGTTCACAGTTCCACTAACAGTACAGTAATGTCCTATCAGCATGGAGACAACAATATTTCCCAAAGAACTTTATCTTTTTTCTACAAGAGGATGGACCATTTTCTAATGGGCAAATTCTCTGCTCCTTCAGAAGAAGGTGTAGGAGAGGGGGACAAAGAGACAGAGGGAAAGAGAAGTAGAGAGAGCAGAAAGATGAGAGACAGAGGAAAGAACAAGAAATAAAGAGGGGGTAGCTAGGTGGTGTAGTAGATCAAGCACTGGTCCTGAGTCTAGAGTCCAAATCCAGATACTTGATACTTATTAGTCATGTGATTTTGGGCAAGTCTCTTAACTCCATTGTCCCACCCCCTCCAAAATATATACATACATACATACATATATATATATATATATGTATATATACACACACACACACACACACACACACACACACACACACGAAGAGAAAGTCAGAGAGATGGTATATAAACTATATCTTCAAAAAGCAGCTAAGCTCCAAAAATTTAACTATAGGCTTCTTCAAGATGAAGTTCAGTTCAGAGGTTGGGAAAGAGTTTTCTCCCTCTAAGAGAGATATAGACTCATCATCAGCATTAACACTAGGGTCAGTCCCAGCTCAAATAGGACTTCAGATGTTTCAGGCTCAATTAAGTGCTTTTTTTCTATTCTATTTCAGGCTGAAGACCATGGACTTGGTACTGCCAAAGCAAATGTCTGCCTTCCAGTCTGAAAGGGAAAGGAGGCAAGACTAGTAAATGAAGAAACATCAAGGAAGTCTGCAGTGGGGTCCTCATGCACAGCTAGCAGAGTAGTTAGTGTTCGGCTACTACAACGACTGGACCACTGGGGATGGCAGAAAGCCTGCCTAATCTGGAGCTCTCTACCGCCTGACAGGACTTCTAAAGATAAGCAGGCAATCAGAACACCCACATCCTTGCTGAAAAACCAGACTTCTTCCACAGCAGCAGCTGATCCTGAACCCATTTTATACAAAGGAAACAAAAATCCAGTGAAGGAGATAGAGTATAAAGGGGTACAACTGGCTAGTGAGCTTGTGTGATCAAGGTTGGACTGGCAATGAATGGCTCAGGGCCTAGGGTAAGGCAGTGCCTTAGAGAAGCTGGGAGGATGGTCCTTTCACTCTCTCTCTCCAACATTTTCTTAACAGAGAATGTGACAATCCTCTCGGGACCCATAATGGTAATCTGGGTTTCAGGTTTAATGAAAAGGGAAGAGAAAG
Organism: Macrotis lagotis; assembly: GCF_037893015.1. Lineage (NCBI taxonomy): Eukaryota > Metazoa > Chordata > Mammalia > Peramelemorphia > Peramelidae > Macrotis > Macrotis lagotis. The sequence goes on from NC_133658.1 coordinate 755,622,757, forward strand.
AAGCCTTAAAAAAAAAAAATACCAAACCATGGAAGCTTCTGCTATGAGATAAAGGGAAGCTAGGTACCAGAAGGAGACAGACTGTCTACAAAATATACTATAGTAACCTTGGTGTTTAATCTGCATAGATGGCATGATGTCCTCACATGCTGAAAAGGGTATGTTGGTTAGGAGAGGAGAAAACAAGGGAGGATGACTAGGATGAGGCCTATGTTCATCCCAAAGAAGAAAGGGTGAGAGTCATTGTAACTTTTGTTACAATGCATTGATTTGCATTGATTTCTGAGTCCACTCTGGGATATCCTTGGGCATCTGTCTTCATTTCTCCTGCTATGGGCATGTATGGGTGTGGGGGACTCACTCCCCAAATTTGATTCTTGTATCTGCCTCAACGGCCATGCTGGTCAGTTACCATTTCAGGGATTTAATAAGGAACAGAGCCCAAAGTCACACAATAGACTCTATATGAGAACATGAGTAACCCCACTGGAGGTAGCAGCAGGGCCACATGTGATGGTGAGAACAGACAGAACCTTCAGGTCCCCTGCAGCTAGGTGCAGCAGGCTCAGCAAAAACCAACATTCCCATCTCGGTAGCTCAAACAAACCTTCCAGAGTAGTCTGGGAGTCCCAGGGAAAGTGCCTGGCTCAAATACCTTTTCTCTCCCCTTCCCTACTTCTCATGATGGTTAATGCCTTTTTCATACGCCCTGGCACCAACCCAGCCCAGAGAGAGGGAGCTGGGAAACCAGAGAGAAGAGTAATTGAGATCACATTGCAATCTGCCTCTGCCACCAAGCTGTGAATGATTCCCAAGGACCAGTGGAAGGGGCGGGGGAGAAGCAGCTGGCAGACCTTGGACCTGCTGAACCAGGCAGGCATATGAAGAAAATCACACACTCCTCTGGAAGAGTTCTCTCTCCATCAGAGTCTGGAAACAACCTCAACAAAAGGTTAAGGAGGGCCAGCTCAAACTCACAACAGGGAAATAAGAAGCCATAGTTGGAGCAATGCTGAGGTATTTCCACATTATGGATTTTTAAAAACAGGCTCTACTTGGAGGGCGCTTTAGAAAGAACATGTGTCTCATGCTCTACATTCAGAGATGGAGAGTGTTGAAGGCCAGGCCTTGAAGCAGATGTGGCACATTCTTTTGGCATCTGCTCACCACAAAGAAAGGACACTTGCGGGGAGGAGCCTGGTTCCACTTCCAGGGAGTGCTCTGTCTCTGAGCTGACTCAATTAGCTTCCCTACCAAAAAAAAAAGATCAATGCCTGAAAAAGTTTTGGTCTAAGAAACAAAGAGAAGATTGAAGTCCTTGTCATCAAGAAGGTCTCAGTGCTTCTTCCCACTGTCTCCCTCCCTTGATTCTAGGACCTTCTGTTAACCACAGGCAGGAGACTGAATTTAGTCCCTGTCTCTTTCAATGAGCAACAAGGTGGCACAGGGAGATCTTTAAAAAGGGACAGCTTATTTTAGTGGGCAAAGGGCTTAACTGGAGCTAAATTACCTCTCCAATAGAGTTGCTTCCACTTTCTATGGGTAAATATAATGCTTACAAAGTGTAAAATGCTTTAAAAAAAAACTTGGAAATGAAGAGTTTGTGAAAGATGAATTTGATGAGAATGATGAGAATTGTTGAAATCAATCACATTTTTAACTTCAAATAGTCACAGTCAAATTCTGAGCTGTGATGTCCATTGGCCTCCATTAAACAGGATAGGGCCAAGGAGAAGTTAGGTTCTCCTGGATAAATAGCATTCACATTTGGTCTAGAGAAGCTGAAAAATGTTCAAAGGATTAGATCAAGCTAAAAATTTAGGTACTGGATAAAGGTGCCTTCTAAGTCATTGGGAAAAACAGTGCTCCTAGCAAAGGGCTCTGTCTATATAGGCACTTAAGTATTTATTGAATTGAATGTAGGATCATAAAGAAAGGGGGGGGGATGGAAAATAGCATTTCATCCTAAGCTTCAACCTTGAGACTAGAGAATGCTTGACCTACCCCCAGGGAAAAGAGTCTGGATAAAGGAAGTCCAACTATGATGAATTCATAATACAGACATGGTTAATTTGGGAGCCAAGCCAGATATCTAAGTTCTTAAAGTGGATATAAAGTCCAGCTTGGTCGAGGATCCCAACTCTGTTTAATCTCATTGTGACATTCCTTGTTGACTCGCAGATTAGGGATATTAGAGGTCCCCTTCATTTTATAGATGAGGAACCTGAGGCCCAGAGAAGTTAAATGATTTTCCCTGGTTTACAAAGCTATAAATGTTTTCTGACCTCAAGTTCAGTGCTCTGTTCACTACATTACATTGCTCTTTCTCTTTCCCTGACTCCCAAAGTTAATGCAGAATAAGTTCAGCTTTGGATATAGGACCTTATGATATTCATTCCTGTGTCTATCTCTTCTGGGACAGCCAAAATTACCTGGATGCTGAGGCTCTGTGAGTCCAGATAAGGTAGAGTGATGTTCTTGTAATCATCCCCAGTCTCCCGGACCAGATGGAGGTCCTGGCGTAAGTATTTTTTCAGGTGCTTCTCTGTGGCAGGGTAAACCACAGTTGTCTTTATATCTATAACCAAACCAAAGGACCAGTTAGCATAGCTTTCCTAAACACACCTCAAACAGGCTTGGAGTGGGGTGGGAGGATATAGAGGGAAAGAAAAATTCAGAGAGAAAAAGGTTATGGGGATTTAAGAAGTGGGCCTGTTGCCTGTCTCTTTAATGAACCACAATTAGGAGAAACTCTTGAAGGTTTTTTTTTTAAATGTAGTCTAGGTCCAGGAGAAGAATTAAGGAACTCCTGACCTTGGTCAACCTTCCTTGCCTCCTCTTCTGGAAATTCATAAGGTAGTATAAAGTAAGACATATGAGAAGGTCCTGACCTTCAGCAATTATTATAGGTGGCTTTTGCCTAAGATAAAATTTCTGGGAACCCCTAAGCTTGGTATATTCTAGAAAAAAAAACAAAAAACAAAAAAATCCATTCTGCCTCCTTAAAATCCACTAGGCATCAATGAGAGGCAGCCAATTTCTTCTTTTGTAGTCCAGGTTCAACTCAATATTATTTTGCTCAGTAAGAGGTCAGTCACTTCCTAGATATAGAATTATAAAATTCTTTGAGATGTCAAAAGGCAATGTGGAGAATTTATTTCAATGATTACTCATTGCACAATTTCCTGCTGAGAAGTGAAGGGTACTGAACTCTGGGGGTAAGAAGCAAAAAAGAACAATCAAAAGTGATTTTGGTTCCAGGAGAAAAAAGTAATTAGACCAAAAATGGCTCAAATAGGCTTTTTCCTCTGACTCACCAGAACTTTTCTGTTTCCCTCATAGTGGGCCTTGTTGTGGGGACTCTGGAAGAATCCCTTGATTTTTTTTCCCCTTCCTAATAATTATCTAGCAGTGAAAAGAGCCACCTCAGGAAGTAATGGGTTCTTCTTCACTGAAGGAATATCATCAAAGGCTAGATGACTACCTGTTAGCTAGGGAACAAAAAGAATATGATTCAGGTATGGGCAGGTTGAATCCAAACATTTCTGAAGTCACTTTATTTTGGATTCAATGATTCCCACTTCTGTTTTGAATTCTAGGAAAGTGGGAGTAAAAGTTGTTTGTACAGACTCCCTTTGCATGTGGTAGGGCAGTTGGAAGCACAGGTAGGCCTCAGTCTGTCTGATTCTTCTGCCTGGCACCTACATATACCCGTAAGCTATAAGCCCACTGTAGTCTATGGTTTCTTGGCCTCTTAAGAGTAGGAAGCTACCAGGGCCCACTAACATGTCTCTGTCTGCCAGGACTTGCCAAGAAGCCTGCCTCAACATGGAATTACCAGCCACCCACTAGAGGAGGAAAAATGAGCAACCCTATTTTGCTTCTAGTTAACGTACCTCAACAGCTCCTCCCCTGCCTGTCCACCCCTAACAACTAGGTACTGGTCAAAGTGTGTTTGTCGGTTCATTCCTCCTTCTTCCTTGCCCAGTATTATCTGGTCTCTGAAATTGCACTGACACCCTCTAAGGACATCTTGTAATTCTTCCACCTTAGCACAACTGACTTCTTGTACTCAGACCATACTCCTTCAAAGCTCAGTCACATTCCAAAGACTAAGTCCTGGGTCATCACAGTGGGAAGATGGGTTCTTTGTCCAGTCTCAGTGACATAGCAGTGACATGATTTCTCAGTTTAAGACAGATATCAGTTGACAAGGAGAGATTGTCCCAAGGCTGATAGCCACAATTTGAGAAACAGGACCACTAAGAACATTAGGGTTTTTATTTTTGAAAGCATTTTTTTTTGTTTTATGTATCAGAGTCTCTGATAAATCCACAAATCTCTCTTTGGCACCCCAAATACACTTGTGGTGTTTGTCAGAGAGCCAGAAACACATTACCCAGCAACTCCATTCAGGACATCTGGCTAGCAGCCAGTGCCCACTGCAAACTCGATGTTGATAACTTTGTCCTCACACTTAAGTCAGATGATAGGGTTTGGATGTGTGGATTCTATTCCTGGGAATAAATATTCTGCTTTGGGGTGAACTGGCCTGGCGTGTTCCCTTTTCAGAAAGGGTAAGATCTGGTGACTCCTTTAGCTCATAACTCTGCCCTAAGGGCAAATTAGCCCAGTTCCAATCTTCACATTGCCATTCTTAAGGTGAACAACCTCAAACTTCCCTTACTAGCACATTCTTAAAAGAGACATTCAATTTTCCCTAACTTCAGCCAGTCCCCCTGTCCCTATAGTTCTCTTCCCACAAACAGCCCTTGAGAAGAAACATAAACAGTTCCAACTACTTTGGGAGAAACATAAACAGCTGGTGACATAATGAGGCGATAGGGAGATCAGGCACAGAGGCTCCGGAAGCAAGAAAAGAGGAAGGCCCTGCGGTTTATGACAGTAAAGATCGACAAATTCCACTCTGCATGGAGCCTGGAAAGTGGGGGAGGGAGAAGTAGGCACCATGACTCTCACTAAAGCCTCTGGACATAGGACTTTGGTAATGGAATTGCAAGTATATGCTATGAGAAGCCAGGGATGAAACAGGCTCTGGTGGTGAATGAGGGAAAGAGGATTACAAAGGGGGGGAGGGGATTAATCTTACACCAGTCATAGCTCTAGCCTAGCTACCTTGGCTACTACAAATAAAGGTGCTTTTATGACTGGTAGCTGCATTTTCTTCCAGAATTTGTCAGCTCTGGCTGGTCCTGAATGGGAAACTGTGCTGGATAATGACTTCAGGGAAAGCAAACACTTTGGCTCACTCATGATGACTATGTCTCAGCTTCCTGTTGATTTCCCACCACCATTCTGCAAGACTTTCAGTTTTAGGAGAGGGAAATGTTATTTAAATACTTGGTCCTAGAATTTTTATCATTTTTTTTAAAAAAAGTGTTGGGGCAGCTAGATGGCACAATGGATAGAGCACCGGCCCTGGAGTCAGGAGGATCTGAGTTCAAATCTAACCTTAGACACTTAATAATTGCCTAGCTCTGTGACCTTGGACAAATCATTTGATCCCATTGCCTTAAATAAATAAAAAAAGAAATGTCCAGAATTTTATCCAGAATCCACCATCTTTTCCCCTAGTTCAAACCACATCTAGAGGACAATGTTCAGTTTTGGTCACCATATTACTGGATGGCTAATTGACATATTAGAGCAGATCCAGAGGAAGCTGAGCATGAGGGTGAGGGGACCAGAAATAAGAACCTATTGCAAGAATTGTGGGTATTGGCTTGAAGATGAGACTTGGGAAAGAAATGATCAAATATCTGAAAAGCTGTTATATAAGGAATTAGATGTGTTTGCTCTCAGGGGACAAAATAAGAAGGTAGCCTCAGGGAAGTAGAGTTTGGCGCAATGTGACAATTAGAGCTATATAAAAATGGAACATGCTGCCTTGGACATAGAGGTCTTCTAGCAGATGCTATATCTTCCTTTCTGAAGGATACTTTGGGGAGAAATTGGATTAAAGAAGTAACTGAAGATCATTCCAAGGCAACAACTCTGAAACACCTATCTTCTCATGTTAAAGTGGAAGGATTTACTCTAATGGGAGTATGATTCCATGTCTAATGGGACTATTTAATATCCGTACCCTAATCAGGCAAGTAAAGCAAAGGAGCCTATACTTAAGAAGCATAACAGAAGGAATCCCCCCTAGCCCTAGGGCTCCTTTAACTAAGTTTTAGGGTCTCTCAAGGCACTGGAGAAAAAAAGTAAGATCAACGTGTAATAAAAAGAACAACGACTTGGCAATCAGGAGATATAGTAAATACCTACTAAGTACAGAATAATGTTCTGGAAGATGTTAGTTTGCTTAAGACATGATCCTTGCCCTCATGGTGCTTACAGAATAAAAAGAGGGATATCAGAAAAAGTTAATTACAGGATGGATAACTACATCAAGTATAGAACAGAATACTATATGAGGTCTTTAAGGGAAGATTGTTATTGAGAGGTTTGGCTTGGGGATCTTAACAGCCCTCTGGATTCCCTAGGAGGATGCCATTGAGTTGTACTTTAAAATATTCAGGACATTTTAGGTACAGAAAACAGTATGAGCAGAGACAAAGAAGAGGGAAAGCATTTGATGTATTTAAGGATATTACTATGGTAGTTTAACTAGAGTAGCAAATGTATGGAAGAGAACAATATGAGAGAATGATTGCAAAGTACAATGGTACCTGACTATGGAGAGCCTGGAATGCCAGGCAAATAACTTTAAACTTCACTTAATAAGATGGAGCTACTGAAGTTTTTGAGTAGAAGAGTGAAAGCTTTATATACAAAGATGGGTCTGGCAAAGGCATTAAGATTGATTAAAGAAGGTAGAAAGTTATTAAAATTGTCCAGGTAGGTGTGAATAAAGGTTTATAAGAAAGTGATGATAGCAGGAGTATAAGAGAGACAGAGAAGACAACTGGTGGTCTGAGAGTTCAGGAGAATTGGCCTTCTTCTAGCCTTGCCCATTATCTCATCTTCCATTGCCCAGTTTCAACAGGAGCTGGGGGTTCCCTCCCTGGCTGAATGATGATCTATCTAATCCTGTCCCTCCTTGAAATAGCCGAGAGCCTCAATGTTGCCTAACTTTCAAAGTCATTAGTCAAAAACTATCTGCCTTGTCACTGCTCCCCTAAAATCAACCAGACCTTTCCATTTGCCCTGAAACCAAATCCTTTTTTATGTGTTGTCTCCCTAATTAGAATATGAATTTCTTGAAAGTGAGGATTTAAACAACGTTTTATTGTTTTTCTGAAAATGAAATGAAGGAAGTGAAGGAAGGAAGGAAGGAAGGAAGGAATGGACAGGAGGAGGGGAGGGAGAAAGAGAAGAAATTTTCTTGCTTTCTATTTGTATCTTCAACACACCTTTGGCATAAAGTGCTGAACAAATACTTTATCAATCCATTCTATTCTGCAGAGAAGAATTTGACAGAAAGTAGAGGTACCTTCAATGTGAGAGATAAGAGATAGGGAAAAGTTCAAGACAACATTGAGGTTTCCAACAGAAAAGACTGAGTAAATAGTGACACTACAGATAAAGATGTAAAGTTAAGAGGGCTAATAAGCTCAGTTTTGGATACATTGGATTTACAATGATTGTGGGACATCCAGGTGGAGATATACTAGAGAATAACAGATATATGGAGCTCAAGGCAGGAGATATGGAAGACATCAGTAGAGAGATAATGGTTAAAGTCATGGAATTAAGGGAGATTGATTAGGGAGAAAGAACACCAAGAAATGGACTAATGAAGGAGACTGAGAAATAACAGTTGGAAAAGTAGGAAAATTAGAAAAATTTATTTCTGAAATATATTCTGAAAAATAGAAAACATCCAGAAGAACAGAGTGGTCAACTGCAACAAACCTATACAGATGGTAAGGAAGAAAAACAAACAAAAAAATTCAGTGAACTGGTAGTTGGGAGGTTACTCCTGGGCCATCGCCAGTTTTCTTGACTTAGTCTTGCCATTGGTTTCTGATGAATCTGGAAGAAAGAATGCTTGAAAGTCAAGACATCATTCTGTGATGCCATGCATCCTCTTCAAAAACAAACACCCACAAGAAGTCACTCATGACCTTTGGGATGGATGATTGATGCCAGGGATTGAGGAGATAGTGGGTTATAAGAAAATGAAGACTAGACTTGTCTCGTCATGAACCTGGATAGTCACTTCAACTCTCATGGTCTCAGCTTGAAAAACTGAGGGACTGGACTAAATGATTTGAAAGGTACCTTCTTCCTCTAAAACTAAACTATGATTATATTAAAGTCACTAAGGATAAGGAAATAAATCTAGACAGATGTCGTCCCCTAGATCCATCCAAAAAAGATTAATATAAGAGGGGAAGGCAGAAGCAATTGGGAAAGGGACTAAGAAAATTCTCTTGAAGAATATGGAAAAGGAGCTTGAAGGAAATCAGAAGGCAGGGGGGACATGAAAGGGAATTAAAGGAATAAAGGGCACTCAGAACAAAAGGCACAGAGATAAGATATAGAGTGATAGAGGGTTCTATTCAAGAAACATCAGGGATGCCAGGGTTATCAGGATAACAAAGTACAGAGAGGGGAACAAAGTTTGAGATGACTGTAAAGACAGAAAGGGGCCAAGTAAAGTAAAACCTTAAATACCAGCTAGAGAATTTTATATTTCATTTCAGAAACGATAGGATACCATTTAGTTTACTGATTAAGGGGAGAGGGCAGTTTGACATAATTGACCCTTATTTTATGTGGCCAAGGAGACAATGAACTGGAATGGCAAAGGACTTGGGACTGACAAGTACAAGGCTATTGCAATAGACCATGAGAGATGGGAAGGCAGAAACAATCATCAGAAACTATCAGGAGACCCCTGTGATCATTCACACTGAGGTGGAAAAAAGGAAAGGGAAAACAAAACTAGAGATGGTCACTTCTCCCAAAAGGGGGAGACCCATTCACCTGCCTGCATCCATATTATCTGGAGCCATCCAGTGACAGCATCCTGTAAGAGCAGTAGGGATATCACTTAAGACCCAAGCTCCCACTGAGCTTCAACAGGATACAGATTCGATATTATCAGACTAACATGTGATTGGCATATTGAAAGGTACACAACAGATACAAGACATATGTTGTTAGATAGAGATTAAGTATTGTTAGACTTAGAGAAAACCTTGTCTTAGGTTCTCTCTAGTTCTGTTACCTGGGACAAGACACTTAACTGCCCAGAGCCTCAGTTTACTTCTCTGTAAAATGAGGAAGTTGGACTGAATGGCCTCTAAGATTCCTTCCAGTTCTAAATACAGGATCCTGTGAACTCTCCTTTCTAAGGACTTGGCTTAGGTTTGAAATCTTGGGTTCTCTGGAAGAGTAGCCAGACTAAGCCCACCTAGCAAGAAATACTAATACAGATAGTTCTTCTTGGTCTAGCCAATAAACAAGTCAGTTTAATTTAAAACCATTCTTTTCCCTAGCCTAACTTAGATTCCCCCCCTATTTCACCATTTCAAATCTACATATCAAAGGCAACATTTAAATATAAAGTGGTTGCCTAAGGGCCAAATTCTCAAAGTAGGAAGGATTTCACCTATGGGGTTAGACACAGTTTCTCTAAGGAATATCTTCAGTTGGGTGACATAATTGCTAAAGAACCTAATTCCTAAAGATTTAGGAGAATAAAATTACTAGTACTTGAAAGAAAAAAAAAATCACAACTCTAGTCTTGACTAGTGAAAGATGCCAAATGAACATCCAAGAGATTCAGATTAGCCTAGGACAGGAAGGGGAGAAAAAAAAAATGGGGCAAATGAGGAATTGCTGTTAGCCTAAAACATACCTTTTTTCAGACATATACCTTTGCCTTTTGACAGCTCAAATAGCCATGTTGCCAGTCTTTTGGCTCCAGTGCTCTTGGGGCTGTCCCCAAGCCCTTTGTCCTTCCTCCATTTGCTGTCACAATACCCAGGACTAGCTGTTTTCAGTGGCAGAAGGTAAGGGACAGACCTGCAGGTGGGAGCTGAATGGAGGACAGTGAAGAGCAGATGCCTCTCTTTTTCCCTGCCAAACCCAGATTACCCAAATCCCTAGGAAAACGCCACTGCGAATGAAACACGAAAATGCAAACCACAGGCAGTCTGCTCTCCTTCCCATACACATGTTCAAACAAGACTGTTTTCCAGTGGTCCCTAACGACTTCTACTGCATGAGGTCATCTGGATGGCTCAGGCTGCGGTTTTGCTCTCCTTCATTACAATAAGCCAGTTTCTATTTATCTGACCCAGATGTGCTAGGCCTAGAAAAGAAGGGAGAAACAATAGAAACACATAATCTGGGAAGGAAGATTTTTTTCCCCAAAACAAAGTCAAGGCAGATCTGTAAAGAGCAGTGTAGAAATCTTGACTTGGCTGAGCATGAATTCAGACCCATGGTCAGAGATGGTCATTGCAATGGAGCAGAAGCAGAGAGGAGATAAATGCTCACTTTCTGGGCCAAGAGTTCTTAACTTTCTTTAAGTTGCAATCCCGTTAATGGACCCCTTCTCAATATAATGCTTTCAAAATGCCTAAACTAAAATCCACTAGTTTACAAAAGAAACCAATTATTAAAAAAAAAAATTGTGTGTGTGTGTGTGTGTGTGTGTGTGTGTGTGTGTGTGTGTTTAAGGCCAAGTTCAAGGACTCCAGGTCCTATTCTAAGGCCTTTCTCTTGCTACTTAGCACTCTCCATCATCTTCAACTTAAGGTAAAGAGTAAGAAATAGGACTGGAGATTAGAGACAGACCAGTAGTGGTTGGGTGGCTAACAGCTGGGGGACAGGAGCCTAAGAATTACAGAATTATTCTTCTACTCTCAGGGAAACTGCAGACATACCTCCAAAGAGAGAATCAATTGGGCCAAAGGGTGTGGTTCAGTTGCTGGAATACTCAAAAGCATATCCCCAAACCACTAATTACCTGGTACCACTAAAGATTAAGTCTGTTTTTGAGACAGAGGCCTGGTTTTAGCCAGGTTTTCAGTCTGCCAGCATTCATTTATAGGACCCTAGCTCCTCTATCTCACCTTCAATTTTTTGAAGGCCATGGCAGAGAATAGGGACTCAGACTTTTACTTTCCTTAGTCACCAGCCACAGTAGGCTAGATGACAAAATGCCTAGGAGTTGAATGAATCTCTAGTTCAAAATCAAATTCTGTTGTCCTAAGCACAGCTCCCATACCCCCACCCCTATCCAGAAGAGGACCAGGAAAGTATATTTCAATCTATACTCTCATTGCTGGCTTGACAGGAATGGGGGTAGGGGAGAGGGGGAGAAGAAGAGGGAGGAAGGGGAAGGAAACTATTAGACAGATTATAGGAAATATATTGTATGGCAACTTCTGTGTCACTCAGCAATATGTGAAGTTCAAGACAGCTGACTCTTAGTCAAAGTATGGAATTACACATCCTACTGAATTGTAGTTCAGAATTTTAAACTCCACAACAAAGAAAAAGTATATTCTAAAAGAGAGAGAACATGCCATACCATATCATCACATAAGATACCTATGAGCAATAAAAAAAAAAGTAGCCTCTCCCCCTAAGTGTTTATCTCATCATTTCCTTACTTCGTATTGAGAAAAACATAGATGTCAAGTGTCAATGGACAACTAATGGAAAATATGCTATTAATGTCCTGTGTGTGACTAGGGGTAGGCTGGACCAGTGAAGAGAAAGGGGAGACTGGGAAAAGGTACAGGACAGTATTCTCAAAAGAGGGTCCAGGGGCTGGATTGCACAGTAGATTGAACCCTAGAGTCAGGAGGATCTGAGTTCACTTACTAGCTATGAGACCTTGGGCAAGTCATTTAACCTTAGCTGACTCCAAAGAGTGGGGGCAGTCCAGCATCATCTAAAACTTAAAGTTAGTAACACAGAAAGGCTTTCAGGAAATTAACCACTGATCTGGGAGAGTCAAAGGGAGCTGGTTACCACAGGCTGGAATTTACAGATGGAGCCAAATGAAGAAATGGAATAAGCTAGCACTGTGGGTAATCTGGTTCCAGCCCAAGCCCAGCACTCAGGTCCTCTGAGTAAGCAGAACTTTTCTGCTGACAAGGGCCCTAAGCTGCCCACCAAGACTTGGGCCTTGGCCCCAGGGCTTCCACCTCAGAAGGAGAGCTTGCTAGTTTTTGCTGGCTGTGGGAGCCTACGTTCTGGTAGCTTGAACATCACCAATTGTCAGTAGAATCTAAGAAGCTCCTGTCCTCCAGCTGTTAGCCACCTAACCACACTACTGGTCTGTCCCTAACCTCCAATCCTACTTCTTACTCTTTACTTTAAGTTGAGGATGATGGAGAAGATAAGGCTTTCAAGAGAGAGAATGGAAAGAAAATCTCAAGCATACTAAGAGATTGTTACAGTTCCTGAGGTAGAAAGGAGTGAGTGGGTCTAGGCAGAAGAGGGAAAGGAAGCAAAAAAGGAGAGGTAATGATAAGAAAAGTTTAGTAAGCAACTGGTGCAGATCTTGACTTTTCTTCTCTTTGAGGTCTCAAGCAAAGGTTTCTTTTAAGGCATAGTCATTTTTTAAACTAATTAATGAATTTAATATATATTCTGTTCTAAAATGCAAGTTGTGAGTTATAGAGATTCACAGTATGGGCTTCACTTTGTGTTCTTCTATATATGTAAATGTTCATGTTTATGTCTGTGAGTTTCAGAATAACCAAAAAAAAAATTTAAGTGAAAAAAAGGAGGATAAGAATGATAATGATAGCTGAAGTACATACAACCTGTTCAGATTTACAAAGTGTTTAACATTCTCCATGACATTGAGCCCCTCAATCACCCTGTGAAGTAGGGACTACAAGTACCTAGCTACATTTCACAGATTAGGATCAAAAGAAGGATATCTTTCTGAGTAGCTGTCCTTGGACTGTGTTCCAAGAAGAATTCTCACATGGAGGCCCAAGGGAGATGGGACACAGTTAAAAGTCTTATACCAGCCAGTGGTGGAGAGTAGCCCTCACAGGATATCTAGACTCAATCTGCTCTAACTCATACTACCCCTGCCTCCTTCCAAACCCTCAAGAAATACTTGAGGTTTGAAGTACACAAAAGGGAAAGAAAAGAGCCTGATGCCTTTAAGATCATTGGGAGGGAAGGCTGAAAGCAAAAAGACATACTAGAACCCTGTCCATTCCTCTTGTTTCTCCTTCCTCCTGCCTGTCTCAGGAGTTCCACTTAAACTACAGAGTGGACATCAAACTCCTATTCATATGGAAAACAAACCTAAGTCTCTTCAGTCTTCAGGGACTCCCTCTGCCCCTTTGCTCAAAAAGTTCCCTCTTTTCCAGAAGGCCCCTTCATCCAAACCTTACCCCCAAAGCCCTGGTTCATATTGTACCTCCTACTGGAAATCTTCCCTGCCCGCCCAGGTGCACAGGGATGTCTGACTCTTCTGATCTCCTGCAACCCTCATTATCCATACCACTCATCTGACATGTGATAACAAGTTTCCTTTGTTCCATGGGTTGCTGTGGCCAAAGAATCTATCCCTGTGGCTGGCCAACTGACGAAGAGCTTCTCTGTACTTAACTAGGTTGGCCTCAGAAAGCAAACTCAGTCTGCTGCTGGGAGGAAGCCTTTCAGTATGGTAGAACCAGCCTGGGCATGTGCATTGCCTGCAAGATCCGGGGCCACCTTCACACCAAAATGGGGCTGTCAGAGTAGGACTTTGGGAAGACCTTTGTGAGCAGGCTCAACACATTATTTGAAGGTGAACAAGAGTAAAAGGTGTCACCAAAGAAATATTTGAGTGAAAAAAATCAACTGGTCACATAGCAATAGCAAGAAATAATAGTTGATGGACAGGTTGTACATTCCACCCGTAGACTCTTGATGTTAGAAAAGAGCATGTTAAGTAGACCCCTGAAACATGAGTTCATGGAAAGACAAAAACAAGAGTCAAACCAGTTGGGAAGAAATGGATGAATTTGAGAGCAAAATTATTGGAAAGAATGCACAAAATGACAACATAGAGATTGTCTTCCTACCTGTCTGACCATTCCTTCTCAGTCTCCTTGACTAGCTCTTTATCCATATCATGCCTCCTAAATATAGGTGAATCCCAAAGTTCTGTTCTGACCCATCTTCTAACCTCTTCCTATATTCTCTCATTTCAAGCTCCCTTGAATCTCCAAGAGTGTTACCCATGTAGCTGAGTCCAAGGACAGCTAATCCAAAAGATGATAGTGCCCAAAAGTAAAACTCACATATTTATATATCCGGCCCTCATCTCTCTCCTGAATCCCATTTCCTTATCACTAGCTACCTGATGCATATTTCAAACTAGGTTTCCCATAGACATCTCAAACATATGTCTGAACTTACTCCCCTCAGATCCACTTGTTTTCTGAAGTCCCTTATTTCTATCCAGGTTACCATCATGCTCCCAGTGTCCCAGGTTCATGATCTCTTACTCACTCCTCCTTCCATATATCCACTCAGTTACCAAATCTTGCCTTTTCTGTCCCTTGCATTTATCCCCTTTTCATTATTCATATAGTTACCAACTTAGTTCAGCTCCTCACAATCTCTTGCTAGGACTAACAATCAACAGCCTCCTAACTGGCCTTCTTGCCTCAAATCTTTCCCTTCTCCAATTCATCCTTCATACCATTGTCAAAGTGATTTTCCTTAAAAAGTTTGACTCTAGGGAGGCTAGGTGGTGCAGTGGATGAAGCGCCGGCCCTGGAGTCAGGCGTGCCTGGGTTCAGGTTAGGTCTCAGACACTTAGTGATTGCCTAGCTGTGTGGCCTTGGGCAAGTCATTTAACCCCATTTGCCTTGCAAAAAAAAAAGTTTAACTCTAGAGTCAAAAATAAGTGGTTTACTATTTAAAGTTTTTCATAACCTGGTCCCAATCTACTTTTCCTGCTTCATTATACGTCACTTCCCTTCCCACATTCTATGGGCTGGCCAAACACACACCTGCCTCTATCTTCACTATAATTCAGCTCTACACTTGTCATTCAGTCCTGTCCTACTCACCAGGCCCATCTCTTCTCCATCTCCCCCAGTCTGTCCTAGCTCATGATGGCTTTTCTTTATGACTCTATCTAGGCACTGGCACCACCTTCTACTTAAAGTCTTTCCTGATCACCCCAATGGGTAGTGCATTGATTTTACCTGTATTTTGTGTAAATGTAAATGTATACATGTTGTCTCTTTCAAGAGAATTTAAGTCAGAACTCTCTCCTTTGTATTTATATCCCCAGTGTCTAACAAAGTACCAGACTCTCAGAAAGGCCTAATAAATGTCCATTGATATACTAAGTCATGTGCTGCCTTCGATCATTAACTTGTTGTATGTGCATGTCTTGTTCCCCCACTTTGCACCTAAGAGCTATAACAGAGTGATTTAGCACTTACACATAGAAGTACAATAACTGAACAATATGCTACACATGACTGTTAGTCATACACATGTATCTAATAGGGGAAGTTAGAGGGCATCCTGAAATATTCCAAGAAAAAGTTTTCAGGCTACAAGAACTGCTCAGAACACAAGCTTTTGAGCTGGGTCTGGCCAGCAGGAGCTGATCTCTCGATGTGATCAATCTGGTCTTCTACCTGCTGTGCCACATAGAGAAGACATCTGGGAAAAATTTCAACTGACTCTTTTAAATGTCAACTATTTCTCTCCAAAGAGGAACACTCTATGGCTTCAGTAAAAGGAAATTTAAGGCTCTAGAAGCATCTTAGAAATCAGATGGTTAAACCTCTTCATTTTACAAACAAGGAAATGAGCCTGGGGAGAGTAAGCAACTTGTTCACAATCACCTAATTAGCAGAACCTAGATCAAACCCAGGCCCCTACTTTTTTCAAGTATACCAGTTATAAACCAAAGGAATGATCATTCTGTGAGTCAATCATTACAAATTTATTAAGCAGCTACTATTTTCCAGGTACTAGGTTAAGCACTAGATATAGAAAGAGGCCAAATCTTCTTCTCAGGTCCCTGCAGTATTTTATTCTGGTTTAACCCAGGCCACAATGGAGTTTTGCTCCAATTTAAAGTTTTCTCAAAGCTACATTCTACTCTGCTAATTGAAAATGAGTGAAGTCATACTGGAGGCTACACAGACCTAGATCTTACAGATATTGCTAGGAAAGAGCTCAGAAACAGACTAGTCTAGTCCTCTAGCTTTATAGAAGAAGAAGCTAAGACTTAGAGGTAGAAAGTGACTTATTCAAGGTCACATCATCTCTTTAGAAGGGAACTGGCCAAGACTATCCCTGGCCATTTGTATCCTTTTAACTACTGTCATTACTCAGCTGCAAGAAGAGCTGAAGAAGAGACCCGTGGTAAGATGGGATGTTGCCAAAGTCTTGTGTTTGTCAGTGATGGAGTGGAGCCCTGAGAGCCTGGTACCCAGTCCTTCTCTCCAGCTGCTAGAGAGCCCAGCTACATTGTATAGTTCACTTCAGAGGCAAAGTCACCCTGACAAAGCAGTTTGGCCGTTCTGTGTAGCCATAGCAGCTGGACCAACCTTCCTCCTTAATGCTCTCAATTAAAATTTCACCAGAGAGGAAAAAAGAGTCCCAATGAAGATAACCATTCAAAACATGAAGAAGAAAGGAAGCTCAACATAAACATAAGTTAAATAAAACTCAAAATCCCCAAAACAAAAAACCTGAACTGAAAACTGTCACTAAGAGTAACTTCAAATAAGGCTTTTGTATAAGCCCTGCAGTGATTCTTTCTGGCGGTTATTCCACTCTCCAAGGCTCAGATTTCCTCCATGTAAAATTGGGAGGACAATACTGGCCCAGGGCTAAAGTCCTGGAGTTTCTTGTTAGCATATTAGGGCATAGCTCCCAAAATCTAGTTCCTCTTTCTCCTCCCAACCTTGCCCTCCTTCACCCATAGATTCTTGCCTCCTCCTACTGAACTGGAGGACTCCATTCCCTTGTTTTACATCCTGTGAAACAATTGGCCTTTTCAGAAGGTAGTCCTGGCTTCTAAATCAACTCCCCCTCCCTTTCTCAGACATATCTCCCTCCCCAGGTAAGAGAGTTCACAGAAATCTCACAGCATGAGCACCGCTGATGGAAGAGTCAAGATTGTCTGAGCAGTGGGATCAGATACAGCCAGAGGCTGAACTTCATTGCCTGTCTAAGGGAAACTTAAATCAGACCAAATCTAGGGATTGGAGAAAGCATCAAGATGAGCTATCAAACCACAAAAGTTTCTGCCACAATCACTCCTCAAGAATAACAAAGCAGGGAAGGTACTGGAATTGAGTCAGGAAATCTAAGACTTGTTCTGCCACTAATTTCTCATATATCTTGGACAAGTCATTTAACCTGAAGGCAGCCTGAAAAATGAGAGGGTTGGATTAGATGACCTTTAAGAATCTCTGAGCTCTTAACAGCAACATGGGAGTGCTGTTCAACCTTGAAGGACTCACTCATTCCATCAGTGCAACAATCAGGAACAATTTTGGGCTGTCTGCAAAGGAGAGTGCCAGCTGTATCCAGATAAGGAGCTGTGGAGTTTGAACAAAGTTCAAGGACTATTCCCTTTAATTTAGAAAAAAACAGATATCTTATTGTCTGATCTTGTCACCTCTTAGACTTCTCTTCTCTTCTTTAAGGATATGATTTCTCTCTCATCACACCCAATTTGGATCAAGGTACAACATGTAAAGACTGACAGAGTACTTTTTGTGGGGGGGTGGAGGAAGGGAACCAAGATAGGGGAGAAAATTGTAAAACTCAAATAATAGCTTTAATAAAATTAATTTTAAAAAAAGAATCTCTGAGCTCCAGGGAAGCTAGGTAGCACAGTGGATAGAGCACTGGCCCTGGAGTCAGAAGGATCTGAGTTCAAATCTAGCCTCACACACTTAATAATTACCTAGCTATGTGGCCTTGGGCAAGTCACTTAACCTCATTGCATTGCAAAAACCCAAAAAAGAATCTCTGAGCTCCAAAGATTTAGGAACCAAGAACACAAGGAAGAAGTTGAGATGAAAATGAAACAGCAGGTCATGGAACTGTAAAGGGAAATGCACAGCAGATAAGGAGACCCTTGGGAATGAAAGAGATCTCCTGAACAGAGAGAAGAACCCTTGAGGGCAGATGAGTTCCCTAGGCAAAAAGGATTTTGCATCCCCACTGTCCAGCACAATTCACATATAGTAGGTATTTAAGTAGGCAGCTAAGAAAGTAACCCTGAGGTCATGTGTCCAGGGATGATGCAGACCTCTCAGAATGATGTTTTTCAATACATAAACAAAATCTATAGAATGACAAAGGAAACCAATTTTATACAGAAATATAATTTCAAAATAATTTTTAAGAGACAAGTGGATAAAGGGCAGCTAGGTGGTTCAGTGGCTAGAGCCTAGAGTCAGGACCTGAGTTCAAATCCAACCTCAGACATGTGACATTAGCTGTGTGACCTTGAGTAACTTACTTAACCCCATTGCCTCTCAAAAAAAAAAAAGACAAGAAAACAAGTGTATGGACTTCCAGGGCAGAGCCAAGATGGTAGTATGAAGCTCACATGCTCCAGGAGCTTTTCCCTACCAAAGATAAATGAAGTCTTTATTTTGACATTGAAGCTACAGATCCCACCAAGAAAAAGAAAAGATTCAAAGAAGTTTTCAGTGGTTGACATCCTAGAGGATCTTCAGTGAAGGTCTGTCTCTTTGAGGGAAAAGAGGAAGTAAAGTACAGAAGGCCAGAGAGTGAAAAAGTCAAAGGGAGGGTTTTAGTGCCATCCAGGTCCCAACAGCTTGACAAAAGCAGAGGTCCCAGAAGCTAGACAGCAAACCAGCAGGGAGGATCTCAACCCCAGAGTCTGAACCCTGGGAACACTGGGGCAAAAGACAGGACTGGGTCAAGAACAAACCACTGCTAAGTCAGAACCTGGACAAAAAGGAGGAAATAAAGGCAAGGCCTAGACTGTATAGGCAACATCTCGGCCAATAACAAGACAGGAATCAGACCCCAGCCCCAGAAAAAAAAAAAAAACTTGGATCTAAACTCCCTATACCCCAGGAGCAGAGCTAAAACAACAAAGATGAGAAAAAGAGCTAAAAGAGCATTCACTATAGAAAACTACTTTACAGACAAAGATGATAACAGTGTCATAACTTTAGAAGAAATCAGTGAAAAAAATCACTCACAAGGGAAGTATCAAAACAGTCTATGAATTGGACTCAAACACCAAATTGAAGAGTTTAAAAAAGAATTTAAAAACCAAAGAAGAGAAGAAGAAAAAATGAAAAAAAGAAATGAGCCATGAAAGAAAAAATATGAAAAACTGACCAGGGAATTCAACGCCTTTAAAAAGGAAACACATGAGGGGCAGTGGATAGAGCATCGGCCCTGGAGTCAGGAATACCTGAGTTCAAATCCGGTCTCAGACACTTAATAATTACCTAGCTGTGTGGCCTTGGGCAAGCCACTTAACCCCGTTTGCCTTGCAAAAAAAAAATTCTTATAGTTATTTATAGATCAGGGCTTGACTTAACAGATGCTTCACTTAACAAGGGGTTAAGTTCCCTGGGTGGAGAAGGGGGGTAAAATGTGAAAGAAAATAGTCCTGGGAGGAAGGGCACAAATAGTTCAAGAAATGATAGGGCATTGGATAATACTTTGACTCATGAGGAGTATTGCGTGTCCTTGGAGCAAACCTGAACAGGGGGTAAGGTTAAAAAAAATGATTACAATTATAATTTGATATAAGTTAAGACAATGTTGCTTATCAAGCAATCAATCTCTGATGATACCATTATAACTTTATGAGTTTATCTAGCAATCAAATAATCAAACTGTGATCAATAATACTTGATTAACAGTAGATTGTTGAGAGATAAATAACACCAGGTGAAGAGGCACCAAAATTTATAATTTTAGAGGGAAAGAAGGGAGAGTGTGAATACTGAGTAAATTTTATTCAATAAATTTGGCCCAGAGAGGGAATAAGATATATTCCCACTTGGGTTTAAAAATTTATCCTAATCTAGCTGGGGGGGGCGGGGGAGATAAGGGAAGAAGGGACTGATAAAAGGGAAGGTGAAGGTATAAGTGGAAATAACTCAAAGTTAAATTTTAAAAGAAAAGTTAAAGGGGAAAGGGAGTAAAATTTTGGTGAGGAGGAATAAGAGGAAAGGAAAGAGAAAAATATAAATGGAGAAAGATAG
This sequence comes from Macrotis lagotis, assembly GCF_037893015.1. Lineage (NCBI taxonomy): Eukaryota > Metazoa > Chordata > Mammalia > Peramelemorphia > Peramelidae > Macrotis > Macrotis lagotis. The sequence goes on from NC_133658.1 coordinate 755,642,949, forward strand.
CACAGAGGGAATAGAATGAACTGTCCCAAAAAAATGGAAATAGCAGAATGGATTAAAAACCAGAATACTACAATATGTTGTTTACAAGAAAAATATTTGAAGCAGAGAGAGACACACATAGGGTAAAGGTAAAAGGATGGAGCAAAATATTATGCTTCAGCTGAAGTAAAAAATCAGGGTAGCAATCCTGATATCAGATAAAACAAAAGCAAAAATCTCATTAAAAGGGATAAGGAAGGAAACCACATCTTCTTAAAAGACACCACTGGTAATAAAGTTATATCATTGCTAAACATGTATGCACCTAGTGGTATAGCATCTAAATGCCTAGTTAAAAAGCTGTGAATTACAAGGAGATATAGACAGCAAAACTTTAATAATGGGGGACCTCAACTTCCCTCTCTCTCAGAACTAGATAAATCTAAACAGAAAATAAACAAGAAGGAATTTAAGAAGGTGAATGAAATCTTAGAAAACTTAGATATGATAGACCTCTGGAGAAAATAATGGGGATAGAAAAGAATATACGTTTTTCTCAGCAGTACATAGCACCTATACCAAAATTGACCATGTATTAATAAGCACAAAACCTTATAATCAAATGCAGAAAGGCAGAAATAATAAATACACACCTCTCAGACCATGATGCAATAAAAATTACATGTAATAAAGGGTCATGGAAAGATAAACCAAAAACTAATTGGAAACTAAATAATTTAATCTTAAATAATAGGTGGATCAAACAGCAAATAATAGAAATATTCAATAATTATACCCAAGAAAATCATAATGAGGGGTGGCTAGGTGGCACAGTGGAGTCAGGAGTACGTGAGTTCAAATCTGGTCTCAGACACTTAATAATTACCTAGCTGTGTGGCCTTGGGCAAGCCACTTAACCCCATTTGCCTTGCAAAAAAAACATTAAAAAAAGAAAGAAAATGATAATGAGACATCATACCAAAACTTAAGGAATGTAGCTAAGGCAGCTTTAAGGGGAAACTTTATATCTCTAAATGCCTATATGAATAAAATAGAGAAAGAGGTAATCAATGAATTGGACATCCAACTTAAAACGCTAGAAAAAGAACAGTTAAAGATCTCCAATTAAATACCAAATTAGAAATTCTGAAAATCAAGGGAGAGATTAATAAAATTGAAAAGAAAGAAAAACCATTGATCTCATAAATAAAACTAAGAGTTGCTTTTATCAAAAGGCCAATAAAATAGACAAACCTTTGGTTAAACTGATTAGGAAAAGAAAGAAGATAGCCAAATTACTAGTATCAAAAATAAAAAGAATGAATTAATCACCAATGAGGAGGAAATTAAATTCGGAGTTACTTTGCCAAACTGTATGCCAATGAATTTGATAACCTGAATGAAATGGATGAATATTTACCAAAATTCAAACTGCCCAGATTAACAGAAGATCAAATGAAATACTTAACTAACCCCATTTCAGAAAAAGAAATTGAAGAAACCATGAATAAACTCGCAAAGAAAAAGTCTCCAGGTCCAGATGAATTTACAAGTAAATTCTACCAAACATTTAAGGAACAATTAATTCCTATTGTACATAAACTATTTTAATATTGAATATTGATGCAAAAATCTTAAATAAAATTTTAGCAATGAGACTACAGCAAGTTATTACTAGGACAATATACCATGATCTGGTGGTATTTACTCCAGGTAGACAGGGATGGTTCAATAATAGGAAAACACTCAATGTAATTGAACATATCAATAGCAAAACCAACAGAAATTATACATGCTGAAAAAAGCCTTTGATAAAATACAATATCCATTCCTATTAAAAACACTAGAAAGTTTAGGAGTAAAAAAGAAGTTTCCTTGAAATAATAAATAGTATCTATCTAAAACTATCAACAAATATTATATGTAATGGGGATAAACTCAGTCCATTTCCAATAAAATTAGAGGTGAAACAGGAACATCCATTATCACCATTATTCTTCAATACAGTTTTAGAAATGCTAGCTGTAGCGATTAGAGAAGAAAAAGAAATTGAAGGAATTAGAATTGGCAATGAGGAAGCAAAGCTTTTGCTTTTTGCAGATGATAAGATAGACCAAAGAAAATCATCTAAAAAACTCCTTGAAATAATCAACAAATTCAGCAAAGCAGTATATAAAATAACCTCATATAAATCATCAGCATTCCTATATCTAATCAACAAAGCCCAAGAACAAGAGATAGAAAGAGAAATTTCACTTAAAATAACTATAGACAACATTAAATTCTTAGGAAGCTACCTCCCAAGACAAACCCAGAAACTGTATAAACACAATTATAAAACACTTCTCACTCAAGTAAAGTCAGATCTAATAATTGGGAAAATGTCCATTGTTCATGCTTAGGTCGAGCTAATACAATAAAATTGACATTTCTATCCAAATTAAATTACTTATTCAGTGCCATACCAATCAAACTACCAAAAAAACTATTTTAGCAAGCTAGAAAATAAATAGTACAAAATTCATCTGGAGCAAGAAAAGGTCAAGAATAGCAAGGGAGAGGCAGCTAGGTGGATAAAGCACCGGCCCTGGAGTCAGGAGTACCTGGGTTCAAATCCCGTCTCAGACACTTAATAATTACCTAGCTGTGTGGCCTTGGGCAAGCCACTTAACCCCATTTGCCTTGCAAAAACCTAAAAAAAAAAAAAAAAAAAAGAATAGCAAGGGAACTGATGAAAAAAAATGTAAAGGAAGGTGGTCTAGCTCTACCAGATCTAATACTTCCTAATTTATACTATAAAGCAGCAGTCATCAAAACTATGTACTGGTTAAGAAATAGAGTAGTGGATCAGAGGATTAAGATAGGTTCAAAAGAAACCACAGTTAATGACTATAACAACTTACTGTTTGATATACCCAAAGACATCAGCTTCTAGGATAAGCACTCACAACTTGACAAAAATTGTTGGGAAAACTGGAAAATAGTACAGCAAAAACTAGGCACAGACCTACATCTCATATCCTATACCAAAATAAGATCAAAATGGTTATAGGATTTAGACATAAAGGATAACACCATAAATAAATAGACCAAGAAATACTTTATCAGATCTATGAAAAGGGGAAAAATTTATGACCAAACACAAATTAGAATGCAAAATGAATGATTTTGACTATATTCGATTTAAAAAGTTTTGCACTAATAAAATCAATTAAAATTAATTAATTAAAATTAAAAGAAAGTAGAAAGCTGGGAAACAATCTTCACAACTAGGAGTTCTCATTTCTTAAATAAAAAGAGAATTGCATCAAATTTATAAGGTGCACAATGTAAGATGATCAATCTGGATGGAAGCAGCTCCTCTCAGTAGTTCAGAGAGCAAGGACAACATGGACAATGTAATCTCCATCCAGAAGAAGAAAAATAAAACAAAAACAAAAAAAAGCAACCCTTCAGAATCTGATGAAAAATTTATAAAAATTATCTCTTATGTATTTCTTTCCCTTAATCCTATTTCCTCATACCAAAAATGACTGATCTGTAAATGTTTATCAAAAATATGTATGTACAATGCTAACCTGACTATTTGCAACTGAGGAGAGGGGAGGTGGGAAGGGAGGGTGGAAGGAAATTTTATAACTTAAAAAATACATATATGTATATGGATGAAAGTTTAAAAAAATGTATGGAGCTTGAGTAAGAATCCCTATCTTGGGGGGCAGGCACTATTTTGTTGTTTTGTGTCTAGGGGGAAAGGGCAGGCAGGGAGATGAGGAGATACTGCCGAAAGCACCTCGGAAAATTCTCATTGGAAGGGGGCTCTAGCTCCATCCCACGCCAAGGTCGATTTTGCCCATTCAGGCTCTGAACTGGCTGGGCTTTACTCAGCATGCTGCAGTAACACCGCCATCTTGTGGCTGCTCTCTGACTTGCCCAGATCCAAATCAGGATTTGAGAATGGGGATCCGTTTTAATTAAGCACTTTTTCTGTGCAATCCATTGCAGTAGACCACAAGAGGGAAGATATTCAAGAGGTAGTCACTGCTCTAAATGAATTAAAATGGCTCGCTTCCCCTTTCCTTATCTTTAAAACAAGGGGATTGGTGACAAATTCTACAGTCCTTCAAGCTTCTAAATGTCCCAAGCGGGACTCTAGCCCTACCTCAGGACTAAGTGTGAACACCAAAGTAATAAACAACTCCCTCTCTGTGGTAAGGCTCTGACCAATTCAAAACAAACAAACAAAAAAAAAACCAAAACACCTTATTAGGGGAAAAAAGGAACCAATGGAGCCCTAGCCTCTGTCTCAATAGTTCATAACCTATGGAACCCATGCCAAAGGAAACAACTGAAAGTGTTTGGCTTGTCACAGTGCCCATCTAATTAGTAGTCATTCTGAAGAAGGCAGAAGGAGATTCAGAAGAGGCAGAATTGGTATTATTATGTTAAATTTAATACAAACTTTAAAAACCTTAGGAGATTTATGGTTTCATATACAATCCTTATGTGTATATGGAAAGTTTATGTTTGTTAAATTTATAATAAAAAAAGTTTTTCTAGGAACATATGCTACACTAAAAATATACATGTATGTATAAAATAATCTTAAAAACCAAATCTTTGTATTTTTTTCATTATCTGAAGCATTTTAAAGCCTGCTTCCATTTATGAGATTCTATCATATGGTATTTGATGTTTGTCCTTCATTCTCAAAGACCATGATATCAGGGAGGTGATGCCACAAGTACATGAATTGGATTTGAGTGAGTGGGTGCTGAACCTCACTTTCTTCTCCAGAACTATCTGGATCCAGTGGCCAGACATGCATCAGAATAACTAGAGATGGCCCTGGATGTGAGGCAATTAAGGTTAAGTGACTTGCCCAGGGTCATAGAACTAGTAGGTGGCAAGTGTCTGAGGCTGGATTTGAACTCCCATCATCCTGACTCCAGAGCCAGTAATCTAGTCACTGTGCCACCTAGTACTTACCATTAGTATCACATCATGTATGGGAGGTTGTATATCCCTTTAGTAAAAACTCCTTCCCTCCTTCCCAAAATGTCCAGATTGAGAATCTTCAAATCTAACTTGAGCCATACTACATAAGGACTGATGACAAGAATTGGAAGTGTTTAACCTGGGAAAAGAAGGCTTAGGGGTGATAGTCTTCAACTATCTGAAGGGCTAGCATATGGGAGAGAGACTAGACTTGTTCTGCAGCAGAACTAGAACCCATATGTAGATTCTGCAAAGAAGTTCTTGGTTATCTAAGAGGTAGACAGGCTTAACAATGAGAACTGTCAGCCCCTCATTCATTACTGATGAAATGCATGTGTCTACCCTCTCCCCATCTATCCACAACCCCTATACCCTGCAAAAATGCTTCTGCTTGGTCTGGGGTCCTAGGGTCAGGAAAAGGAGCAGAAGTACAACAGAGTTTATACTGCCATAGAAAACCAGGGACTTTCCTCACAGTTCCAGGGCAGAAGGTAGTGTTTGTGGTCATCCATAGACCAGAGCACAGGCCAGGAAAACAGTCAGAGCCTCTCCCTTAGAGGAATTGAGAACTTGCAGGTCCCTGGGGGGGGGGGGGGGGGGGGGCAATTCCTAAAAACAGCTACAAGACCTTCAAAAGCCTGGGATTGTGTCCTCCACCCTGGAAGCAGAGACCCGCCTTAACAAAGAGTTAAAATCCAGGCAAACATTGGGGAAATGAACAAACAACAGAAGAAAACAATCCGACCATAAACAATTACTATGATCCTATAGAGGATCAAAATACAAGTTTAGAAGAAGATAACAAAGTCAAAGCTTCTGTATCCAGAGCTCCAAGAAAAATATGAATTGGTCTCAGGTTATAAAAGAGCCCAAAAAAAGATATTGAAAATCAGGTAAGAGGGGTAGAGAAAAAAAACTGGAAAGAGAAATGAGAGCGATGTGGGAAAAATCATGAAAACCAAGTCAGCAGCTTGGTGAAGGAGATACAAAAACATACTTAAGAAAATAACATCTTGGGGCGGCTAGGTGGCACAGTGGGGGTGGCTAGCACCTAGCAGTGGATAGAGCACTGGCCCTGGAGTCAGGAGTACCTGAGTTCAAATCCAGCCTCAGACACTTAACAATTACCTAGCTGTGTGGCCTTGGGCAAACCACTTAACCCCATTTGCCTTGCAAAAATCTAAAAATAATAATAATAATATCTTAAAATCCAGTTTGAGTAAAATGGAAAAGGCAGTCCAAAATACCAATGAGGAGAAGAATGTCTTAAAAACAAAATCAATCAAATGGAAAAGGGAGATACAAAAGCTCTCTGAAGAAAATATTTCCTTATAATGGTAGAATGGAACTAAAGGAAGCTGATGACTTTGTGTGGAAGTAAGAAGCAATAAAACAAAACCAAAAGAACAAAAAACTAGAGGAAATTGAGAAATATCTCATTGGAAAAAAAACTGACCTGGAAAACAGTTCCAGGAGAGATAATTTAAAAATTATTGAACTACCTGAAAGTTATTACCAAAAAAAAGAGCCCAGACATTATTTTCCAAGGAATTATGCAGGAAAACTGCCCTGATATCCTAGAAGCAAGGGTAAAATAGAAATGGAAAGAATTCATCATTCACCTCCTGAAAGAGATACCAAAATGTAAACTCCCAGGAATATTATAGCCAAATTTCAGAACTCCCAAGTCAAGGAAAAAATGTTGCAAGTGGTCAGAAAGAAACAATTCAAATATCATGGACCTCAGCTTCTACTTTAAGGGTGCATAGGTCTTAGAATATGAAATTTTGGAAGGCAGGAGAACTTGGATTATAGAATCAACTATCCAGCAAAACTGAACATACTTTTTCAGGGGAAAAGATTGACATTTCCTGTTGAAATGACCAGAGCTGAACAGAAAATTTGATCTTCAAGTACAGGACTTAAGTGAAGCATAGAAAGGGTGAACAGGAAGGGCAAATGATGAAGGGCTTGATGCTTGTATTCCTGCACAGGAAAATGAAAATGATAACCATGAATCTTCTCATTTATTAAAGCAGGTAGAAGGAGCATATATAGATAAGGCCACAGGAGATAGTTGAAGAGATAATATATTATAGAGATGGAGTTAATGGGTGAAAGGTGACTAAACTGGGAGAAAGGGAAAGGAGAGATAGAATGGGGTAAGTTATTTCAGTTAAAAGAGATAAGAAAAAATGTTTGCAGACAAGTGGAAGGGGGGAAGGTGAGGGGGAATGTATGAGCCTTACTCTAATCAGAAATGGCTCAAAGAGAGAATAACATACACAATCATTTGATTATAGAAATCTATCTTACCCTAGAGGAAAACAGAAGAGGGAAGGGGATGCAGGTGTGGGGATGAGGGGGAAGGGAGGTGATAGAAGGGAGGAGGTAGCCAGATGCAACATACTTTTGAGGAGAGACAAGGTGAAAGAGAGAGAGAGAGAATAGAATAAATGGGGGTAGGGGGGAATGGAAAGGAGAGAAATATAGCTAGCAAAAGCAACCATAGGAAGAATTGCTTTTGCTGCTCATCAGATAAAACCAGGTTCCAGGTTATTCACTCTTCCTCCATCTGACTTGTGCTTATGTCAAAGATGTCCAGTTTGGAGCAGATGTCTAAGCCCTAATGCTTCCTAATGTCAGTTTTAGCAGAAGCTGTCTGTTGTTGTTACTATGAGGCCAAAGGAGTCACTGTGATTCACTGAACAGAGTTGGATGTTGAGTCCCTTTCCAGACTTGCTTATCCTTCCCCAGGTGAGCATTAAAGGGGTGGGAGACAAGGAAGACAAGTTCTCCCTTTGTACACCAAGGTCTCCTTTTATTTACCAAAATACAAGTGCTTAAATATCCTCCCCAGTCCACTCCCATTCCCGTGGCACTTAGTAAAAGAACTCTCTGGTGCTCAAGGATACCAGGTGATGATAGTTTTACATACTCCCACACACAAAACGGTCCCTAACAGCTGGGAAAGACCAAAAGATGGGGAGACTGTGGGAAAAGCAACTGACTTGAAGAACAAATACAAAAATACAAGTTCAGAATGTTGCTAATGAAATAAATGAAGAAGCTGAGAACAGTCCTATCACAACCATTGTCCTTGCATAGACATTGCTAAGGAAGGTTTTGCAAGATTAGCAAAAGGAAAAAGAAATGATTGGCAAAGAAGTAAATCTGGTGGAGATCAGGAGAGGAGTATTATTGTTGGCATTGTTGCTATCAAAGCTAAGCTGAAGAAGCAGCCTAAAGCTCTCACAATCCCCTGAAGAAATCACTTCTGCAATTTCTGTAAATGGACACTGATAAACTGGCAACATAATATATATTAAAATGAAAAAGGTTGTATGAAAAAGGTAGTAAAATATGGAAAAATGATGGATGAAAAAGCAGAAATGATGAAAGTCATGAAGTTTAACAGAGGTCTTCTCTTTCCATATTTTATTAATGTAGAGAAATGTAAACTCTAAGATACCTATTAAATAAAAAAGGTTTCTAGTGCATAGTTTCTTGTACTTGCTCCTGAAATTTCATATGGTTGCCATAAGCTAATGGTCTTAATTACTGAAGATGTTGAAGGAGAAACACTTAGTACACTGGTTTTTTGAACAGGCTTAAATATGAATTGCCAGTTATTACAGTAAAAGGTTTTGGTGACAACAGGGAAAAAAATGTACAGATGCTTAAGGATGTTGGCTTATTACCACTGGGGATGCTATATTTGAAAATCAAAGACTCATCCTGAATCTTGAAGACAATCATGATTCTGGAAAAGATGGAGAGGTTTCCAAGATAAAGGATGATGTCATGCTTTTTAAATGCGAGAATGAAAAATTCCAAACTGAAAAGATTTAAGAAATCATTGAACTGTTAGAGATTACAAGTAGTGACAATGAAAAAGAAATGTTAAATGAACAGTTGGCAAACATTCTGATGAAACAAATATAATAAACGTATGTGAAACAAGTGATTTAGTAGGGAACAAAGTTTTGTGAGTTACTGGAGGATGAAATGCCAAAAAGGGCCCTGTTGAAGCCTGAGTTCTAGGAGCTGGCAGTACCTGGCTAAGAATGCAGCTGGAGAATAATCATTAATAGTTGAGAACATTTTATACAAAGCCCCTCAGTCATGGAGGTACATACCCTCTGGTTTCTTGCTTCTGGGAGAGACAGAAGCAAGTGAAATGTCTGAATCTGGGGGGTTCTGAGCTGCAATAGGCTAAAACTGCCTGAGTATCCACATTAAATCTGGCACCAATGCAGTGAGCCCTGGGCTTAAGGAGACCACTAAGCTGCCTAAGGAGAGGCAAATAAGAAATGGGACAGGTTAAAGCTCCTTTGCTGATTGACAGAGGGGCATAGGATTCAAAAAGATAGGGAAATCTAGCCTCAAAAAAAAATTCTCAGAGTTCATTTTTGATGCCATGCTTGCAGATTATTTGAATATGATTGAAAAAGAGTAAGCTACCCAACTAAAGTTGTAAGAATCATACAACCTCTCTGATAACTACAGAAGAAACTGAAATCACTGAAATTTCATATGACAAGAAGGAACTTGACAGATGGGATAGGTGGAGGCAGGGGAAGTAGGACGTTCTGTTTCCTGGAACTGTGTTCCATCATTAGGAACTATGATGCAAGGCATAAGACAGTATTCTTCTCTCACTTCAGGGAAGTCAGCAGGACAAAGTAAGTTAAATAAAGGCTGATGTTTAAGAAAATCATTTAAAACCTTCAATTACTGGTTTCAGGTGAGGAAATTCATCATGGTTTGCTGTTATCACTAACCAAGTCTACAGATAATTTATTCTGAATTTGTGAATGAATTAAAAAAACCACAAAAACATTTGTACATTTCTGAAAAAACAAAACAATTTGGGTTACTCAAGAGTAGCTTTGGCTGCCTTGGAAAGTTGTGGCTTTTTCCTCACCAAAAGTCTTGAAGCAAAACCTAGAAAACCATGAGTTGGAGATGAGGTAAGGGGATTCCTATTCAAATGTGGATTGAAATAGCCTTTGGATTATCTATTGGCTCAGATTCTGTGATTTTTGTGGAGAGAATTTCAGAGATCACATAGAATGCAATGAGGCTTAGAATAAGTAAACCATCAATTGGGTAGCCTAGGAATGGGGGGTTGAATAGGGAAGAAAGAAACTATTCCAAAACTTATTCAAACTCCTTTGACCATCAACTCCTATTTGAAACATTTAGAGAAAAAGATTTCAATTCCTATTTCATTCAGAAGAACAAGGCCATCCAAAATTAGTTGCTTTAGCACCTCTCGCTCAACAAAACTCAACATCATCACCACTTTATTTTCTTTGGTGACAGAAGAGGAGCTACCACCCTTCCTTCTCCTTAAGGCTAATCCTTCTATCCCTTCCCTATCCTATCACTTCACCTTCTCCCTTCAAAGGTATGCTCTGATAGTGTATCTTTCTACACTCTAACCTTTGGCCATATCTTCATTATCTTTTACTGTTTCAAATACCACCTGTCCTACATGGATAATTCCCAAATCAGTATCTTCATGCTGGACCTCTCTTCTACCTATACAGTTCTTAGCTGGGTGTCCCTCTATCACTTCAAACTCTTATGTCCAAAACCAAGTTTATATCTGTTTTTCCTTCTGATTTCAAAATTCCTATCAGTGGCACCGCCATTCACCAGTCTACCATGTTGGAAATCTTGGTTTTTGTCATTCAATTCAACAAATATTTATTATCTTCGATTTTTCCTTTCCCTGCCATGTATTATATCTGATTTGTTGCCAAATCCTGCTGAACAAACCTTTCCAATATCTTTCATCCATCCCTAAACTATTCCCTAAGCTACCATCCTAGAACAAGGCCTTTATCACCATGTTTGTTGGGACTATTAAACTAGTCTCCTAATAGATCTTACTGCTTCCATTTTCTTCTCTCTTCCAAAAGAGATTACAATTTTTGTATTAATCTGGTCATAAATCTGGTCATTTTTATGAATTCTACTCAAAAAATCTTTACCGGTTCCCCATTGCCAAGCAAGTAAACCTCTAAATCCTTTTGCCTGCATTTAAGGCCATCCACAGTCTGGCATCACAACCTTTACTAGTCTTATTTCATATTCTGTACTACAGATCCTCTACCCCAGATAAATCAGGCTCTTTGTACCCTGAGAAGAGTTTATGTTTTTTTTTCTTCTATACCTTTCCTTTTGTTGTTCTGGAGACCTGAAATGGTCTCCTACCCTTCCTCATTTATTAAAAGCAACCCTATGTCTTTTTTTAGAAAAGTAACCACATCCTCTTTGAAGTTCTCCCCATTTCCCTTCAAACTTCAAGCAAGGTACTTTCAGACCTCACAGCTGACTGTGTTTTATTCCCCTATTTGATGTACATCTGCAGTAAAAGGGTATACTATAAATATGTGTTTCAGTTTTGTGCCTCAACAGACTATAAACTCAATAAGGGCAGAGATTATGTTCTAATCTAAACAACTTTCTTCTCTCAGCACCTAACACAGTACTCTTCACAAAGTAGAAATTATTCAGAAGAGATGGGGAAAGCCCAGAATCATCTAGGAGAGACCATAAGAACTAATATAATTAGGACGGCTAGGTGGCATGGTGGATAGAGCACCGGCCCTGGAGTCAGGAATACCTGAATTCAAACACAGCCTCAGACACTTAATAATTACCTAGCTGTGTGAGCTTGGGCAAGTCACTTAACCCCATTGCCTCCCAAAAAACTAAAAAAAAAAAACCAAACAAACAAGAACTAGTGTAATTAGCCCTAAAAAATGAATTAAAAGCAGGAAAAATGATAGGCTCACTAATAGAAAAAAAATCAACCAAGGCACAATTATGGGGGTAAATACAGGAATGATAAAAATGAAAAGGGAATAGTCTTTATTTTTTTTTTAGGTTTTTGCAAGGCAAACGGGGTTAAGTGGCTTGCCCAAGGCCACACAGCTAGGTAATTATTAAGTGTCTGAGACCTGATTTGAACCCAGGTACGCCTGACTCCAAGGCCGGTGCTTTACCCACTATGCCACCTAGCCGCCCCTAGGGAATAGTCTTTAAAGGAGGACTCCAAAAATTTGTGAGAGTTATTTGTGGTGGCAGAAAATTACTCAAAGACAAGTAAAAAAATATGGCTAAACTTAACCCCATTTGCCTTGCAAAAAAAAAAACCTGAAAAAAAATGGCTAAAAGAGTCTTTTGTTTGAGAATTGTGACAATTCACAACATCTTTTGTATGATTATCTCCCACCTTGTAAATTGATAGGTACATTTAACAAAATGACAACTCCCAGCAATTAACTCCAGAATGGCCAATTACTTCAGATTTTTTAGACAGATAAATTGAGATTTATTCAAATTTATTCAAATAAAGATGTTAACCATAATTTCTCTTTGGCTAAAACAAAACAACAAAGTTAGTCTTATAAATGAAGTTTAATTCTCCAGAACCCATGGGTGGAAGGCATCCTTTCCAAAATTTGGGGGAGTTTTTATACAATTTAGACAATTTAGACAAAAGCAGTAAAACTTTTAGTGACCAGCCAATGAGATTTCACATAGATGACATGGTTTTACAAATACAATTCTCTCAAATCTTATAATATTTACTGAAAATTCCTATTGACAAGAAGTCCACTTAAGCAGAAGAGTAAAAATGTTTACAAACAATAGGATTTTCTCTCTGCTCATCCAGGATGTCTCTTATCTTAAAGTATGTTGATCAAGTTACTAACATTGTGATAATCAGACAGATATTGACATAGGTGAAGTCAACATTTTTAGGAGACAGACATCACATAGCAGATTGCATTTTATAACCCTTAGTTAAAGCTTAAGTG